>NC_064639.1:874931709-875254891 GCF_023864345.2 Schistocerca serialis cubense
TTGCTCAGCATGGTCAAGCGAGTCCAGAGTATCGTTGGAGCTCGAGTGTGTTAGATCACTCAACTCGTCCAAGTGCTTCTGCCGTTTGCGTACATTCCAGTGCAGACATTCCGCTAGAGAATCAAACCAATCGGAGATCTGATCCTGAGCACATATTGAAGGCACAGGGTAGATTGAGGTTGTCACTCGCAGGCTAAATAGGAGAGACAACAGCACATAAAAAACTGGAAAATAAAGTAAAAACATTTCAAAATAAAAATTTTTAACTACTAGTAAAGCCATTCTAAACCTACAATGAGTTTGAGTTTTACATTATTTTGTTTCTTCTTAATAGCAGGATTTAACTCGTTCTTCTCCCAAAATGTAATCAACACACACACACACACACACACACACACACACACACACACACACACACACACACATCTTGAAAACATCTTGTATGCAACTGAAAAAACAAAGATCACATTGTTGCCAAAAGCACTGCTACCTAGGTGTGTTAATCGTTGTTTGTGAACACTGGAAGAGAGCCAAGTATTGTTCGTAGAAGAGTGGTTCCAGTAATTTATTCAGTGTTAACAATACAGTATGTACTTTATAATTCTTGTGTGTTTCTAGCACAAAAGATCCAAAAAACATTTTGAGAGGTCACACAGAATTTTAGTTTGATAAATCTTTGAAAAGTACAGCACATACAATAAATTAATCTTCAATTATCACAGTTAAGTATCAGTAAGATGTTAGTTATATAGGCCCTATATAGTATGGAGGCCAGATAGTCTAGAGTCTACTGTAAAAGAAAATTAAGAACAATATTTTTTCTGGGGTAACGGTCCTCTCCCTCCCATCTACATTAGCTTATTTTCTTTCTACTTCAATTTTCTGCATATTTGTGATAATTTAAATCTATTCTTTGCACACAAGGACCCAGATAAAATGTAGCAGTAGCTGCATAAAAAGTTGTGCACAACTAGTGCCAATAAACAAAATTGTTACTGGTTTCAGTATGAAGCTGTTCACATACAAATACAGAGGGGTCCAAAAAAAATGTATCCACTGTTTAAAAGTCCATAACTTGCGAACTTATTGACGGAGTTGTCTCATTTTTGGTGAAAGTGTAGCTGAAAGTCCAACTTAAAGATATCACTGTAGGTGTTCGAAATGGTCACCATTAACATCCACACACAAACGATGCCGCCAAAGTGCAGCACGAACTACTGACTGCAACGTGTTCAGTTGGATATTTGCACATGAATGTACGATGGATTCTCAAAGTTCGTCCAATGTGCGTGGCTTTTGTTGATAAACGACGTCCTTTAGTGTTCCCCACAGGTAAAAGTCCAGAGGAGTTAGGTCTGGGGAACATGGTGGATATTCCACAGCACCTCTACGGCCTATCCATCTTTCTGGTAGATTTTCGTCGAGAAACGCCCTAACACGATTTTGGTAGTGGGCAGGGGCACCATCTTCTTGAAAGTAAACTCTTCCATATCCATACAAGTCTTGGATGGCAGGTAAAATGGATGTCTGAAGCTCCTAAAGGTACATCTCACTGGTAACGGTGCCATCAAAGGATGGCCCAATCAAGCCCTGTTAAGACAACCCACTCCACACATTTACTACTGGCAAATTCACGGCTTTGTCTACATCGACGTTCAGATTTTCGGCGGCCCAGTAGATGCAATTGTGGCGATTTACTATACCATTGAGTTTGAACTGTACCTTGTGGCAGCCATGTTTACTGAACTAGGTGCAACTAAGAACAAAACACTGACTATATGGCGACTGTCATCTGAAAAAACAAAACAACACAATACAACACACATGTGGCGATTGCCGGAACTACAAACTATTACACTACCAAAGATTAGACAACTCCGTCAATTAGTTTGGGAGTTATGGACTTTTGAACAGTGAAATGAAATGATCGTATGGCATTGTTGGCCGGGAGGCCCCATGCGAGGAAGTTCGGCCGCCGTATTGCAAGTCCTTTTTAGTTGACACCACTTCGGCGACTTGCGAGTCAATGATGATGAAGAACACACAACACCCAGTCATCAAGAGGCAGAGAAAATCCCTGACCCCGCCGGGAATCGAACCCGGGACCCCATGCGCAGGAAGCAAGAACGTTACTGCAAGACCACAAGCTGCAGACTTTAAACAGGGGATACATTTTTTTGGACCCCTCTGTAGAATTCTTTTCCTTTAGAATAGACTTCTTATTCTCCTTCTGTTTAATAGAGAATGTCAAACAAACTGAACTAAATTAAATTAAAACTAGTGTTATCTTGCACTGAGCAGTTCCACGATTTAAGTAAATAAATAATATGTAATGCTGATATTAGTTTTCTAGCAACACGAGACTGGACTTTATTAATTTCACAGAGTCACAGTGATGTTATTTTTGAAAGTAGTAGTAGTAGTAGTAGTAGTAGTAGTAGTAGTAGTAGCAGCAGCAGCAGCAGCAGCAACATACTAGTTCTAGTCAACATGCCTACTGAGTTTCAAAAAGTTACAGATACTAGCATTGAAGAACATACACACACACACACACACACACACACACACACACACACACACACACACACAACCTGCAAGCAGTAACAAGTACTTCACAGTTCATGCTGTTAAATAGTAATGAAAAGAACAAATGATCATGCAATTTATACCAATTTTATATTATTATGTCCAAACATATGAATACAGTAGCCCCAAATCCACAAAAACTAATATTCCACTTTTCTTTAGAAAATGTTCATATCACAACTAATTCAATTCTGTGACATGTATCTGCTCTGTTGTGAATGCAAGGTACTTCCTGTTGCTGATGAATTACACATGCATGGAATTTTAGTTGAGTGAAGTGTGTTTCCTAACTACACATACTAATAACCACATTAAACATATTAACCTACACTGCATTATTGGTTGACACAGTTATGGGTTACAGAGACACATGAAGTGAAAGTAACATGTCTGAAATAACAGATGCTGTATGGTATTTACTACAACACATTTAATAATTAAGGAAGATAGAGCAATGAAAGACAGGAGAATTCTGAGAGATTGAAATGGGCTCCACATATTGACAGAAATTGTCCGTCTTCCGACTTGTACACACATACAAAGAAAGAGAAACAGACCTAAAATATGGAACCAGGGTGTATACAAACATAAAAAAAAAAAAAAAAATACTGTGACAGTAAGATGTGAAGTGGAACCCCAACCAAGGAAAATAGCTCAACACCTTTATCAGAGGTAAAACATATTGATCAGTTTAACCCAAAAACTACATCTCACTACAGGACAGCTGGCAAAGGATAAAGAATACCCCTTGTTATTACAGATAGGCAATTATCTTCCAAATATGAAAAATTAAATATGCACACCTATCTCCAATTCTCAACTCTTGCTGGTTACGCCCATCGAAAGATACCCAGGATGTACTTCTTGCATCACTGTTCAGCATTATCTGCAACAAGTGCAGTTCCTTTAACACTACAATATACAAATACTTTTAATCCTTAGAAACAAAACAGCATTCATTTGCAACTTTACCCACCTCAAAATCAAGACCTTTCTTTGGTTCTCTTATCAAACAATACTACTTCTAGGGAGTATCATCCATCAAACATCTCACTGTTTAACCACAATAACTGTCAACCAAATGTTTAGTCTTTGAAAGGACTGACAATATGAACAAAAGTTTTGTAGAAGGAAAGATGCAAGAAAATTAAATGCCTTCTAATATATTAAATGCTGTATTTCCAGGCACATAATAACCACCTTTCATAGAATGAATCATGAAATGTACTTAGTAATCATTTGTCTTTCCAAGTCTACTAGCAATACAAACTAATAGAGACAAAACGCAAGACACTTGCAGCTAACGAGACATGTGAAGAAGGTGTCAACTGACTGCGTAATTCACGGCAGTAATGTTTCTATCTTCTCTGACTACATCCTACATTGCAAGACACTGTAAAGGATGCATTATACTGTGACACTAAGGAAAGCTTACAGGGACACAATGTGGCTTCATTTTCATGAGGCGACAGGAAATACTCAAAATATACAACTCACAACTACAACTTGACTATCTTCTCCGACTACATCCTACATTACAAGACACTATAAAGGATGCATTATACTGTGACAATAAGGAAAGCTTAAAGGGACACAATGTGGCTTCATTTTCATGAGGCGACAGGAAATACTCAAAATATACAACTCACAACTACAACTTGACAACGGACAAAGTTATGTACAGTGCAAATGGCAGATCTGCAACAGCACCAGGGAAGTGTTACTACATGCAGTGAAGCAATTCTGGTACAGGTACAACAATGCACTGGCATTCATTTTTAACCTACCTATCACCGTGGAACAGTTCTTGCCGGTTCCGGCCATCAAATGAAACCCATGATGTATTCCTGCTATCAGGGGACACAGAGATCTAGAAATGGCATTCACAAAGGCTATAGTATAATCTCCTAGATCATTATTATATAAACCATAATTAAAGTTCATTTTTTCCAGTAAATATTTATCACAAAAAGAATTCAATATTAATATACAATACTTGATATGCAGGCATAAAATCTCCAGTTGAAAATATTAGTTTTGTATAATACTGGTTTTAGATGATTAATACATTAAAGACCTTATATTGAATTTCAGTATCATTCAGCAGCTTCTTTTATGAGAGCATCAAACTGTTTAACTGAAATAAAAATATGCTAAAATTTTGCAGTGTGATCCAAAAAATTCATAATAATGTGAGAGTTCTACCATCTCCCCCTTAAAGTTCTCTTATTCCCAATGAAGTTAGCCAACCACTTCAACATGGTTACACACAGATTTTCTTATTCCTCAGAATATTTTAACCCAAAAATTAAGTTACGATCATATAGGAAGTTCATTCATAAACCATATTTAAGATTATATATTCAACAAGCTGGATATTCTTAGCCTAACACAGAAGTACATACACTTACATATGATATTACAGTTGATAAGATTAATTCCTTGAAAGAAATGGGAGCATCAATCCAGTCAACACAAAAAGAGGAATGATTTTATATGCTGCAAGCATAACCTTACTTGTTGCTTAAAAAACTTGTCAGTACTGCACACCATACATTTTCAATAGGACAAGGGTTGGGGATTGTTAGAAAATTTCAGATCGAAATAGATTGTTTTTCTTCCGGCTCATACTACTCGTTGACTGGAAATATTAGTTCAGTTGTGATATGGGGTATATTTCACTGAAACTAATGGAATCTTACATCATACTGTCCATATAAACTGCTCAAAAAACATTTTGCAACAAAATCACCACTAAATCCAAAACCTCTTTCTCAATATTCTTCTGACAACAGAAAATCAATAAAGACAGCCACATGTGCAGAAGTTGCCTGCCAAACTGACATACATTACAGCAATGCCATTCTACAGTCAATTGCTATCATAATCCATGAAACAGTGAAAATCTGTCTCATAGAGTCACCCGCAATCAAATGTACCAGCTAATAACATTTGTTTTTGGTGAAGTTCCACCTTGAGCAAACAACTATCTTCTTTTCTATCTGTGGTCAAGGCAGAACCTATCAAAAAATAAATTTTATTTGTACGCAACATGGACACAAGTGAGCTTCAACCTCAAGATGAGCACCAGGTAATGAAAACAAACCACAATTATGGTTCGTAGGTACTCTGACAAGAACAACAGAACTCTATGCTGCTCTTCCGAGACAACTGGGTCAACTGTTGCGTGCATCCATTAATTTGATCTCTAGGTGTCCTTTATACACAAGTGGTGCTGGAAGAACGTTGGTAAGGAAGCACCTGCACTGCAAACAACTGCAGTGTGTGTCTGACACCTGACGATCATACTAGATTATGGAGACAGCCATGTAGCAGTGCATTTTTTCAGGCATACAGTCCCATGGGTCACTCATGTTTTGCACACACATCATGTACAGTTGTCAGAAGCCTCTCATTATTCATGGTAGCTTCAAGGTGTTTCAGTATTGGAGCGGGATTGTCCATCTTATTGTCCAGCTCAATAGTCAATAATTTGCCAATGGCTTTATCTGTAAAGATGATACACATTTCAGCATACCTTGTACACCTACTGAACACCTTTCTCCAGGCGTACAAATCTATCAACTAGTATAACCAGTGGTATCTGAGCACAATTTACAGTGTGTAACCACAGAAAGCTGTCTCTCAAACTGAGTAACCTCAATGGGGCTGCCACCTAAGAGTGGTGACATACTTGAACAGTGACACCTTGACAACATTGTTGGCAGCATTGCGAAGAGGATGTAAGTGTTCTGCAGTGTACAGGGTGGATCAATAGCAGATTTTAATTTCACAAATATGCATTTTTGAACAGACTGGCATATTTGTTACCGTTATATTCTTATTTCATGGTAAAGTTATTGTTTTAGTCTCTTGAGACATTAATTCTTTCCTTACTGCCCTTTACTGTAAGCTCACAAATGTTCACAGATACCCAGGTGATGCAAACTTTTCTGATCAGTTAATACAGTGTATCAGTGGAAATTCAAATTTAGGAGAGACTTTTGAAGCATACTTTCTGGTTTTTTTCTTTTTATCTTTTTTGCCTGTGTATCATATCCTGTCCTTTCCCTGCGATGGAATTTTATGTGCTATCCTAGACTACTGAATGAACTATACTGCTTAATGTAGCTTAGCACGTAGGCTTCTTAGGTCAGTTTCTGTTGGTGGCCAGCATGTAGATGCTCCCCTTCTATCACCAATACTACTACTTGAATGAGCACACTTATGTCAACAAAGTGATGCTTTAAAATCACAATTATTCTACAGCAATACCTAAGTACAAATATTTGCATTTGTCCAACAACATTATTATGTTGTTCTATTTGGAAAGCAGAGAATACCTACAATCATGGTATGTAGCAAGAAAGTTAAATAAAGTTTTACAACAACAGTGAGAATATTTTAAACTTTGCATGTAATACTGTGAATAGGTAGTCTCTGACCTTTATAATTTCAGTACTGATACACAAGACAGTTTGTGAGTACCAACCTTCAGCTCCACACCAGCTGGCACCACAATAGGCCTGAAAGACAGTGAATGGGGGCATATGGGTGTCACCATAATAGCAGGGACACTTGGGTGTATCATCGACGCTCCTGCAGCTACAGCATATGCTGTGCTGCCAGTCGGAGTTGATACTATAAGACCTGCAAAGGAAGATTCTGACTGTCATACACAACTATGCTTTAAAAAGTGCAATAATATTATTTTCAATAATTAAAACAGAGTCACTACAGAAAACAGCAACAAAATGCACAACCATGTCAATCACTTCCGTGGGTTGTCGTAAATTACTTTTGAAACTCAATATAACGGTAACAGTATTTAGAATCTACCCCAAGTGACCATTTTGGCATCATGTGACTCAGTCTTTACACAAAACTGGCAGGGAATATTTTACATATAAATCTATATTCAAAATTTATATCGCACTTGTTAGAAGTGTTTTAGGTTTTTTTGAGTTAGACAACTAATTCTGCTGACAAAACTGTATTAATGTTTCACACCAATGGAATGCTCAGGTACAGCAGCTTTCTTCTTTTTGTACCAGACTGTGTGGTTCATTCAACTCACATAGTGTTCTTTTATGAAAGAAGAAAGGAACATGCAATCAACTAACAAAAACTTGAATGTTTTTTATAAGTTTATTTGAGCTGCAGAGAAATTCACACAAACTTAATTTTCCAATATAGCCTCCTGAATGGGAATTTATTTTTTTCAGTAGATACAGTTTCTAAATCCCATTTTCATACAATGAACGTGGCTGTGACAGCAGACAGTTGTGCACTAACACACTGATGGCATCATTGTAGTCACAGTTCTGATGACAATGATGCTGTCAGTGTGTTAGTGCACAACTGTCTGCTGTCCTCCAACTGCAACCTTTAGTGGTCCAAAATGAAAATTGCAGTCCAGGCTGTAGGGAGGATATTCTCCTGTGGTGCAGAACAGTTCCTAAATTTTTTGCCAAGTTCAGGCAGATACCTGGGGTGACAATTCTGACAATATGTACGTTCTATCTGATCCAAAAGTGGGAAATAGTATGCAACTTTCATAGTACAAAATTCATACATAAAATCGAAGAGAAGAACTTTAAAATCAAGATATACTATTGCAAAAACATTCCCCACAGAGAGACGGTTTTGGCGACATCTATGAGTTGCATTCTCAACTGTTTCTCATCCTCATAAAAACTGTTGGTGCCACATGTACATCTTGACTCTTTCTCAGGATGTTTTCCCCAAACTGTGCCACATGTCTTAAAAATTTTGGACATTTTTATACCCTCTGTTGTGAGAAACTTTATTACAATGCATTGCACAACAGATGACAGTACCTCTTGCTCTGACATTGTGATTCTGACTACAGAAACAGTACAGCATTCTAGCTGTGGAGAACAATCACTGTAAATGAAAGCAACAATGAGCATTTTCAAAAAGGTGTGTAAAAAATTGCAGTTTATATTTGACTCAGCCTCTTAATTTACGTGCAGTTTGTGTGTTTACATTCTTGTTTCCAGTGAACAAAAACTGCTCCACAAACAGCAGAAAATGTACTTAGTTATTCATCTGTTGACACTCCTTATAATGCTCAGTGAGAGACCATGATAAGAGAAGTGAGCAATTGTGGTGGGTCTTTCCGCTAGTTATTATTTCATGCTGTAACTTCAACAAAATTTCTTGCACAATTCTCCTCAGAATAGTAATCTCAATATGACTGAGTCTGGCCATTAGCTTCCCTTTGTTGTCTTCTGGAAAATAAACAGACAATGACATACACACAATGTCAAGACAATGAAGGGATTCACATTTTTTCATCTCTGCTAATCTCTCTTTCAATGGAAAACATTCGCAAAATTCTTAGATTGAAATAATCATAAAGTGGCCTGTATTCTGCAGAATTTCATAAACACAGATTTTGGCTTTTTTTAAAAGTTTGTAAAGGATTCTATGTTGGTATGAAGAAACTTCTATAAAACTAACATGCTACACTGTTCAAAGCTGAAAGTGATATGAGATTACAGTTTTTTCACACAGCACAACAAAATATTTCCAACATTCTACCACTGCATGTGCTTGGGAAATGACATGTACACAGCAATACAAAATTCATGCACCTGCATAGTTGTTACGAACTGAGAAACCAGGTTTTGGCCGAGTACTTATTTACAGCTGTGCCTGATACTTTGCACATATGGAATTTATTTTTTACTTAGCTATTTTGTATATAGTTTGAAGTAGTATGATTGGCTGCATGAGCAACGAGCTTGTTTGCTTTACTAAGAAGGGAGATTGCCACACCTAGCTGGCTTGTACAAAAAACAGTTGATACTAATGTCCACACCAGCAACACACAGTATCTGGTCTTTTGCTCTTTGTATGGTCACAATGTAAGCTCAATGCGAATTGTACACATTATAGCAAAATGGTACTGTTAGGAACAAGCAGGATTTGGGATGTAGAAATTCATCTGCAGCACTTCCTGTCAATATTTCTGCTTCTATAGTATTCCACTGGAGAAAAGTAACTTTAAGCCTGTAAGTGAAGGTTTCTGAGGAGGGAGCTAATGCACGATGCTCTTGGAAACAGTTACATCGCGCTTGCTGTTGGAAGTAGTTTCCCAAGAGCCAAAGTCTGACAGTCTCAATCCACAGCAAGTTTCGAATCATGAGTTTCATTGGATTCTTGACATCCTAGTTATCAATCTTTCAGCCATTCTAGTGTATTCAGAAAGATTCTACAGTTTACTAGGCGTTTTTATTTGTAAACAAAATGAAATCAAAATATAAGGGTTAGGCACCCAATTCACAAAACAAACAATAAATTTGTTTTTCCTGGCAAAGGATATCAATAAAACCTACAAAAAGAAGCAAAGAAATGGCATTAAGTTTTTAATACACAAAGCAAAATCAAATCCTTTTGTCACAGTCAAGTAAATTCGCTGTTAGTTTGTATTCATAAAGCTAATATGGCAGCGCTCAATTCTGTCACTGATGTGAACTTCCGAAAATATATAGTATGCCATGATGATTGAACATTGGAACTATTAAGCTTAGCAGATGATTTTAGACGAACTTTAACTACAATACCAGTTTTTATGACACACAGCCAATACATTTCCCATTACCTGTGAAAACCCCACAAATTTCATCTAGTAGTTTTGGAGATTAGTATGTTCAAACAGGAAGACAGACATGATAGTTTTACAGTTTTATTGTTAGTATAGATAAGAAATGGGAATGAATACCGCTGATTTGGTAAATGGTCTAGATCTGTGCAATGACAGACTCATATTGACAGTTTTTCTTGTATCATACATTAGCCCTGAAGAATTCCAGTAAATGAATGGTTCTACTACTATCTGTCATCTTTTTTATGTGTGTAATTTTCTTGGACCTTACACAAGTTGTCCTTCACTCTTCCATACTTTGCAATGTGGTATGTTTTATGAAGTCCTTAACTGCAGTGAGAGTGGTAACTGCTATACATCTATACTCTCTTTTAAAAAAATTATTTTAAAAATCAAGAATCTAGAATACAACCACTGAAAGCTTTGATTCTATTATTTTAGAGCAAGGACTACTCACAGACAAATTCCAAAATATGGTACAAAACAATGGTTATATTTATGCTAGTGGCAGTGTTCCAAATCACCCTTTTTGGCACTTTGTATGGTCACAATGTAAGAAAGACAAAGAATCCAAAGAATATGTTGTTTTATCCACACCCACCCCAGGTGAGAACAAAGGGGGATGAATTTCCAATCATTGTATATCATTTAGAAAAGAGAGAGACCTGTAACTTTTGTGATTTGTGTACACGAAAGTAGTACCCCTGCCTTTATGATACCACTTCTCTAACACATCCACTCAAGTGAGTATCAATGATAGGCTTAAAACTTTAACTGACGCCACCATTTCGCTTTAGTGCTCTCTACAGTTGCCCTTTCACAATATGATATGGATGTCACGACTGAAAAAAATATATGCTTTGGACATTGTGTCATCCAGTGAGGTATTTCAAAACTGATTAAAGTTCATGTCCACACATTTACGCTACTCTGCAAGTATCACACACCAGGTGCTGCTAATTTAGAGCATATGTGGTTAAGGAAAGATGAAAGAACATCCCAACTTGGTTGCAACTACACAAGGTAAGTTAACAGTTAAGAATCTTGTGACAAGACACACTGTTTCTCCACAGAAAGATGTAGCCTAATCCTTGGAGAGTTGGCAGGTTTTTTTTATGTTTTACATACTCCAATAATTAGTCATAACTCAAGTGCCATATACAAAGCTATTCATACTAAACAATAACTGTCAGTTACATCTCAATACAGTGAATTCAAGTATTTATACCTACCATCTCCCTGTACGGAGGTAATGTGCTTCCCATCAAGGAACAGGTCGATGTTTGAAAGGTATGGGGAGGGACCCCTATCTATAACAACTTCGTTTAAAACTAAGAGATTGGTAGGTGGTTTAGACTGCTTGTTGGGATCCTCATTCTTTCTCATGATGATACACCGCAATCTGCTCCTCAACGTCAGGGCAGCATGACCTGTAAACAGTCCCCCATAATAAAAATAGTTCAATACTCTATGGTACATTTAAAGTGTTACTGTATTAACGAAAGATGTACATAACAAAACATAACATACCTTCCAACACATTAGTAACTTGTTCTTGGAAGTTGTCAAACTCAAAAGGTGTAAGGAAACCAAGAGATCCAAGATGAAATGCCATCACTGGTGGCACAGATTGCTGGAAAATAAGGTATATTCATTGGTAAGTTTATTCTTTGCATGTATATCATCATTATTATGTATTTTTTTTCATTCCAATGATAAAAGCAATACAGATACTTAATCAAATGAATACTACTGACAGAGCAACTTGTGTGTTCACTTAAGTGTTCATGCTTACAAATGTTTTTGGTTTTACAATAAAGGATGTACAATGCTTCTCCATTTCACATCCACTGCAACTGACTATGAAGTCAACTGGTGCATCCGAAGCTGTAAACTCTCCACTCTGTCATAAGGTTAACAGCTTATCTTTTTTACCCTACATTAATATTTCTCCCAAACATTTTCACAGATGAAGCTATGGATTCTCACCTTAAACTGAGAATCTTTGTGGGAGATACATCTACAAATGTAGGACACTAAGGGCACATTCACTGCAGACTGGTTCTTTAACACATGAAATATTCTGTGTTCGTCATGGAGGACATCGCTGATTTACTGTGGCATGTAAATTGTGTATTTCTCAGTTTTTATGACGCACGCTGCAAATATGTATGGTGTGAAAGTTTGACTATTTTTCTAATGTAATTCGGAAATCTGTAGAAATGAAGTTAAGGCCATGAGGATCAGCAAGACACATTTACACAAAACGTGGTAGTGTGTTGCAGTCCATGAGAGAGGAAAATTCCAACTCTCAAACATTGTTCCCACACCGTTGTGTGATTTTACCTAATCACATGATGGCATGCAACTGCAGGAATATCTGTTCATGGGTTAGGCTGGATATAAACAAATATGTACACGGAATGTTACTACAGGTTATGTGAAAATTTGTGCTTGTGTGCAGGGAGGTACTTGGAAATAACAATGATCATGAAAACTGCAGTCTGCATCTAACAACCTAAATGTAATTAAAAGAGTTATCTAAGATGGTCTCCAACTATTTTATTTAAAGTCTGTGAACAAATTATGTACTGACAAATCATTGTGCATTGAGCACTGATGAATATTTGACTTTGTTCTTTAGTGTTACCATTTCTGCAATACTGATGTTTGTTTTATTATCATGGAGACAACACAGGATGGCACTAGACCATACATGTCTTCCCAAATCATTCTCTCTCTGCTAAATTCAAATAAATATTAAATATTAACATTATATAGATGACTATATGCAGTTGTTTTCCAGTAATGTAATGTAATGTAATGTAATGTAATGTAATGTAATGTAATGTAATGTAATGTAATGTGCAGAGCTGCCACAAACAGTATTGTGGCAACACAATTCATGCATAAAGTGCAAATCTCACTCATTTCGTAAATAAGTGAATTGTCAATGTTGAAATACTTTCAATTTTACTGATAGAAAATTAATAGTTTATTTTAGAGCTGGCTACCTGATAGAAATTAATTAATTAATTAATTAATTGGTACTCTTGATAAATATCAGTTCAGCTTCCATAACAGCTGCTTCAGTTCTGAGTTGAATAATTGTGTGCACGTATTACACGATTCCTAATTTCGTTTACATTTTCCACATATGGTATGGTGTTTTTACCCATTTCATAGAGTCACTGTCTCAACATACAGTATATCTAAAATTACTTTGAGTTTGTTAACACCAGAAGTACAGCACATTCTTCCATTGCAAGCACACACTACAATAGTTCCTAGTGTCTAATGGATCAGTAGACCATTAGTCAGTGATACCTGCATCTGATTCTGTCTGAAGTCTTCAAGAAGCACAGATGCCCAGATGTTGGGGCAGCGAAATATTTCAGGATAGATGGCTCCAGATAAACTGGAATGATTACCAACCATTTCTGCACCACTGAATCACACTTCCTCTTACACAATGTTCCACTTATTAACTGAAATTCTCCTTTGGTCAATTCCTATTCCTTAAAGCCTTCTTTTGTTCTAACCAATGTTGGACCTTCCCTCTGTTCAGCAGCACTGTCATTTAATGCAGTGATGATGGATTCCATCCATACTGCTGTATTTTGCCAAATAATTCCTTGAGAGGCAGTCAGTGTCCTAAGTTTCCGTCCAATTTTGTATACCATTGCGATGATGTACTCTTGAAGCAACGGTGCTCATCCCACCAGTCAACCCAATGGGTCGTTCAGGCTAGTCAGCCAGCACAGAGAATATGATTAAGGCTTTCGTAGATGTCATAGTTGTCAATGAGTCTTCTGGGATGTACAGCAATGGATGAAGAAACTTTTCAGTTCCTGGCTTTTATCCACAGCTACGCTGGACCTCTTCGGAGGTGGTCCTGCCAATGCTAGCCAGGAGCACAACTTAAGATTGAAGTGTAGGTAAAGAACAGTAAAACATAACTGTGTATCTGTCGGCTACACCATTTACAGTAGTCAGTGTCGAAATTACACTGTCATAGTTGAAAAATACCCTGCTCCATTCAAGCAGTATAGGCTGTTATCTAAATGCCACTCGGGTAAACATTTTTTGTGCAATTTTGTCACCAGTAGTCTACACAGAAATTCCATGTATCATACTCCTTCACAATCCCCACAGGAGACGATCAAGGAAATACTGAAAGTGCAACAAACATTATATAAGAGCATTGGCTAGTTGGTGGATGGTCCACAGTGTTGACAGAGTGTTTTATCATGGGCCACCTGGTCTGTCTTCTTGACTTCAGATGTGAAAAGATCCGACAACTGGTGCAGAATGGCTAACACTCAGTAAAAGTGTTCCTCGGTTAGGCCAGATCCTATTGGCAGTTCAAAAATAGCTTCCTCCACAGTATTGTTGGAAGTGGTAACAGTGCACAATTCTTCATTGATGGCACTGTCCAGCCAATACTGGTTCGGTTTTTCCTACTCACACAACTTTAGGAATGAGATGTGGCTGATCATGACAAAGATCCAAATTCTCCTCTTTCAGCTGCAATGCTTACTATCATCGCTGGTATGTA
Organism: Schistocerca serialis cubense; assembly: GCF_023864345.2. NCBI lineage: Eukaryota > Metazoa > Arthropoda > Insecta > Orthoptera > Acrididae > Schistocerca > Schistocerca serialis. The sequence goes on from NC_064639.1 coordinate 874,946,487, forward strand.
GATTTCTCTTGTGGAGCTAACTAGCATTTTCTAACTGACAAAAGCTTCACAGTGGAACTGAGAATCTAGACTGAAGACAAACTCTTATGACTGATGACAGTGGGATAACAATAGCAAACAACCACCCAGAGCAATCCCCATTATGTGCACTTCTTGGAATAGTTTCATCCATCTGGAGCTCCGATCTTCCACAGTACATAAATGCTTGAGATGCCTGCAAGAAAATCCATCCGAGAAATACATTACGGCTGTATCCTGTTAAATTGCCAATCCTAAGGGCTGCATTATGTCACTGGTAGTTATTCTTGCAATACATGTCCCTGTTGGCTGGACATATTTCTTATTTGCACATATTTCCTATTCGCAACACTCAGCACAATCACAATCTTAGCACATAACACGGTCTTCTTAGCTGATGACAATAAAGAATAAACATAAAAATAAATTAAAAAGATCGCCCTGAGTTGACTAGCACCCAATGTGATTTCCTGCAATCTTGGTAATTGTCATCCCGGGAGGATTTTCATCTTAGCAGCCTCACCTCCATAGTCAACTTGCTTAGTTTTCCTGAAATTATCAGCTAGGTGTGCAACTAGTGCTACTGTATGGCGACAGGGAACAGCTACAGCATTTTGGGAAGAGACTTCATGCAGGATACAGTGACAGGCTTTGTCCTAAAGATCAACTATAACTGTCTAAAGTGGCCTGGTGTGAATAGGACCGTTGTAAAGGTTGACAACTTTTGGCGTAATAGCCATCAGACATTTGTCTTCTTCCTCTGCAGTAGTGTAACTGCCAAGGGCATTCACAGTAGAAAAATACCAGTGTACTGTTCTCCGTGTTCCAAAGTCTGTTCTAACATAAGGCACTGTACTTGGAGTTTTTAGTACCTGTGCTTGTCTGATTCTGGGTTTTTGTTTGACAGCTGCAGCCTATGTCTGAGACAGCTGAGTCCATTCTTCATGGCACACTTGACTGGCAGTGGAGATTGATGCTTAAATCCATTCACCTCCTCTTCAACATTCTCTATTACCTCCTTATGTATGTCATGGCCGTTATCTGTAGTGTAGTCCAACATTTTTGGCAGCCATAAACTGCTTTCTCTCTTCTCTTACCATCCAGCATCTCCCACCAAACAATGTTATGTCATAGCCACAGTCAAGTCCAAACCCAAATCCAAAAGCAGGACTATCAGTAAAGTACAATACTTAGCACTGAATGCTCATTTAGCATGGACACCAATGTACAGACAGAACATAACAGTCTCCTGGAAGGATAGTGCTGTTTTTGATATAAACATCAAATATTCCAGAATATACTAGCATTATAAAAGGGCGATGTACTTGAAGGCAGTATTACGGAAATGGGAGACGACGTAGATGATGATTAAATGGGACATATGCTACTGCGTGAAGAATTTGACAGAGCACTGAAAGACCTAAGTCAAAACAAGGTTCCAGGAGTAGGCAACATCCCACACATTAGAACTACTGATAGCCTTGGGAGAGCCAGACATGACAAAACTTTTCAGTCTGGTGAGCAAGATGTATGAAACAGGTGATACACCCTCAGACTTCAAGAATAATGTAATAATTCCAACCCCCAATGAAAACAGGTGCTCACAGGTGTGAACATTACTGAACTATCAGTTTAATAAGTCATGGCTGGAAAATATTAACACGAATTCTTTACAGACAAATGGAAAAACTGGTAGAAGCTGACATTGGGGAAGATCAGTTTTGATTCCGCAGAAATGTTGGAACACACAAGGCAATACTGACACTTAGACTTGTCTTAGAAGAAAGATTAAGGAAAGCCAACCTACATTTCTAACATTTGTAGACTTAGCAAAGGCTTTTGACAATGTTGTTGAATTCTCTCTTTCAAATTCTGAAGGTGGCAGAGATCAAATACAGGGAGCGAAAAGCTATTTATAATTTGTACAGATACCAGACAACAGTTATAAGAGTCAAGGGGCACGAAAGGGAAGCAGTGGTTGAGAAGGAAGTGAGACAGGGTTGTAGCCTATCCTCAGTGTTATTCAATCTGTATATTGAGCAAGCACTAAAGGAAACAAAAGAAAAATTTGAAGCAGGAAATAAAATCTATGGAAAAGAAATAAAAGCTTTGAGGTTTGCCAATAACATTGTAATTCTGGCAGACATAGCAAAGGACCTGGAAGGGAAGTTTAACAAAATGGACAGTGTCTTGAAAGGAAGTAGTAAGATGAGCATCAACAAAAGGAAAATATGGAAAATGGAAAGTAGTCCAATTAAATCAGATGATGCTGAGAGAATTAGATTAGCAAATGAGATACTTAAAATAGTAGATGACTTTTGCTATTTGGGGAGCAAAATAAGTGACGATGGTCGAAGTAGAGAGGATACAAAATGTAGACTAGATATTGCAAGAGAAGTATTTCTGAAGAAGAAAAATTTGTTAACATCGAGTATAGATTTAAGTGTCAGGAAGTATTTGTATGGAAGTGAAACATGGACGATGAACAGTTTAGACAAGAAAAGAATAGCAACTTTCCAAACGTGGTGCTACAGATGAATGCTGAAGATTAGATGGATAGATCACGTAACTAATAAGGAGGTAGTGAATGGAATTGGGGAGAAGAGAAATTTGTGGCACAACTTGACTAGAAGAAGGGATCGGTTGGTAGGACACGTTCTGAGGCATCAAGGGATAACCAATTTCGTACTGGCGGGAAGTGTGGAGGGTAAAAAAATCAGAGGGAGACCAAGGGGTGAATACACTATGCACATTCCGAAGGATGTAGGCTGCAGTAATTACTTGGGGATGAGGAAACTTGCACAGGAGAGCATGGAGAGCTGCATCAAACCAATCTCTGGACTGAAGACCATAACAAGAACAAGATCATCAACAGCAACAGCAACAATCATTACAAACAAAATTTCGAGAACCTCTAGAAATGATAAATCCTAAACAATTATTTGGTGGTTGTGAGATTTGAATTGGTGACCCGCAGCATGCCAGCCAGCAATGCTAACACCAACTCCACACTGCATGCTATACAGCTTGTAGCAATATTGTTTCAAGCAGACATTAACCTTCTTGCAAAGTAGCTCCTTACTTCAGACTCTCTTGAATCTATTGGTCATTATTGTCTGCTGTACAGTAATACTTTTTGAAGGCTCGTGTAGTCTTTATTAATGAACCATGAAATACTAGTTCTAGACAAATTCAGAGTTTGCACGTTAATGACCATGATAAGTCGTAGGACAAATCAAATATTGTATTTTAAAATCAGTTTTATTCCGTTTCAGCCTTTTAAGCAGTGCTGGTTCCCTTTTTAATCAAAGGAATACAGTTATGGAATGTATTATTTTTACTATCTCTCCAGTTCTCTCAGCGTGATTATTTTTAACCTGTACGCCACTTAAATGGCTCTTAGGAAGAGACTTGTCTATATCATTTTCTACAATAATCGGAGGATAAACATTTTATTACTATTCTTCCCATCACTGTTTTGAATGAAATCTTAAGTTCAATGCATTTCCTGATTCATGGGATGCATCTTTAGCTTTAAGAAAACCTGACAAATCTTCACATTTAGATCTATCACTTTACTTCTGTAAGCTGAGTGGTCAGTGCATCTGACTGCCACGCTGATGACACGGATTCCATTCACCAAGTGCCAAGGATTTCCTTGGTGAGAGGTCTGGAATGGTGTACACTGCCTCAAGATGCTGGTTCAGAAGTTATTTGAATGAGAAGTAGCAGCTTCACGATCTGGAAAGCCAACAACCTACGACAGAGAATGTCACGACATCTGGTCGGTATTGTGCAGTCCTCTGCACCTGATAAGAGTTTTCGTTTTTTCAGTATACGGATGTGATTGTTAATATAGGAGCATTATTCATTTTTTCACTGTTTGGGCAACTGCACGCATAAATTACATGTTCTCAGGAGTCCAAACACGGACAGTCATCCATTTATTTACTGTAGTAGGCATACTTATGGAGTAAGCACTCAGGACACGTTAAAGTATTTTTAACCACACAATTCTTTAATTTTTGTTTTCTGCCTGTTTTAGTGCACCGTGCCTCTATGTTTTTAACATATAAAACATCTCTTACTAGTATGATAACTGTAACAAAGTCTTTCTGATACTTATCTAGTATTAAAAGTAACTTTCCCTCTTTTGATATATTTACATCCGTAGCAACAACAATTTTTCTCCCACTGCTGATACTATGATCTGTTAGTACATATTAGTAAATGTACAATTTTTTAACGATTTGAACTGCCATCTATACAACAGCTTCAAACATCTGATCACTTTACAGACGAGTTAATGCATTAAATACTCAATGTTAAGCACTTACATGAGAAAAAGTTTAGAAAATATTTGAAATTATGTCTAAAATGTGTTGTGTTGCCAAGTGTCCTGATTCTCAAGTACTGATGAATATACCGAGTGTTTCAGAAGGACTTTACAACTTTGAAAATTCATATAAATTAATTCGTAGTACCTAAATTCATGTAAATTAGTTCACAGTACCTACAAAGGTGATTTTAGAGCCAATTTGTATGGAAATACATCAAGTTTTTTCTTGCGTAGTTTGCTAGAGCTGAATCGCACTGTATGGAGTGGTAGTGGCAGTTGCATTAAAGGTAACTGCCATCATTGGACACAAGTGGGCTAGCTGTGTGTTTTGGTTTGAAGCATCTAAATCAGTGACAACAGTTCAATGCAATTTCCATACCAAGTACGTCGAAGATCCTCCTTGCATGCCTGTTTCGTAGAAACAGGGTGCTCAGTAAGACATGAGAAATCATCAGGTCATCCAATCACATCTAACGATATCGTTGAGTGAGTGATGCAACGTTTTGTCAACAGACCTACAAAATCGACCCGATGTGCATCTCGCGAACTGAAAATCCCACATGCGATTGTTTGGCGTGTGTTGAGAAACCGTTTGCATTTGAAATGGTACAGATTGACGATTGTACATGCAATGAAAGACACTGATAAAATTGCTCACAAGAACTTCTGTGCGGAAATGGTAAATCGATTACAGGAGGATGAACTTATCTTGGACAAAATTATCTTTTCCGACAAGTAGACTTTTCACCTGAGTGGCAAGGTTAGCACACACAACTGTAGGGTTTGGGGCAGTGAAAATCCACATCAAACATTGAACATGTTTGTGATAGCCCTAAACTGAACTTTTTTTGTACACTGAGCAAGAACAACGTGTACGGTCCGCTTTTTTTTCCATGAGACAACCATCGCTGGGATGGTGTACCTGGATATGTTACAAAATATTTTGATAACATAAATCGATGATGATGATGACCAAGAACAAAATGTTTACTTTGTGCGAGATGGTGCACCACCCCTATATCTGGCTGATGTCCGGGATTTCCTCAGTGACCGCTTTCCAGGTCAATGGACTGGCCATGATGTGCCAATTGTGTGCCCCCACATTCCTCAGACCTGCCACCACTCAATTCTTTTTATAAGGATTCATTAAAGATATTGTATTTGTACATCCTGCGCCAGATTCTCTACCTGAGCTTAAAGCAACAATTTACGCCGTCACTGGGCAAGTTACACCTGCAATGCTACAACAAGTTTGAGAAGAAACTGACATCTCATGGGACGTGTGCAGGATAACCAACAGAAGCCACATGCAACATCTTTAATTTAAGGTAAAAAAAATTGTGTTTCGCTACAAAATAACACTAAACCCAGCTCTGTATCTTCTTTCTATAAATTCATATGAATCTCAAAATTTGTAAAGTCCTTTTTGAAACACACTGTAGTCTCAGTACTTTGTGTGCCTGAAGAAGGACATGCAGTTTCTAGATGTAATACTTGTCTTACTACATTACACATTCACCATGAGACTGTAACTCTTAATGCCTACATGGCTACATCATCGAAGAATTTTGAGTTTTTAAATTCAGTAAATATAAGAAATACCGAAAATCAAATTTTTCTTGCTCCAGAAGCAGCTAGATAGGCAACCTGCTAGTGGGACGGGTGACTGTGCCCTGGGTTAGCCGTTTAGTAGTACAGTTTTAACTGAACAGGTGACATCATCTTCATCATCTTCATACGCATTTCGTTAGTCCCTTAGTCACTGATGATCTCAATCCATCACTTCGCACATCAATTGTAATACCAGACAGATACACCCAGTATCTTGGCTGTACTTCTGCATTGCTCTAGATTATCCTCCTCCATTGAAGTCATAGAACTGTGAAAAACTACCTTGCAACCTGGTCTGATCCAAAATCACTCTGCACTCAAACTATATGTGCTTGTCTCGTCCCTTTCTGTTTTCTTCTTTCCATCTTGTCTGCTAATGTCACCCTAATATTTCTCACTCCTTGTCTGACCAATTAACTACTATACACTGCTGATATACATTCATAACAGCTGTCATTACTCACACTGAACAAGAAAACAGTGAGGAAATTGGTTAACACAATATTAATTCAACTGATATTTCTTAAATTTCACATATTCCTTTCGCAGACGTTATTTCTGGATAAAAATGGAAAGTGACGCGGACCTTGATCAAGCGTGACTTCCTTTTAACTGTATGGTATATGTTATATGTTACACTGCATTTTGGAACTTTCGGGTAATTGAACATGTATCAATAACTACAGATTTCTGTAGTTGTATATATATGTTTGGATGTAGCTGTATTGCGTTGGTTGGTTGGTTTGGGGGATTAAAGGGACCAGACTGCCATGGTCATCGGTCCCTTTTTCCAAAGACAAAGAACACCCACAGAGAATAAAAACGAGGAACAGAAGAGATCACAGACGATACAGAACAAGAGAAACTGAAACAAGGACAAGACAAAACGATGTATTGCGTTGATGTACTGGTGGATATTGTGTGGTATGACTCCTGTAGTTGATAGTGTAATTGGTATGATGTCAGCTTTATCCTGATGCCACATGTCCTTGACTTCCTCAGCCAGTTGGATGTATTTTTCAATTTTTTCTCCTGTTTTCTTCTGTATATTTGTTGTATTGGGTATGGATATTTCGATTAGTTGTGTTAATTTCTTCTTTTTATTGGTGAGTATGATGTCAGGTTTGTTATGTGGTGCTGTTTTATCTGTTATAATGGTTCTGTTCCAGTATAATTTGTATTCATCATTCTCCAGTACATTTTGTGGTGCATACTTGTATGTGGGAACGTGTTGTTTTATTAGTTTAAGTTGTATGGCAAGTTGTTGATGTATTATTTTTGCTACATTGTCGTGTCTTCTGGGGTATTCTGTATTTGCTAGTATTATACATCCACTTGTGATGTGGTCTACTGTTTCTATTTGTTGTTTGCAAAGTCTGCAATTATCTGTTGTGGTATTGGGATCTTGCTGTAATATCTGGTGTTTATTGTTTGATTCTGTATTGCAATCATGAATCCTTCCGTCTCACTGTATATATTGTCTTTTCTTAGCCATGTGTTGGATGCGTCTTGATCGATGTGTGGCTGTGTTAGAGGATACGAGTGCTTGCCACGTAGTGTTTTCTTTTTCCAATTTACTTTCTTCGTATCTGTTGATGTTATGTGATCTAAAGGGTTGTAGAAGTGGTTATGAAATTGCAGTGGTGTAGCCGATGTATTTATATGAGTGATTGCTTTGTGTATTTTGCTAGTTTCTGCTCGTTCTAGAAAGAATTTTCTTAAATTGTCTACCTGTCCATAATGCAGGTTTTTTATGTCGATAAATCCCCTTCCTCCTTCCTTTCTGCTTAATGTGAATCTTTCTGTTGCTGAATGTATGTGATGTATTCTATATTTGTGGCATTGTGATCATGTAAGTGTATTGAGTGCTTCTAGGTCTGTGTTACTCCATTTCACTACTCCAAATGAGTAGGTCAATATTGGTATAGCATAGGTATTTATAGCTCTTGTCTTCTCTTGTTTCTTGCTGTCACTTCTGTTTTCAGTATTTTTGTCAGTCTTTGTCTATATTTTTCTTTTAGTTCTTCTTTAATATTTGTATTATCTATTCCTATTTTTTGTCTGTATCCTAGATATTTATAGGCATCTGTTTTTTCCATCGCTTCTATGCAGTCGCTGTGCTTATCCAATATATAATCTTCTTGTTTAGTGCGTTTTCCCTTGATTACGCTATTTTTGTTACATTTGTCTGTTCCAAAAGCCATATTTATATCATTGCTGAATACTTCTGTTATCTATAGCAATTGGCTGAGTTGTTGATTTGTTGCTGCCAGTAGTTTTAGATCATCCATGTATAGCAAATGTGTGATTTTGTGTTGGTATGTTCCAGTAATATTGTATCCATAATTTGTATTACTTAGCATGTTGGATAGTGGGTTCAGAGCAAGGCAGAACCAGAAAGGACTTAATGAGTCTCCTTGGTATATTCCATGCTTAATCTGTATTGGCTGTGATGTGATATTATTTGAATTTGTTTGGATATTAAGTGTGGTTTTCCAATTTATCATTACTAAGTTTAGGAACTGTATCAATTTAGGGTCTACTTTGTATATTTCCAATATTTGTAGTAACCATGAGTGGGGTACACTATCAAAAGCTTTTCGGTAATCAATGTATGTGTAGTGTAGTGACCTTTGTTTAGTTTTAGCTTGATATGTCACCTCTGCATCTATTATCAGTTGCTCTTTACACCCTCGTGCTCCTTTGCAACAGCCTTTTTGTTCTTCATTTATAATTTTGTTCTGTGTTGTATGTGTCATTAATTTCTGTGTAATGACTTACGTTAATATTTTGTAGGCATGTTATGGGGCGATATTTTGCTGGGTTTGCTGTGTCTGCTTGATCTTTAGGTTTCAGATAAGTTATTCCATGCGTAAGTGTATCAGGGAATGTGTATGGGTCTGCAATGTAACTGTTAAATAATTTATGAATATAATAGAGGGAAACATTCCACGTGGGAGAAATATATCTAAAAACAAAGATGATGTGACTTACCAAACGAAAGTGCTGGCAGGTCGATAGACGCACAAACAAACATACACACAAAATTCAAGCTTTCGCAACAAACGGTTGCTTCATCAGGAAAGAGGGAAGGAGAGGGAAAGACGAAAGGATGTGGGTTTTAAAGGAGACGGTAAGGAGTCATTGCAATCCCGGGAGCGGAAAGACTTACCTTAGGGGGAAAAAAAGGACAGGTATACACTCGCACGCACGCACGCGCGCGCACACACACACACACACACACACACACACACACACACACACACACACACGACACACACACACACACACACACACACACACACACACACACACACACACACACACATTTTGCTTTTGTGTGTGTGTGTGTGTGTGTGTGTGTGTGTGTGTGTGTGTGTGTGTGTGTGTGTGTGTGTGTGCGCGCGCGCTTGTCCCTTTTTTCCCCTTAAAGTAAGTCTTTCCGCTCCTGGGATTGCAATGACTCCTTACCCTCTCCCTTAAAACCCACATCCTTTCGTCTTTCCCTCTCCATCCCTCTTTCTTGATGAAGCAACCGTTGTTGCGAAAGCTTGAATTTTGTGTGTATGTTTGTGTATGTTTGTGTGTCTATCGACCTGCCAGCACTTTCGTTTGGTAAGTCACATCATCTTTGTTTTTAGATATATGTTAAATAATTTAGTTAGATGTGACTGTGTTGAGGTGAATTTCTTTAGCCAGAAATTTGCTATTTTATCTTTTCCAGGGGATTATTATTATTATTATTATTATTATTATTATTATTATTACTAAGACGACAAACCAGAATAACTCGAAAAATAAGCTTCACACGAAAAAATGTGTAGACTCCAAGGTTGATTATTTTCGAGGGAGGCATCTGCTGGTGCTAAAATTAGCCTGTCAGTACAGCCCCCTGGGATGGGGCGGGAAGCAACTTTAAAATTTAAAATGGGGAACCCCCATTTTTTATTGCAGAATCAGATTCTCCATGTTCTCATTTTTGCGTGGAAAATGGTTACGGATAAATAGGAAATATTTATTTATTCCTTAAATTTTGATTCGCTAAAACAAACTCTCCCTCTCTCCCCATAGCGTGGAGTTTGAGAGAGGAATTAGTTTTACACATGTTGACCCAAATATTAATTTTTTCCGCAGATTCAGATAAGTTTTGTTTGTTTCGTGGTCGTGAGGCCACACAACCTTTAATTATCAAACAAATCATCTGACTAGCTAACTAACCAACCAAATATCCTACTTAATAATGAGTAAACTCAGTAACTAAAAAACTGACTCATGAACCTAATTTTTTATTAGATTCGGAGTAATCACTCTTGTTTGTTGAGAAGTCTCACAACTGGAGTGCTTGCTTAAAAACTTGAGTCTTTTAGTTTCGGGTAGAAAAACGCAGAAAACTACATTCATAAATTTATTGACTTAAATCACATTTTATTTCGGAATATCGTGGCTGCTACGTCGTTTACATTTTTAGAATTATAATAATCGATATCCCACTCAGCCCTGACCGATAATCGATGCTCTTATCCAGCCCTTTCTGATGAGCGGCGTAATGTTTCGCCAATCGGTAGCGCAGGGACGAGAAATTCGCCCTTTCTCGTAGTAAGACTGGGCTTTAGAAATTATAAGTATTACTGTAATAAAAACACTGTATTTTTACCCGTCTGAGTATTCAGATAGCAATACATCGTTTATAAATATTGTCTTTACGGTGACTTATGTTTGATTAAGAAACTTCCTGGCAGATTAAAACTGTGTGCCAGACCGAGACTCCTACTCGGGACCTTTGCCTTTCGCGGGCAAGTGCTCTACTAACTGAGTTACCAACGCACGACTCACGCCCCGTCCGCACAGCTTTAATTCTGCCAGTACCTCGTCTCCTACCTATGTTTGATTACCTTGTGTGATTGCGTTCGCGGCTTTTGCTCGCTACCAGTCGCGTTTGACGCAGAGTTAGTATTGCTAGGCGGAATTACGCCGAGCGGGCTGCTTCTCGCTCGTAGAAATTCTAACCCTGCCTTTCTCGACGCCCCTTATCTTGCCTCTCTTGAAATTAATAGGTGGCATATGTCATTATGAATTACCTTTCTGTGGAAGAAACAGTTGAAATGGTGTACACTTATGGAGACAGTGGGAGAAATTTTGACGATGCAGTCGCGCTTTATGCACAGCGTTTTCCTGGCCAAGTACGATCACGGTCCTCTTTTGTTAGAGTTATTAAACAATTTACTGCGGAAGGTAGTGTGGACCAGAAAAAAAGAACCCGTGCAGCTACTGTTTGTGGAGAAAACTATCAAGTGGCAGTCCTAGCGGCTGTGGCTCATAATCCACATGCGAGCACAACAGAAATATCAAGGCAATCAGGAACTACATGGCGATGACGTTCAAAACCGTCTAACGTTTTGTCACTGGGCAGTTCAGCGGATGCAAACAAACCAAAACTTTTTTGCCAGAGTACTTTTCCCCGATGAGGCGACATTCATAAACCACAGCGAAGTTAATTACTATAATGAACATAACCCACACTGGATTCGAGAAGTCAACCATCAGCGACCTTGGTCAGTTAATGTTTGATGTAGTATAATTGGGGATGAACTGATCGGTCCATACTTTATCAACGGTAATTTGAATGGCAACAAATATCGAAACCTACTTGAAAATTAACTGCCAGATCTACTTGAAGACCCGAGCATCGAACTTCGACAAAACATGTGGTTTCAATATGACAGTTGTCCAGCGCATTATTCATTAGTAGCGCGCGATGTACTAGATCAACTTTACCGTGGTCGCTGGATCGACAGGGCAGGTCGTGTGAATTGGCCAGCCAGATCGCCTGACCTTACCTCGCCAGATTTTTTTTCTTATGGGGTTATCTAAAAGATATCGTTTATCAGGAAATGCCTACCACTCGCGAAAACATGATGCAAAGAATAAGAGATGCTTGCGCTGCAATTACACCAGACATCAAGATGAGTGCAGGGATTTACAGCACTAGTCAATAAATGCATCGAAGTTGGAGGTCATCACTTTGAACATTCGATTTCATACAACGGTAAGATGCAAGGGATTTACGGACAACAACAGGCCGAATGTGAGAGGCGAGGGGACTCACTGGAAACAAGCACCCCAAAATTCATTTAATTTCAAGCATTTGCAAATAATCAACAATAAAACGAAACCAATCGTTCCTTTTCTGGACCACCAAATCTTAAACAGGAATACGTCCATCTTTAGTTAGCTAGTGGGTTAGTCTTTTCCTCAGTCTTTTACTTTGTTTACTCTGTGAGTTAATGAGTTCACTCGTTAGTAAGTAAGATGTTTGGTTAGTTAGCTGATCAGATGATTTGTTTGATAATTAAAAGGTGTGTGTCCTCACGACCACGAAACAAACAAAACTTACCGAATCTATGGAAAAAATTAATATTTGGGTCTCTCTCAAACCCCAGCCTATGGGGAGAGAGGGAGAATCAAAATGTACGACGTAAATAAGTATTTTTTATTTATCCGTAACCATTTTCCACACAAAAATGAAACATGAACTTTCTTGAATTACAGCGTCAACTACCAAGAATCAAAAGAAAGTGTTTAAGAAAGTTTTTTATGCAGAATCTGATACTGCAATAAAAAATGGGGGTTCCCATTTGAAATTATAAAGCTGCCTGCTGCCACCTGCCCCCCCCCCCCCTCCCCCGGGAGCTAGGGTGGCGGGCTCATTTTAGCACCAGCAGATGGCCCCCTCGAAAATAATCAACTTTGGATTCTACGCATTTTTTCGTATGAAGCTTACTTTTCGAGTTATTCTGGTTTGTCAGTTTAAAATTTACACCCTGTATAGTGACGCGTCAAAAGTCATGGGATACCTTCTAATTTTGTCTTGGACCTCCCTTTGCCCGGCACAGTGTAGCAACATGACATGGCATGCACTCTAGAAGTTGTTGGAAGTCCTCTGCAGGAATACTGAACTGTGGTGCCTCTACAGCAGTCCATAATTGCTGAAGTGTTGGCGGTGCCAGATTTTGTGCATGACCTGATATTTCGATTATGTTCCATTAATGTTCAATGGGATTCATGTTGGGTGATCTGGGTAACCAAACTATTTGCTCCAATTGTCAGGAATGTTCTTCAAACCAACTGCGAATAATCGTAGCATGGTGACATGCTGCACTGTCATCCACAAAAATTCCACTGTTGTTTGCCAACATGAAGTCCATGAATGGTCTCCATGAGGTCTCCAAGAGGTTCAGTTGGACCAGAGGAACCAGTCCATTCCATGTAAACACAGCCCACTCCATTACGGAGTCACGACCAGCTTGTACAGAGCCTTGTTGACAATTTGAATCCTTGTCTTCGTGGGGTCTACACCACACTAGCCCTACCATCAGCTCTTTGTTGTTCAAAAAATGGTTCAAATGGCTCTGAGCACTATGGGACTCAACATCTGAGGTCATCAGTCCCCTAGAACTTAGAACTACTTAAACCTAACTAACCTAAGGACATCACACACATCCATGCCCGAGGCAGGATTCAAACCTGCGACCGTAGCAGTCACGCGGTTCCGAACTGAAGTGCCTAGAACCGCACGGCCACCACGGCCGGCTTTTGTTGTTGTTCTTGTTGTTGTTGTTGTTGTTGTTGTTGTTGTCGTCGTCGTCTTCAGTCCTGAGACTGGTTTTATGCAGCTCTCCATGCTACTCTATCCTGTGCAAGCTTCATCATCTCCCAGTACCTACTGCAACCTACATCCTTTTGAATCTGCTTAGTGTATTCATCTCTTTGTCTCCCTCTACGATTTTTACCCTCCACACTGCCCTCCAATACTAAATTGGTGATCTCTTGATGCCTCAGAACATGTCCTACCAACTAATCCCTTCTTCTAGTCAAGTTGTGCCACGAACTTCTCTTCTTCCCAATCCTATTCAGTACCTCCTCATTAGTTATGTGATCTACCCATCTGATCTTCAGCATTCTTCTGTAGCACCACATTTCGAAAGCTTCTATTCTTTTCTTGTCCAAACTATTTATCGTCCATGTTTCACTTCCATACATGGCTACGCTCCATACAAATACTTTCAGAAACGACTTTCTGACACTTAAATCTATACTCCATGTTAACAAATTTCTCTTCTTCAGAAACGCTTTCCTTGCCATTGCCAGTCTACATTTTATATCCTCTCTACTTCGACCATCAGTTATTTTGCTCCCCAAATAGCAAAACTCCTTTACTACTTTAAGTGTCCCATTTCTTAATCTAATTCCCTCAGCATCACCCGACTTAATTCGACTACATTCCATTATCCTCGTTTTGCTTTTGTTGATGTTCATCTTATATCCTTCTTTCAAGACACTGTCCATTCCGTTCAACTGCTCTTCCAAGTCATTTGCTGTCTCTGACAGAATTACAATGTCATCAGCGAACCTCAAAGTCTCTTACCAACTGAAATCGGGACTCAGCTGACCAGGCCATGGTTTTCGAGTCGTCTAGGGTCCAAAAGATATGGTCACGAGCCCAAGAGAGGCGCTGCAGGCGATGATGTACCATTAGCAATGGCGCTCGTGTCGTTCGTCTACTGCCATGCCCATTTGCGCCGAATTTCGCAGCACTGTCCTAATGGATACGTTCTTCGTACGTCCCACAGTGATTTCTGCGATTATTTCACGCAGTATTGCTTGTCTATTAGCCCAATGCAAACACCCTGCTCTCGGTCTAAGTGAACGTTGTCGGCCTCTGCGTTGTCCATGGTGAGAGGTAATGTCTGAAATTTGGTATTCTCGGCACACACTTGACACTGTGGACGTCGAGATATTGAGTTCCCTAACGATTTCGGAAATGCAATGTCCCATGCATCTAGCTCCAACTACCATTCCGCGCTCAAAGTCTGTTAATTGCCGTCGTGTGTCCTCCTTTTCACGAGAATTACACGAGTACAAAAAGACAGCCCCACCAATGCACTACTCTTTATAACTTGTGTACGCGATACTACCGCGTTCTGTATATGTGCATATCGCTATCCTATGACTTGTCACCTCAGTGTTATTTGCTCTTGTACTACAGAAATTCAAGAGCTGGGTCACTAAGGATGTGTTTCTTGACTTCCGCAAGGCGTTCGATACAGTTCCCCACAGTTGTTTAATTAACAAAGTAAGAGCATATGGACTATCAGACCAATTGTGTGAGTGGATTGAAGAGTTCCTAGATAACAGAACGCAGCATGTCATTCTCAATGGAGAGAAGTCTTCCGAAGTAAGAGTTATTTCAGGTGTGCCGCAGAGGAGTGTCGTAGGACCGTTGCTATTCACAATGTAAATAAATGACCTTGTGGATAACATCGGAAGTTCACTCAGGATTTTTGCGGATGATGCTGTAGTATATCGAGAGGTTGTAACAATGAAAAATTTTACTGAAATGCAGGAGGATCTGCAACGAATTGACTCATGGTGCAGGGAATGGCAATTGAATCTCAATGTAGACAAGTGTAATGTGCTGCGAATACATAGAAAGTAAGTTATAAGTTATGCTACAATATAGCAGGTCAGCAACTGGGAGCAGTTAATTCCATAAATTATCTGGGAGTAGGCATTAGGAGTGATTTAAAATGAAATGACCATGTAAAGTTGATTGTCGGTAAAGCAGATGCCAGACATTCATTGGAAGAATCCTAAGGAAATGCAGTCCGAAAACAAAGGAAGTAGGTTACAGTACACTTGTTCGCCCACTGCTTGAATACTGCTAACCAGTGTGGGATCCGTAGCAGGTGGGGTTGATAGAGGAGATAGAGAAGATACAACGGAGAGCAGAGCGCTTCGTTACAGGATCATTTAGTAATCGCGAAAGCGTTGCGGAGATGATAAGATAAACTCCAGTGGAAGACTCTGCAGGGGAGACGCTCAGTAGCTCGGTACGAACTTTTGTTGAAGTTTCAAGAACATACCTTCACCGAGGAGTCAAGCAGTATATTGCTCAAACCTACGTATAACTCTCGAAGCGACCATGAGGATAAAATCAGAGAGATTAGAGCCCACACAGAGGCATACCGACAATCTTTCTTTCCACGAACAATACGAGACTGGAATAGAAGGGAGAACCGATAGAGGTACTCGAAGTACCCTCCGCCACACACCGTCAGGTGGCTTGCGGAGTATGGATGTAGA
Source organism: Schistocerca serialis cubense (assembly GCF_023864345.2). Taxonomy (NCBI): domain Eukaryota; kingdom Metazoa; phylum Arthropoda; class Insecta; order Orthoptera; family Acrididae; genus Schistocerca; species Schistocerca serialis. The sequence goes on from NC_064639.1 coordinate 874,962,598, forward strand.
TATCGATGTTGTTAAGTGAAAAACGCATATATAAATTAATTAACAAATTGTAAAAACAAGTGAAATATGTGTAATTTCCGTGCTAGCGCAAAACGTAGGCTGAAGGACGAGCGGAGTTGGCCGTCACACACCTGGAACAAGAGGCTGGCGTAGAGCAGGGTGCCGTCGCCGCCGAGGCAGATGATGAAGTCTATCTTGTCGGTGAGGTCGTCCTTGCCGTCGTGGAACGTCATCAGCTTGTCCTTGACGATCGTGAAGCCCGCGTTATTGAGCAGCAGCGTATCCTCCATCACCGTCTGCTCCACGAACACCACCATGTTCTTTTCCTGCAGAAACAACGAAAGAAACTTACCGACCTGCAAAAAAAAGTAGGAAAACGCTGAAAGCATCCATTAAGGAATGGCTACCTGGAAGGCAGAGTTGTTACAATACTACTTTTTTTGCTTTATTTGCTTGTTTAAACAGCGCTGCTTCACAGTATTACATCCCATTCCTTACTGCTGCTGAACGTATTTTATTTGCTGTTTTATCGGATACAGTTGTTTAATTGTGTGTAAGTGTCGCAAAAGAGTTTCTCCTCAGTACTGTCATCTACCCAAGGCACTGCTGCATTGCTTCTTTCCATATCATAAAGACAACACTTATGAAAAACTTGTGTCTGAAATTCGCGACTCAAATATATCCCACTCTCGCTACCCCTATGTACGTAAGGAAGTCTTATGGAAGTCAACTGTAAAATGAGGAAAGTGGAAGTTTTATAAATATGCCGATCACAATAGAAGACGCACTTTAAAGAAAGTGGAGAAATCCCCTTCAAGTTGTTCTACAACTTCGAATCATCACGTGCAACGTTACGGAAAACGTTCGTGATACAGGCGACTATCAGCTCTTCCGTTGCCACATGCTCCGCCGTACGTAGGGAGCACGTCTGTGTACTCCGAAAACGTGTACCGAACCATGTCTACCGTATCGGAGACGCACAGACGGTCTTGCAGCAACGCAGGCGTTACGTGACATCACCTGACCGTCTGACGTAGTACATGTCATCTTGTCTACCTCAATTGCATTCCAGGACAAGCAACCCTGAGGCTTTTCCCTTTCCCCTCAGCAGACATTTGAGCATTACACATTTGAATTGGACAATGGTTCCTACCCAAAATCTTACACACCCCCTTCGCCCGACAAGCCCTATGAGTTTGTAACGGGAATTTCCGAACATCCTGTATACATAGAACGGTGCTATAAATAACTGCGCAGATTCGCGAAAGAACGTGCAAAATGGGTTAGTGATTAGCCATTTGTGGGGAAAAAAGGAGTGAGAAAGAAGATGCACTTTCTCACGACAAGTAGGAGACTTTTCGGTATGGTGCTGCTCAATAACATCAATATTTTTCAGACCCCGGCATCAAACAGCTTTTGGGAAGCGCGAGCGCAATTAAAGCGTCAGATGGTATCAAATTTGTCGCATTGCTCTTTGAACACTACACACCAAATGGCAAGAACGCTATACATTTCTCCATGCTATCGGGGAAGTCCACTGCACATACGTGTTAATTAAAAGAAGCAAACATATGGGGCCAACAAATTTATCAACAGGAAAGTAGCTGCCAGCTGGAGTAGTTCATTCCATATATTCTTACACGATACATTTTCCAGCTGAATATTTTCTGCTGAGCCAGAAATGTTTTCGACGTCTTAATTCGTCTCTTTCACGTTTGCTTTCTGCTCCACTGAGCTAATCATATGTCTGATTATTTGTTCAGCTATGATTATCGCGTCTTTTGATACAAGGAACCATATGCGATGCCTCTAGGAGCAATATGGATTTTTGATACCCAATGTAAATCTAGCGCTCAATACGTTTCGACTATTGTGGTGTCAGGAGTAGGCACGAAAAATCTACAGAACAATTTAAACAAGTTCGCTTCTGTTGGCCTCCGCAACAGTACACAGCTGTTTCGGTAAGCCTGTGATAAAAATGTCTAATGCCATGATCAGATTGCAAAGCATAGCATACGCTAGTTTTCAGATTAATAAATTACTAAGTTCAGTTACAAATCTGGTGATCTGTTTGCAATGGTTTATATTTGATGTTCCGGGAAAAAAAAATAAATAAATAAATACGTGGGCATACGGAGAGAGCTATTAGTTACATCACACTCAAACTGCAGGTGATAAGTTTATTTTATTGTTAAATAAAAGTTATTTAACGCTGAATATCCGTGCAATTTATTAGATTAACGCGACGTGGTGATTGATTAACCGATATTTTTACACGTGTCTTCATAAGCAAATACTAGGAAAAAATCTTTAAAGCCGTACACAGCAGCGGTGTGCTTATATAAGATACATTGCAGAAATTTTTTATACATTCACAGTAAAGTACTTACGCGAGTCTTCTCGAAAAATCAGTAAAATTACCCCAAGATTGTAAATAGCAAAGTGCATTTGAAGTGCCTGATTTAAATGTACGCTGGTGGTATTTACAAATCTCTATTCCCGTTTGTCTTCATAAAAAATCAGAACAAAAAATAACCGCAAAACCAATATTTACGTGCACCTTCTTAAAAAATCGGCGAAATTAGTCACGAAAACAGTATTTACGAGTATCTTCCTAAAAAGTGCACGAAAGTAGCACTGAAACACATACTTAGTGTATAAGCCTAAAAATCGCAGAGGAATCAAATTAACGTATAATGTGCAGCTTCTCAAAAAATAGGTAAAAATAAGCCACGAAACCGTAAAAAGTGTCGTGTGTTGCAGAAAATACCGTGGGTGCCGTATATCCGCGAAAACTGGGCCAAAATTACAGGATGCTGTACTATGCTGCAAATTAATTTGCAATATCACCTGAATTTACTGATACTGCTGTTGTTGCTCCAGTGAGATCCACATTAAGAATGATAGTCTCGGAATGCTGAGGGTTAGTGGTGGTGGTGGTGGTGGTGGTGGTGGTGGTGGTGGTGGTGGTACTTCTTGTTGTTCGACCAATAGCAGCACAGTGGGACGGGAGGGCAATGGGGGCGTCGTATTTTTGGGACAGAAATTACCACTATCAAAAATGACCGTTATCACTTCAAGCTAAAAGCAATGAACACCTGAGTAATCATGAACTGATTGGGCAGTCATCTAGCGCACAAATTATGGCAATTAACATGACAGTCGTTTCCCATTAATTATCGCCAACATTAACGAAACATGGACTCAGGTGAAAAGCTTGTTTACATCAAGATCTTTAAATTAGGCTAGCGCAACTGGGCTGTTTGTTAACGTAAGGATAACAATACTCCCACTGTCGGAAAACCCCGCCTTGTTCCCTTACTCTTCTGTACCTTCGTATGTCTTAGCTGTACCTCACAGCTCTTTGTGTGTGTGTGTGTGTGTGTGTGTGTGTGTGTGTGTGTGTGTGTGTGTGTGTGTGTGTGTGTCTGTTGCTATATCCTATATCCATTGGCAAGGAATGTTGTCTTGAGCTCCTTGGTACGAACTTCGAATGTTGGAACAATACTGTCTATTTCGTAGTTCTCGTCATCTATTCCTTTTCCAGATACTCTGCAGTTTCGCAGAACCCTTCCAACAATTCCACCAACAATTCCATGTCTTCCATTCGTTTTACCCAATACGGTTTGTACCTGTTCGTCTAGTTTCACACAGCTTCTTCGTATTACCCTTCGAAGCTTACGCCCAACATTGAACGTCCAACGATGATTCTTTCCTGTTGACAACAGCATGGTCAGCGAACGAACAATGCTGCTGATTCTATCTGATACACTGTTTACGTTTTCTGAGGACATTATAGGTACTATCACACTTCCTTGGTGTACATTTTGAGTTACTTTCGTTTCTGTTGGACATTCGGCGCCCAGTACTGCTTAGTGGGCATGTTAGGGACTGTCGAGATTGCTTCAAGGGCTCCGGATATTCTAACTTACACTGAGGCGACGAAAGTGATGGGGTGCCTCCTAATACCGTGTCGGACGTATTTTTGCCCGGCGTAGTGCAGCAACTCGGCGTAGCATGGACTCAACAAGACGTTGGAAGTCCCTCTCCGAAATAATCTGCCATGTCTTCTCTGTAACTGTCCATAATTGCGAAAGTGTTGCCGGTGCAGGATTTTGTGCACGAAGTAACCTGTCGATTATGTCCCATAAATGTTCGATGGGATTCATGTCTGACGATCTGAGTGGCCAAACTATTCGCTAGAATTCTCCAGAATGTTCTTCAAACCAAACGCGAACGATTGTAGCCATGTGGCGAACGATTGTAGCCATGTGACATAGGACACTGTCACCCATAAAAATTCCATCGTTGTTTGGGAACATGAGGTCCATGAATGGCTGCAAATGGTCACCAAGTAGCCGAACATAACCATTTCCAATCAATCATCGGTTCAATTGGACCAGAGGACTCAGTCCTTTCCATGTCAATTCAGCTCACCATTATGGAGCCACCACCAACTTCCACAACGCATTTTTGACAACCTGGTTCTTTGGCTTCGTCGTGATTACGTCAAACACTACCATCAGTTCTTACCAACCGAAATCGGGACTCATCTGACCAGCCCACGGTTTTGCAGTCGTCTAGGGTCCAAACGATATGTTCACTAGCCCAAGAGAGGTGCTCCAGGCTATGTCGTGCTGTTAGCGAAGGCACTCGCGTCGGTCGTCTGATGTCATAGCCCATTAACGTAAAATTTCGCGTCACTGATCCCAACGGATGTGTTCTTCGTACGTCCCATATTAATTCCTGCGGTTATTTCACGCAGCGTTGCTTGTCTGCCAGCACTGACAACTCTATGCAAACGCCGCTGCTCCCTATCGTTAAGAGAAGGGCGTCGGCCAATGTGTTGTCCCTGGTGAGAGGTAATGCCTGAAATTTTGTATTCTCTGCACACTCTTTACACTCTCGATCTCGGAAATCTTAATTCCCTAGCGATTTCCGAAATGGAATGTCCCATGCATCTAGCTCCAACTACCGTTCCGCGTTCGAAGTCTTAATTCCCGCAGCGCGGCCACAATGACGTCGGGAACCATTTCACAATGAATCACCTGGATAGAAATGACATCTTCCCAATGCACTGCCCTTTTATATCTTGTTTACGCTACACCTCAGCCATCTGTATATGTGCATTTCGCTAACGTATGAGTTGTCACCTCAGTGTATCTTAAACTCCTCCCGTATAGGCCATGAAGGCCCAACGGTACCGACCGGCCGCCGTGTCATCCTCAGCCCACAGACGTCACCGGATGTGGAGGGGCATGTGGGCAGCACACCGCTCTCCCGGCCGTATGTCAGTTTACGAGACCGGAGCCGCAACTTCTCAGACAAGTAGCTCCTCAGTTTGCTTCACAAGGGCTAAGTGCAGCCCGCTTGCCGACAGCGCTCGGCAGCTCGCGTGGTCAACCGTCCAAGTGCTAGCCCAGCCCGACAGCGCTTAACTTCGGTGATCTGTCGGAACCCGTGTCCTCACTGCGGCAAGGCCGTGTATCTTGCAGGGTCGGAATGTATTCTTTGTCGTATTACATTGTAAACTTTCATTACTTATTGCTCACAGCGTAGGCGCGAAGACAACTGAGACATCGTTTCTTTGAAGCATGGGACTGCTTGCTTCCTACAGACACAAGACAATGCTGGTTCAGGGTCACTTACATATGCGTTTCTCACCTTTTTCCTGTTCCCAGTTACTCTTCATTCTTGGACATCTGTGCGTTTCTTTTTGGGAGCGCATTATCTCTAGTGAGTAGCTCACATTGATACTGATCTTTTTGTTTTGAAAATCTTGTGACTCTTTTCATAAGGGAGACGGGAGGGGGGCAGGGAGCTCAGTTCGCCGCGAGCTGTACGTAGGAAGGGTACAGCAAGTACCCAGTCACCCACTGCTGATAGTCGATCACTCTAGCGGTAAGAACGTCTAGGTGCTCCTATTATCAGCTCAACACGTACTATGTCTAGTGCTCAATTCGAGGATAGGTTGGCAGCAGCTCTACAGTCTTCACGTCTTTATGCCTCCTCCATTTCTGTGTAGGAGCTCCAGCCGACGTCTTTCAAAATTTGGGGTATTTTAATTGTGGCTTTCCTACAGTTCTTTTTCCAATATCATGAAACATTATAAACGTTTTACGAACTAATCGCGTCTCAACAGATGAATGATAGTCCTAACTCTTCTTTCTACAACAGTGTTCGACGTATGCTGTTGATGAGAAGCTCTCGGGTTTCCTTCCGGGTGGCAGCACTTAAATGCTGCGGTACTTAAATACTGCCACCCGGCTGGAAACAGAGGCTTTTCATCAACAGTGTTCCATAAATTGCCTTTCTCTCTCACTTTTGCAAACACTTCCTCATGCGTGATTTTATCAGTCCATTTGATTTTCAGAACGCGCCTGTGCCACCATAACTCAAAAGAATTCAGTCTTTTCTTTTCGTCAGTGACCAGTTAAGCCCTTGCAGCCACACAACGCCACAACATACTTACTCTCTTTTTCTTTTTAAGGTTTGTATCTTCTTCCAATCTACTGTCCCTAAAGGCTCACCCCATTGCAGCGCTGGACCCTCTGAAAACAAGCACCTTCTCCCAGCAGCCGCAGCAATACAACCACCGACCTGCAGCAAAGGGGATCGACGCGAAGGCACTCCCGGGGAAGCATTCTCACATTAAACCTATCCCACGATCCGAGCTGACTGGAACTCAGATTCTCATCTATTTCTACTTGTATCCATGATTCTCGTGTGGCCGAGAAGTCTTAGGTATGGTACGACGAGTTAACCACCGAATTGGCTTGCGCGTTACCTCTGCTCCACATTTCCCAGAGCCTGATAGAGTAAATGTCTAGTTCTATACCGAATTTTCGAGTGAACTAGCTCCGCTCTTTACCGTTCAGCAGAGGAATATCCCCATGTCTGTAAAGGCTAAACGTTCTAGTCACCTAAAAGAAAGTACAGGTTCGACGTTTGACTATTACACACTTCCTCCAGCATAGGCAAACGGAGCAAATCGGTTGGTTCTTTTCCCCTTAGATTGTGATCTACGGTACCCCTTAAATGGCTTATGGAGGCATTTAGTTCATGGGCGGTTCCTGAAACATTATTTTGGGTACCAAAACCGATAAGCGGATTCCAAGACGGCTATGCACAGTAAATCGCTGAAATTTTTACGATACATTCCGAAGGTCTCGAAGAATCTTGAAAATGTTCTTGATTGCTGTGTCCGTTTCCAGGATACAGGGGTTCAAAGTTACCCTACGGCGAAAACATAGTTTATAAAGTGACGCAACATGGAGAAATATGCTGTAAAATGTTTCACTTATCAGTAGGTTCCTGGGGACCCATGTTGTTGGACAGAAGCACACGCAAAATTTTTGTACACACAAATCCTGTCTGAAGTGTAAAATTATGTAGTTTTGCCTTGCTTCACTTCACATAGGTAACCTATCAAAATGTTTCTGACCCATAAAGCTGTTTTCATATGAGTGACATACCCTGCTGCAGCAGGGAAAAAGAAGAGAATCAGTTGTAAAACGGTATCGGAGCACAAAATAGGCGATTACGTACTGTTCACTGAAAGAGCCTGAGAAAGTAAGGTACCAGCTGCCTCTTTCCATCTTCCTCAGCACCTTTAGAAATTTTGGCATGCAAAAGTTGACGTGGTTTCCAGCGTTACTCGCGAGAGTGCTGGGAAATCGTCTCATGGTACGTGCTCCTCGACTGCTACACAAAACGACCGGGCCGCCGCCCACTGCATCGGGCTATGTGACCCCACAGGTTTTGATTCCGAAAATACACTCCTGGAAATTGAAATAAGAACACCGTGAATTCACTGTCCCAGGAAGGGGAAACTTTATTGACACATTCCTGGGGTCAGATACATCACATGATCACACTCACAGAACCACAGGCACATAGACACAGGCAACAGAGCATGCACAATGTCGGCACTAGTACAGTGTATATCCACCTTTCGCAGCAATGCAGGCTGCTATTCTCCCATGGAGACGATCGTAGAGATGCTGGATGTAGTCCTGTGGAACGGCTTGCCATGCCATTTCCACCTGGCGCCTCAGTTGGACCAGCGTTCGTGCTGGACGTGCAGACCGCGTGAGACGACGCTTCATCCAGTCCCAAACATGCTCAATGGGGGACAGATCCGGAGATCTTGCTTGCCAGGGTAGTTGACTTACACCTTCTAGAGCACGTTGGGTGGCACGGGATACATGCGGACGTGCATTGTCCTGTTGGAACAGCAAGTTCCCTTGCCGGTCTAGGAATGGTAGAACGATGGGTTCGATGACGGTTTGGATGTACCGTGCACTATTCAGTGTCCCCTCGACGATCACCAGTGGTGTACGGCCAGTGTAGGAGATCGCTCCCCACACTATGATGCCGGGTGTTGGCCCTGTGTGCCTCGGTCGTATGCAGTCCTGATTGTGGCACTCACCTGCACGGCGCCAAACACGCATATGACCATCATTGGCACCAAGGCAGAAGCGACTCTCATCGCTGAAGACGACACGTCTCCACTCGTCCCTCCATTCACGCCTGTCGCGACACCACTGGAGGCGGGCTGCACGATGTTGGGGCGTGAGCGGAAGACGGCCTAACGGTGTGCGGGACCGTAGCCCAGCTTCATGGAGACGGTTGCGAATGGTCCTCGCCGATACCCCAGGAGCAACAGTGTCCCTAATTTGCTGGAAAGTGGCGGTGCGGTCCCCTACGGCACTGCGTGGGATCCTACGGTCTTGGCGTGCATCCGTGCGTCGCTGCGGTCCAGTCCCAGGTCGACGGGCACGTGCACCTTCCGCCGACCACTGGCGACAACATCGGTGTACTGTGGAGACCTCACGCCCCACGTGTTGAGCAATTCGGCGGTACGTCCACCCGGCCTCCCGCATGCCCACTATACGCCCTCGCTTAAAGTCCGTCAACTGCACATACGGTTCACGTCCACGCTGTCGCGGCATGCTACCAGTGTTAAAGACTGCGATGGAGCTCCGTATGCCACGGCAAACTGGCTGACACTGACGGCGGCGGTGCACAAATGCTGCGCAGCTAGCGCCATTCGACGGCCAACACCGCGGTTCCTGGTGTGTCCGCTGTGCCGTGCGTGTGATCATTGCTTGTACAGCCCTCTCGCAGTGTCCGGAGCAAGTGTGGTGGGTCTGACACACCGGTGTCTGTGTTCTTTTTTCCATTTCCAGGAGTGTAGACATCCGTAAAATAGCTGCTTCTGTAACTTCGTTAGCGATTCTCAAAGATGCGCGAAGGAAACACTGAAAGACATTCTGGAGTGGTCAACTCATTCAAGGCAGTTAAGCACGATGAGAACAGATCTTTAAATGAGTACTATAGAGTCTGCCAGAAAAAATGTATGCACTCTTTGTCAGGCTCTATCGAGATATCGATATTGTCGTTCGATTTGAGTTAAGAGTGTGTTGTAGTATGGTCTTTCACTCAACAGATGTTAGTACTTTCATCTTGGTGTTGCGAAAACAAGATGGCTGGAGCACGCTTGACATTCGAGCAACAAAAATTTATTGTGAAGTGGTTTTTCAAGTTTGATAATGCCGTCGAAGTGCATCGTCAGTGGGAGAGAGAGTTTGAAACAGAACCGCCAACCCACTTGACAATTAAACGTATCATTGACAAGTTTGCATTACATGGGACAATTTGTGATGTTCACAAAGGAAGGTCAAGAAGACAGCGTACAGCTGCAAGTCCTGCTTCGTCGGCTCTCGTGTTGGAAACGTTTGTTAATTCTCCACAGAAGTCTGCTACGCAATGTGCACATCAAGTGGGGGTTAGCAGCACAAGTGTACGAAGAATTCTGAAAGATACAAAGTGGAAAGCTTACATTCCGAGATTACTGCACGCGATTAATGACGACGATCCTGATCGTCGAAAGCAATTTTGCGAATGGTATCAGCAAATCGTAACCGATGAACAATTTGTGACGAAGGTAGTGTGGAGCGACGAGGCACAATTTAAACTTAATGGAACCGTGAATCGGCATTACAGTGTGTACTGGGCACCGGAAAATCCGCGTGTTTTTGTGGATAAAGCGGTCAATGTACCAGGGGTTCATATGTGGTGTGGACTCATCAATGGACTTATTAGGACTCTCTTCTTTGATGCTACTGTCTCTGGAGAAGTGTACCTGGAAATGTTACGCACGTCAATTTGGCCAGGTATATGTGCGCTTTATGGAGCTGATGAAGACTACTTCTACCAACAGGGCGGGGCGCCACCACACTACCACCTAGTCGTACGAGCTTTCCTGGATGACAATTTTCTGGGGATTGGATTGGACGAAGGGGGCCCATTGAGCTCCCTTCACGGTCGCCAGATTTAAAACCTATGGTCTTTTACTTGTGGGGAACTGTGAAAGATAATGTCTATCGACGTAAGCCACGCACGCTGGAGGAACTTCGTCAGAAGATTACAACGACATGTGCAGCGATTTCAACTGTAACACTGGCTGGCGTAGTTGCGGCGACCGTTCGTTCTGTTATCTGCATAGCCACCAACTGTCAACATGTTGAACATCTACAGTAACCACGTGCTAAACTGAAGGTTGTACAACATGTGTGATCAATTATTAAATGTAAAATAAACACACAAGTAATACTTTTCGTTCCTTAAAGTGTGTATACATTTTTATCTGGAGGACTCTGTATTTTCTCCTAGACAAAAATGATTAACAAAATATTTGAGAAAGGAAATCGTTTCCAACATTAGTTAGGGTGGAGCATATTATGTCCACGTGGGCATGAAATATACATCACCAGCATCAGAAAGCATTAAGCTACCAAATATCCTGTTTGGTCACACAAAAGGAGTTTGCCTCCATATTCACCTGAAACCAAATTTTAATTTCTACATGACCGGTGGAAATGCACATAGAGTAAAACACACGGAGAAGTTCAAATCCCCACAACTCTGCATTTACAATTTCGGTTAACAACGGCGAACCGTTTCTCGACATTTGATTGTAGTAAATCGTACCAAAAACAATGCGTTTTTAATTATTCGTTTAATGTGCAGGTGCCTTCAAACAGAACTTCTGACTAACGAAGAAAAGATAATACAAACCATCAAATTCGGCACTACAGCTTTTCATGTTATATTCCAGTTTGTCGTCTGATCGGTTCTGCTTGTGACATAGAAGATGTTCTTTCACCTTTCGTAGCAGACTGCCAAAATCCGATTCGATGTAATGCGTTTTTAACGTGCACGACTCACAACCACTATGTTTATATGCGGCCCAACTTGCGGAAGTCAAAAATCTAATTACGGAAGTCTAATTTCGCCGTCGTGTTACGCCTGGACCGACTTTGCTAATCCGATCAAATATCGGTTTTCCGAGGGTCAGATGCTTGCCACGATTGGTGTTCATAAATCAGCTGCTCCGTTTTGATGAAGTAGGGTTACCAATAACTTCATAATTAAATTGAGGTAGGTTTCCTTGTAGATGAACTAAAGTCTCAGGGAGTGAAGAGGGGAGTGTTCAAGAACTCATGTACGAAAATTTTACCAACGCGAATTAAAGCATCCGATATTTTTACACTCCCGTATAGAGCAGGGACGTTATGGGAAAAAAAAGCGAAGTTACCCCGGTGCAACATTATTATACTTCATTTTGGATACCTGGAATGCCTCGATAATTTTCGAAGGTGCAAAGATGCTTGCTTATCTCTGTGTACAGAATTTGGGAATGTTTCCTTAGCAGCCTCTGATTCCAGCTAGAAGAGGAAGTGAGTATAACAGTTTACAAATGAGCCAGTTGCACAGAATGTAGAGTTTTAATTCATTTTTTATAATTTACCATCATTTCTGTACCTCTTTCCGATTAATACGATACAATGTCATCCTTTTCAATTTAATAAAGGAAATTACTGACTTTCTCGGAAGATCAATATTATTCCTTTTTCCTTCACTCCACACTTTTCACACGTAAACCACCACCTTTTAAAAGCAAGTAGTAGCCTAACAGAACTCAAATGGCTGAATGTTTACGTGAAGCGAAAGTTATTACGGAAGCTCAAATCCGGCAGCCAGTCCCTCACATCGAAGATTATATTCGGGTGTTTACATATAGTACCAGAGGTGGTACTGGGACTTCTAAACGCTGCAAACGTTTGATTGTACGACGTGACGTCACAAAACTCGCCCCATGTTTTCGTGGACCGGCGGGGTTGATCAGCTCCAGCCGTACTCTAGCCCAGCTACCGCTGGCAGAGTTCCAACGGGTGTTCGTCATGCAGTACCTGACGAGGCTCGCGACTAGCGCTCGGTACGCTACGGACGCGGCTAGAGACAAGACGCCGGCCAACTTGGTTCCCACCAGAGGTAGGTGACTCATCCGCCTCCGTATACGCGACAGGGGACACCGCTCCCTGCTTATCTCAGCGCCGACCCCCAGGTCACTTAACCGATCCGCGGCCGCTTCACATCTCACCACCTGAACGCCGCCGTCAAGTTGTGAAGATGTAGCCATTAGTGATGGATTTATTTTCTAACATTTCTTTCTCTATCTTAGACTAAGTATTCACATTTTTGATGGTGTGGTATTGCTGTGTTTGGTAAAAATGTTAAAACGTAACAGCAAATTATTTCTTTTTCGCTAATGGATAAATATGTTTTCTTAAAATTACTTGAATATGGAAAGACTTTAAATTCTTTTATTTTACCTGCATTGGCACTATTAAACTGTGATGCGATGAACTGCTATGTAAATCGTTGACATGGAAGCACAGAGCGAGATACGGTGAGGGAGAGTTGGTGAGTTTGTGGGTGACAATATGGGGAAATAATGGGATGAAAAAAATTTGCCGAGACAGAGAATCGTGGAAGTTAACGACTGAGGATTCCGATTACCGTCGTAGTGCGTGATGAAAATTGAAGTGATCATTACGAACAGGGAGATCGTACGGTATGAGTATTACTACATGGACTGTGTCTCAAACGGTACTAAAACGAGAACCAGATGTGTAAAACGAGTAAGAGACGAGTACATGCTATCACCAACATGCTGTCACCAACAATTACATCTATTCAGCCTGTTAAATGCCATTGCGGATGAAATGGCTCTGAGCACTATGGGACTCAACATGTTACGTCATCAGTCCCCTAGAACTTAGAACTACTTAAACCTAACTAACCTAAGGACATCACACACATCCATATCCGAGGCAGGATTCGAACCTGCGACCGTAGCGGCCGCGCGGTTCCAGACTGTAGTGCCTAGAACCGCATGACCACACCGGCCGGCGCCATTGCGGATGACTTTGTAGCACAACGGAGAAAAGAGATTACCAGGATACTTCGCCATGGAACGAAGATGAGCGGCGTTGTTGTAACAACTTTATCTGAAGTACGTCAAGCCGGCACGCCTCTCCAAAAACGAAGAGATAAGCTGCATTGTAGACTAAAAGAATTCAGCAGTTCGGACTGTAAATTGATTGTTTCATTATAAAACTACAATCTTCCTTTTCTTAATTTTCGCCGTGTAATTAAAACTTCTGGAAGTGAATTATTAACTTTCAATGCAGCTTTGCCCACCCGCCATTAGTTACAAGTATTTTTCTTTTACTTAAACTCTCTCTTTCCTTTAAATTAATGCCGTTGCAGTTGCATGTTTTTTGTGTGCCTTGTGTGCCTTTTGGTGGGTAGTGTTGCAAATGCGAGTGCAGTGTTAATTTCAAACTGGGTTGGCATATGGCCTACTTTAATGTCTGATAAGGTCGCGGCCGTAAATCGTGGCATCCGCTTTTAGTTTCTGCGCTCCGACCAATATAATTACAGCTGCTTGTTCGGTACTGGTCTACGTTCGTGGCGAGGTTACACAATGTGACAGCTGTCAAACCACGCTGGTTATGTTTATATCGTACACAGACATGGTAGTGTACTTCCACGATTAATAACTCGGTTGTTTAACATTACAGGGATAAGTATACAGAGTACAGTCTAATCCTACAGTGTTTCGGAATTTGCAAAAGAAGTGTCTGTGATTTACGTAATTTAGGGAGTAGGTGGAAGCACATCCTCCATGTTCACACAATTCGAAAGTAGAACAAGTTGTTCTGGGGCGAAATAATCAGAAGTCAACTAAGTTATTTCTAACAAAATCTTCTATAAATACGCAGTCTAATCTCTCTAAGTACACACCGGAGAACCGTTTTCTCCACATAGTACATTCCAAGGCTTTAGAGCCCCAGTGATGTAATGGTTAACTCTTGACTCGACTGTAGCAACAAAATGACAGTTGTTTGGTGTGCTGGTCACGTATTGTGACGTTCGTGGACCACTCCAAAGAGTCCCCAACACCGGCTGCATACATCGGGCGCCACTCAACTGGAAATTCTGCCTTGTGCAGCACTCCGTGCTCCAGCGACAAAAACGAACGACTACAATGGTTTTCAAAGCGAATTATTTTATTTACGTACGATTTGATTCCAATCACTGGTGTAGGCACAATTCAGTTCCACGACAGCAGTCCGTGGGAAAGGAAGTCATACCGCTACGTCAAGAGGAGGAAACTTCCCACTATCTGTTAGTCGACAGACGACTTGGTCTCTCTCTCCTTAGCTCCTTGGCTGTATGTCGGACAAGCGGACAAAGACACACTCCACTGGCTGGCGAACGTACAATGTTTCAAAGGATGAGACGAAGCCATGAGGAAAGAATAGTAAAAGGAGGAGACCGCTCCAGTGGAGAGTTCAGTTGGAGCCTTGGAGGAGTACCCTCTGTGAAGGCTGTCCTGTTTGGGTCTTGCAGTAATCACTACTACTTGGAAGTGGTTGCGCTTCCAGTGATTGCGACTGGCGCCTGGTCCACACTAGAGAAAGAACAGAGCATGCTGACGGCCTGGAACGCACCGTCCCTAGCCGCGCGCTGGACGTGGTGATCGCGAGATCGCCCGACCGCCTCAAACCTCGCTGGTAGCTACTTCCGTCAGCTCGTCGTCTATACGATCCCAGCGGTAATTATTTGTTTTCCTAAACCCTCGTCCCGTAGTTGTCCAGACTAATTACACGCGACACGTGTGTCTAGCTAATTCTGGCAAAAGCCCTGAGAGAATTTTGCACTCTGAGCAGCATTTGTCAGTCATTCCAGAGTAACAACTTCATGTTGTTTACGTTTGTTTGCAATTTGTCAATACATATGCTTACCAATGTTTCATTGCCCGATACCTTACATTATTATACCACATACCTATACCAATCATTCTGTACTACGTGCACATTGCAGCTTGATCCAAGTGGCTTATAACTAGCCTCGGCTAAGTAGCTTAACCTTTTAGCATAAACTAACCCCATACAAAATCAACTACTCTCAAATTAAATAACGAATTTAATTACTTTTATAATTTTTTCGCCCAAAGCATAAGTCGAGAAATTACAATTGATCAGCCAGTCCGCGCGGTCGCTACGGTCGCAGGTTCGATTCCTGCCTCGGGCATGGATGTGTGTGATGTCCTTAGGTTAGTTAGGTTTAAGTAGTTCTAAGATCAAGGGGACTGATGACCTCAAATGTTAAGTCCCATAGTGCTCAGAGCCATTTGAACCATTTGATCAGCCAGTAATCCAATTAAACAGATTGGCTAGACGCGATGGTACGCCTCTAAGATTCAATAACACTTCGTGACACTTCCTGTACGCTGATGCAAGCTGCAGAACAGAATTGAACTCTCTCTTGCCAGTAGCCTGCTGGACGCATGCCATGTGTGGCTGGAAGAGCGATAAATCCCGTTTACCCTCTCGAAAACGCAATACAAGCGTTGTTTGTTATTCAGTCACTTCAAGTACCTCAAATTTACTTACGGGCAGAGCCCTGGTGGTTGGCAAAAACTCTATGTTGATCGTGTCCCAGCCTTCTTCTCTTAAACCTAAAGGTCCCATGTGCCCAGTTCAAATTCAAAGTTATTCCTTGGACCCACTATTTTGAGATACGAACTCAGGCGTTCTTTCAATTTTCAACGGCTGGTTTACAGCCGTCGCACAACATAAAAAATAGTTCAAATGGCTCTGAGCAAAAAAATGGCTCTGAGCACTATGGGACTTAACAGCTGTGGTCATCAGTCCCCTAGAACTTAGAACTACTTAAACCTAACTAACCTAAGGACATCACACACATCCATGCCCGAGGCAGGATTCGAATCTGCGACCGTAGCAGTCGCGCGGTTCCGGACTGCGCGCCTAGAACCGCGAGACCACCGCGGCCGGCTCGCACAACATAGCACGCGAAGCTGATAGCAGTACTTCCCAGATTACCGTAGAACATATTTCAACATATTGAATTCATAAGATCCACCAGAAAGAGGAGGAGGAGGAGGAGATTAGTGTTGAACGTCCCGTCGACAGCGAGGTCATTAGAGACGGAGCACAAGCTCGGATTAGGGAAGGATGGGGAAGGAAATCGGCCGTGCCCTTTCGAAGGAACCATCCCGGCATTTGCCTGAAGTAATCTAGGGAAATCACGGGAAACCTAAATCAGGATGGCCGGACGCGGGATTGAACCGTCGTCCTCCCGAATGCGAGTCCAGTGTGCTAACCACTGCGCCACCTCGCTCGGTCCCACCAGAAAGCAGGCAGCGGAGACCAAGTTGATACCGTGTATCATGACTATCAGTAAGCCTTCGACACAGTCGCGTGTCGTAGTTTATTAAACAAAATACATGCATGATGAATATTTGAACACACATGCGATTTGAAGGAAGACGTCACAGCAGACAGAATTCAACACGTCTTAGTTACTAGAGAGCTATGATCAGACGCGAAGGTAGCATCTAGTGTGTGTCAAGATAGTGTGATAGCACCACTGCTGTTCGCTTTATAAACAAATGATATCCAGTTAAAATCTCTAGCCCATGGTGGCTGTTCGTAGACATGTTTACAGGGAGCTGAAAACGTTATAAACTTTTACGAAATGCAGAAACACTTTCAGATCATCAGTGCCGGGTCACCTTCCAGGTGACTAAACAAATACAAGTACTGCAATGTGGGTACATAGACGAAAAATATGATCTCGTTTGTGCGATCGCCGATCAACCACTAGAATCAGTCAGAACCTCCACGTATCTAGGAGTTTCTGGCCGAAGTCATTTAAGTTGTAAAAACTACTAAAATTTAACCCTGGATAAGGACGATGCCAGACACTCATTTATTGGAAGAAATCTCAACTATGCGTAATTTACACGCCGAGAAGGTCGTATTCTTTACCATTGTACGTCGGTGAGAGACATCTAGCTACTGAAATAACGTGAGGGGGGAGGGCCAAACAAGAACTGAAAGGTTCGTCACGAGTTTACTCAGTGATTGTGAGGGAATCACACAGACTCCCAAAAAATTGCAGCGGCAGACTTTACAAGAAAGTTGTAAAGGTGTCCTTAGATTGATTTTCTTTCATCTTTCACGTGTAATGTCATTTGTCTGACTCATTTAATTTTCAACAGTTTTATGTTGCAGTACCTCAAAATACGAGTACTTCAATCTTATCCTTGTCATACACACGGCTGACAAATTGGAGACAGTTACTATGTTGCAGAGAAAGGAGTGTGCTTGCTGACATCATTTCGAATGGAATATTGTGTGACACGTCACAGGTGACATCAGACTTCGTACAGGCCGTGGGTGTGACAGACAGCGCATGATGGGAATGATGTACGACAGTACAGCTCTTAACTGTGGCCAGAGCGCTGGTGCCAGACGCACAGGAGGTTCCGTCCGCGAAGTCTCAGGCGCCGGGCGTTATCACGTGCTACCATGTCAGCGGTGCACTGCGAGCACTCCAAATCGGAGAAACCGCTGCAGCCAGAGGCAACCAACAGCGGTAGGTGGGCCACAGCGCAACATTCCTCAAATCAGTTTTGAACGACAGTCTGAAAAGTCGTTTCGTCCACAACCGCTAATTCGGTACGGCGCCCAGAAGCAAAGTCCCACACGTCTACGTGTGGCCTCTTCGCCTGGTCTGGCGAGTCTCAGTGGGCGCCGATGGCAGGGTACGAGTACCTCTGACATCAGAAGGCACCTTCTCGTGCAGGAGATGTTTACACGGGATGAAATGGGGCACTTGGTAAATCTACCACTGAAGAAAGATACAAGCACCTACAGTCCGATCATGTGCATCCATTTGTTCACGTACAGCAACCTGCAGGCGAACCGTACTTTCAGCATGACAAGACGTGTCATTTAGTTTGAGGAACACTCCAAGATGATGATTCTTGTATGTCCTTCCAGGTCACCTGACCTCAATCTCACTTGGCAATTTTTAGAAAAACTCTATCGAGGCGAGTCCAAACCGCGCACAACTTCGACCATTTTCCGCGACTTGTGGGTCCAGTCACGGTTCGAATCAGCTCCAATCTCTTTCAGTGTCTTGCAGGTTCCATGTCACGGTCCGTCGCTGCCGTTATCAAAGCAAAATGGGCTGCTACATGCTACTAGCAGCTGGTAACTGCTAGGTAAGCAGCTGTACACTTGATGGTATGACAGATGGTTGGTGCACGTAGATGGGAAATGTGTAAACATATAACATTGACCAAAGAGTAATAGTGAATTTAGTAAACCGAAACAAACGGATACGCAGCTTATGAATACGCTGTCATTTTCCTACAGACAGATCCTTCATCTAAACGCTACGTAACTAGTAGTTGAAACTGCGAGGGGTGATCAGAAACAAAGGTTACAAGGACGATATTTCTGGTGTCTGTTAGAGAGAAATTAGAAGAGTGAGGTAATTATGATCCATGCGGTTGGCAACTGTGCAGAGTTTCAGCCACCCGCCACCTACAGCGCTTGTCGTAGGTAAACGCAAATGCCGACTCGCTTGGGAAAACTGGCCTCCTAAAGAAATTCGCTGAGTTATAGGACTTCTGTGGGCGAAATATGTAGCCGTGGCTGAAATTCACCGCCGGTACTGCGTGTCTTTGGAGAGAATAAAGTCTCATTAGCATGTCACAGAATGGAGCCTAAAGTTGCGATCGGTAGAGAAGACGTCACCCTCGATGATCGTAGTGGCCGACCCAGTACTGCATCAACAGATCTGAACACGACTCTGGTCCAGGACAACAGGAAGATCACGTTACGGCATATGACAGTAGAAATGGGAATGTCGCTCTGAAGAGTTCGTCACTTTGTTCATGATATTCTGCAGTAGCGGAGACTTTGTTCCCGATGCGTTCCACGGAGTCTGACCAACTCTAGCAGAAGAACACTGAGCCAAGTTCGCAACTACCGTAACGGTTCTCCACGGAAGAGTAGTTTTCTTCACCACGCTGTCACAGGTGACGAAACTTGGATCCACAACTACATCCCAAGCAATAAGCGCTCATCAATGGAGCGGAAACACACGTCTCCAAAGACAAAGAAGCTAAAGGTGACGCTACCTGCAGGAAAGGTGATGGCCACAATGTTTTTGGAGCAGGGCAGGTATACTTTTTGGAAAGAGGGAAGACAGTGACCGCCGACCGACCCTGACACGACTGCTAAGAGAAAACCACCACGCTGCTTAAGCAGTTTCGCTGGGACATCGACTACCCGACTACATCAGCATTTCCCCTGAACACGTCTGCGTCCACCGCGAAGACCAATCTTGTCATTTAGATTTTTTTTTCATTTTCAGCAACTGTTTATGAAGAATGCCCACGTGAAAAAATAGCACACTAGTTGGGTTAAAATTTTTTTTAACACTAGTGGTGTTCTATACTTCACATCGGAAATCTTGATATTCCATTCACATCGCCACCTCCCTCCCACCCCCTCCGTCCCTCACCAGTGCAATCGCATTACTATTACTTTTGTGCCACATATACTTGCTTCACAGAGTCAAAGTGAAAGATTGGACGTGATCAAAGATCAAAAAGTAGGAAGACTCACAGTGAAAGTAAAATTATGTTCTACAACTTCAAAAAACTTCAATATTTACCGAAAATTGCAAAAAATATAAAAATATCGATATCTCGTTTTTTCCGTAATATAAAATAACGATACATCGATATTTTACCAACAGTCCTAATTGAAACTCATCCTTTAAAGTGGCAAGTGCCTAAAACGATATGAAGACTGGCGAAAAAATAACCTAATATATGTACTAACAGCTGGCTGTATTGGTTGTATGAAACGAACACGTCTCATTGCAGGCTTTTTAACGTTAGTTTCTGATCAACCCTCGTAGTTGCAGAACGAAGTAGTAGTCTGAATAAATACAGACTCAGTGCGAAAATGTCGCATTCATTTGGTGCCCACTATGAAGAATAGGCGACACCTTCAGTACTTAATTTTAACTCCTGGTACTTAAGTCATACGATTTTTTCCTCTCACTGTTGATGAATATTAGTTGGATCCCACGTTTCACAACGGACAGCCTCTTCGTCTCGGGACCGTCGCACGAAGTGGTGCAGCTTCAACCACCAGAGTAAGCACGTAGTAAAAAGGCGTACTTCAGCCGCAACGGATGAGTTTCTCAAGCTTTATTATGTAAGTGACTACACTCAATGATAGTGGTGCTCACTTGCAAAGTGTGTATTATGAACAGTAATAAGATCAAATTTTATTTCTCCCTCATCTGTACTGATCGCAATGACATACTGAATGCACCTTGAAGAATGATAACTTTTTTTGCACAAAGACAACAGGTTGGTAGTGGCAATATGCTGCTAGACGCGAACATTATATAATGTGGTAAGGAATTATAACAATGTAAAGACTGATTCCAAGGAAACGAGAGGAATTCGAGTCAAACCAGCTGCGATCTTCAAACTTGTGTGCCATGTTATTTATATTACCTCCGTGCCCCCTTCTACATACAGCCAACAACTTTTCTCGTGAAAGGAAAAACTGTAGGGAAGGAAATTAACATTCGTACGAATACAGACATTTTTCCTTGTTATTCAGAAGCCGAGAAGGAAAGCGAGAGGGAGATATCGTACAAAGTAAACTCTATTACGGGCAATGTGGACGCTTGCAAGGGTTTTAAGCAGACGGAGCAGCTTGTTCCCTGCATCAACAACCACCAGCTCTGTCCGACGGGCGGGTGCAGCGCAGTGTGAAGTGGCTCAGAGGAAGTGAATTGTCTGGCGGGCCTGTCAGAAAGGCGTGGCAGCCCGTCCCTTTGTGTGCCTGGCGACGCGTAAAAATCACAGCCCGCTGCACACAACACGGCTGAGCCCGCTGGGAACACCACAACTGAGCCATGTAGCCAAGTGACGGAGTGGCGTATGTCCTAACAATATTTACAAAGCAATAACAAACTGCCGGCAGGAACAATGTTTATCGCCCTTTTCATGTACAATGCGTTTCGGAGTTAAAGCCCCGCACAGATGAATCTCCTTTAGTGGTTCTACTAATAAGAGGTTTCCAAATGTTAATGCGTACGTTTTTCACTGATGCAGAGGGAGAAGACAACATCTGAAAGATAAGGATCTGAAACAGATGTACTGAGAATGGCCACGATTCGGCCCTCGAGTGAATAGTTTGAACTCCAAACGCGTCGGACGTCGAATAAACAGCCACTAAGGCGAGTTTGTCACTGTCAAACAGTGCCAAGTTAAAGCGGCAGTATGGATACGCCCGCGGACAAGGATGTCAGTTAAAAACGAAAGAATCTTTCTTAGCGTTTCCCTTGCACTTTTGCGCACATACGTAGCTAGTGCGGGGGCGCAGGCAGTGGCGGAACTCACCTGGATGAGCCACCTGACGAGCTGGACGAAGGGCTGCAGCACGGACACGTCGCGAACCTTCTTGATGACCAGCACGGTGAGCGGCGGCTTGTACCACGTCAGCCGCTGGCTCGCCGGGTCCTGGATCGTCCTGCAAGGATACACCATCCCGTCTGATGACGCTTCCTCAGTGCGCACACACATCCGGCACGTCCACTCTTCCGGATCACACCAATCACACACACAAATAATCGACCGAACCTCCACTTTCACCAAAATTCTGAATCGCCTCGCGAAAGGAGACACAAGGTCCTTATTGGAGGAACCGCCCTAGCCATCGCGAAACGAGCATTCCTTCGGCAACCGACGCGAGGAACCCCAAGGCGTGCGCGCCCTACCGCCTCACGTGGCGGCAGAATAGCCACAGACTGGAGGCAGACGTGACGAGTCCCTCTGCAGCTGCGATCCGGATGCTGACTGCCAGATAGAGGAGGGGAAAGGAGGGGAGGGCGTGGCGCGCATGCGCAATAGAACCTGACCCGCGCAAGCGAAGCCGGTGGACAACAGCTGCGTGCACAGGCGCAGGACAATGAGAGTGGCTGTGTCACTGAAAGCTAGCACTACACTCGAACACGTAGCAACCGTTTAAAAAGGGGAAGACTCCTAAATGTTGTCTTCACAGCTTCACTACAGAACCTCTAGAAATACGTTACTACTATGCATATTGCAATTGCGGAACACGGTGACACCTTTCTAAACTCATTACATAGGGTGACAATTACTGAACTATACGAAATAAAATCATCGTAACTTCTGAACGGATAGCGTTCGTACGTTCAAACTGCACGGTTGGCCGCGGGGCATGAAGTGAATTAGTATGTGCGTTGTTGTTTGGTTTAGCGACGAAGCCCGCTTTCATTTGGATGGGTTCATCAATAAGCAAATTGGCGCATTTGTGGGACAGAGAACCCGCATTTCGCGATCGCGAAGTCTCTTCGCTCTCAACCGGTGACTGTATGGTGTGCAAAGTCCAGTGACGGAATAATCGGTGCGATATTCCCTGACGGCACAGTGATTACCGAACCGTACGTGAATGTTTTTGAAGATTATTTCACCCCTATTATCCAAAATGACCCTGATTTCCACAAGATATGGTTCGTGCAAGACGCAGCTGGACCCCATCGATACAAGAGTGTATTCGATGTCCTAGGGGACCACTTCCGGGATCGCATTTTGGCTCTGGGGTACCGACAGGCCACGGGCTTGGGCCTCGACTGGCCGCCGTATTCTTCGGATCTGAACACATGCGACTCCTTTTTGTAGGATTATGTTAAAGACAAGGTGCACAGCATTAAACCCAAAACCATTGCTGAGCCGGAAACAGCCATTCAGGAGGTCATCGACAGCATCGGTGTTCCGACACTTCAGTGGGTCATGCAGAATTTCATTATCGTCTGTGCCACATCATCGCCAATGATGGCAGACATATCGAACATGTAACCTAAATCCGAATGTCTCTACTGACATTTACATGTTGAATAAAGAGTGTGCGCGCCTTAGTTTGTATCCAAGTTACGTTTTTTTTTTCATGTAGTTAAATAAATGTCACCGTGTATTTCACATCAATTCTATCAATGCGGTTTCTTGTTCTTACCAACTCGTCATCAGATGATCTGAAACTGTTTCAGGCGAAATCTATAATTTGGTCAAATACAATTAAATAGGTGCCACAACAAACATCTTCCAGATACACCAGATTTCTCCTGCTGGCAGAAATAACTCGATAGTAACGGACTGAAATCTGCATTCTCAGCCCACGCATTCCCGAGGAGACGTCAAATAATGTAATAGCGTGGGCAGAAGCAGTTGGGAGCCCCCCCTACGAGCTGCTGGGATCACCCCCTCTGCCACGAGAACAATGAACCAGCGGCGAAATGTCGAGGGCATACGCTCCTCACAAGGCAGGTGCGTAGCGAGAGACTGCAGCAATAACGGGAACGAACTTTTCTTCCTTAAGAACATGATGCTGCCAGTGCATGGCGCTGGGCACGTGTCACATGTCGTATTGGTTAGCACAGTGTACACATTCGAGACGAGCAGTTTTCAAAACCCCTCACACCAACCAGATTTCTTATGTTCTATTATGCGGTTCCCATAAAACAACGTGCCTCGGGCGATTTAGTGATGATTCCTTTAGAAAGGTCACGGCCACTTTCCTGCTCCATCCTTCTCCAACTGGGCTACTGCACCACCTACAATTGCTTTAACGTCGACGGAACATTGAACTTACAACCTCCCCTTCTTTTTGCTTATGTGCACGAACTCCAAATAAACACATGCGCATTAACTTGGTCTCTCTTCTGGTAATGGTACGTCCCATGTAACAAACCATCGTACCTCTTCAAATGTGTGTGAATTCCTAAGACACCAAACTGCTTAGGTCATCGGTCCCTAGACTTACACACTACTTTAACTTATGGTCAGAACACACACACACACACACACACACACACACACACACACACACACACACACACGTGCCCGAGGGAGGAGTCGAACCTCCGGCGGGAGGAGCCGCGCAGTCCGTGACAGGATGCCTCAAACCGTGCGGCCACTCGGCGCGGCCGTACCTCTTCGCACCGTACCTTCTTTCAGAATGGTCGCAATACCGGTACCTGTAACTATTAGCCTATGTATGTCGCTTCACTGGTACGCTCTGCACCACATTTTGCTACAGAATCATTCTGGTTGAACAGCTCCTCACTGCGAGCATAATGGAATTATCAAGTAATGGTAGTTCCTGCACACACCGTTCGCGTTTACAGAGTAGCTAGTAGTATGAAATTTAACCACAGACGTTTCACCAGTACGGATTCACAGCTGTACTCCGCAAGTATTTGCCTGAGTGTAATCAGTACAACGGAATCATTTTCTTCACTGCTCCATTCGCTAATGGATTCCTTTATATAATCCCTAATTCCTCTAATCCTACCGTCTTGGAAATCACGCGATATCTAACTGAAGGCAATAATGTGTTCCCTGACACGTTTTGGAGTTGCGTTGCACTATCGTTTTGCTTTTTTCAATATAGTTTGTAGAGCGTATTGGTGCCCCACACTGATTAAATTAATCCGTTATATCATTGAGGGTTACGCACCCTCGAACAATACTCGAGCATTACCTGAAGGAGGAACTTTCAGGAGTGTGAATTACACTTTATGATTTTTTAGCAAATCAACAGCAATTTCCCATTGTCAATGCTAGAGAGAGAGAGAGAGAGAGAGAGATGGAAATTAAGGACGTTTAGAGAGAGAGAGAGAGAGAGAGAGAGAGAGAGAGAGAGAGAGAGAGAGAGAGAAGGAAATTAAGGACGTTTATAATTCAGAAACAATGTAAAGTTTACTTCCACTTTTATCTTTGTAACACCCACAACAAAGCAGGTTCGCCAAAAAAATGGAACGAGGTGGCGCAGTGGTTAGACACTGGACTCGCATTCGGGAGGACGACGGTTCAATCCCGCGTCCGGCCATCCTGATTTAGGTTTTCCGTGACTTCCCTAAATCACTCCAGGCAAATGCCGGGATGGTTCCTCTGAAAGGGCACGGCCGACTTCCTTCGCCATCCTTCCCTAATACGATGAGACCGATGACCACGCTGTCTGGTCTCCTTCCCCAAACAACCAACCAAAAAAATGAACCAAGCGTCTAATGAAAAAGGCGCACATAAGGAGAAGTACTTGTGGGTTAAAGCGAGACCTTCATATAAGGCAGCTACCCAGTGCTCAGACTAGTTTCTTGGCAGACCAGATAAAACTTACGTCAATGACGACAGGGGCCCAGATATGAGGACAAAAATGGTCTTCATACTTCGACAAAGCAAGAAAAACTGCGAGTGTGCATGGGAGGGCTTATACACACTGACAGCGGACAGCTCGTGAACGATACATGAAAGCACACGCACAAGTTTCGTCTGATGTGTCCATCACTGGAGCTGTGTGTCAGCAGGGTTTGAGTGACTGGAGAGTGAAGCTCAAAAATGAAAACACTGATTGAATCACTCTTTTAGTTAGTTTATTGTTTATATGCTCCATGCAGCATATCCGCGAATAAATGTAATACATTAATGTAATTCACAATCTCTGTGAAAATATCGCTATAAGCTGAGTATTTGCACGATTAGTCTTGTTTTAATCAGCGAAATGAATACCTTGTGTCTAAGAGTGTAACTGACGCACAAAGTATTCTATATGGCGTCATGCAAAACAACTTTTTCACGCTTTCATTACTGGACTCAATAATTACTCAAAGAGCGTTTTAGAAAATGTACACTATACGGCTTCTCATTTAAGTTTAGCCAGCGAGACACATGTCAATCAGGGGGCAATTGAAGTTGTATTCCAGAGGCCAAATTCATTCCTGTTGTGCTAGTTCGAAATATAAGTTACACCAATAAGATACTAATCGCACACGGTAGTAGTTATCAAGTCTGGCAGGTCCTGTGGAAGAATGATAGGTTTAGTTAAGGGTTTGCGGTAATGGCTTCGGTACTCTTGGAACGCTTTCGTTGAATGTTGCGAACCGGCATGACTTGCATCCATTTGCTGACAGCCGTCTGAAGCCCCCAGTGGGAAATGTAGTGTAAGAGAATAAGCCACTTGGCGGAAGCTAATGTCACCTGAACGACTGGACAGCTGACTAGATAAAAAAACAGAGCTTCATTTAGTTTACGTGGACGTTTACCAAGCATTTTATTTGATACACTCGCGTACTCCAAAAACCAGACTGTGATTGGCGAGCTTGCACTCTAGGAATTGAAAATGTTTTTACACGTTATTTTTGGAGTAATCTTGAGAGGTAAGCCGCCTCATGGTCTACAGATTAGCACTGCTAGCTAGAAGCATGGAGGTCCTGGGTTAAATTCCGCCGGCGTAACACATTTTTTGTGCTGGAAGGGTCTAGAATAGTGTCCACAATCTTATGATTTCAAATGGGTAACTTCTCGAATAAATACGTTACAAAATTGACCTGAAGACCCCCGAACTGAATTCAAAGTGAAAGGGCTTGCACGTTGTCCTGCGAGATGGCTTGAATGAATGGCAGTACCATAACTACTCTCAGTTCTGCTCAATTAATGACTCATTTCATTGAAAAGGGACGGAACATCTCGTAATCTCTCCATCAGGAACACATCCCACATTAGTCATTAGAAGTCAAACCGAAACTGTTGAAAACCAAGATGGTTCTTCACTAACTCTAATTGTTTCGATCCACATATTTCTTCCTTTTCGCTAGCATCAAACAAATCTGGCTTCATAGAAAGAAAGCTTCCACAATGCAGACTTTCGCGGAATTTAACAGAGCAAACTTTGCTGTTGTGATAGGAAAACTGATAGTTGGCTGTGTTTGCTGCACGAAACGAAGCTTGATATCCCTGAACTAAAGGACTAACGAGTCACAGAGTCAGTCGTATCACACAAATATCTGGGAGTAACAATGGAGTGGAACTGTTATGTGAGCACAGTTATAAAAAGTAAATGTCAGACTACGATTCACCGGGTGTATACTGAGAAAGTGCAGTTTACAAGCCGGCGAGTGTGGCCGAGCGGCTCTAGGCACTACAGTCCGGAACCGCGCGACCGCTACGGTCGCAGGTTCGAATCCTGCCTCGAGCATGGATGTGTGTGATGTCCTTAGGTTAGTTAGGTTTAAGTAGTTCTAGGGGACTGATGACCCCAGCAGTTAAGTCACATAGTGCTTAGAGCCATTTTTGCCGTTTACACAAAGGAGATTGCACACAAAACTTTTGTATGGCCCATATTTCACCTGCGATTTGAACGGAAAGAACCATTTTTATACAATACGGTTTTTATAAAAAAAAATGGTTCAAATGGCTCTGAGCACTATGGGACTGAACAGCTATGGTCATCAGTCCCCCAGAACTTAGAACTACTTAAACCTAACTAACCTAAGGACATCGCACAACACCCAGTCATCACGAGGAAGAGAAAATCCCTGACCCCGCCGGGAATCGAACCCGGGCGCGGGAAGCGAGAACGCTACCGTACAACCACGAGCTGCGGACACGGTTTTTATTCAATATGGTTTTATATACAAGATGGTTTTTAGACGCCCACACAATTACTGAGGGATACGTCGGGAGGTATGGTGGATGTTTCAAGTTAAAAATTAACTGAAGGCAATAATCCTTGCATTTATCTTATTATGAGGTCAGACACTGCCTTCCAGAAGAATACCACCCGCTGTCTGCCATGCACTTCAGTGATTCTCACACTTTACGTGTACATCAACTGTGTACAGATGTCACAGGATACTGAAGTACAGATGCCATCAACTCCAGGATTTGTTTGGAAACCTCAGTGCTTTACTAGACATGGACCTACTGAATGTGGTACGCCCTTACCTCCTACCGACCTATGAAATGACTGAGTGGGTGACCCAGCCAGTGTAGAGGGAGCTCCAGTTGAATATCGACTCTGAACCAAGGTGTAATTCGATCTTTTCACTTATATTAATCATAGCCAGAGACGAAAGTAGAGGTATAGAAAGATTCTAGGATCGACTGGGGAGCGAGCCCAAGATCTCTGAATGCATTACTTGGCTCTTAATCACTGGACCACACAGAGGGTAACAGCTGCTATTGAAACAGTTGTGCAAGTGTATGGATGTATAAGCAAAACCGGCCATCAAGTACTAATAAAAACTAGATTAAAACTGTGTGCCGGACCGAGACTCGAACTCGGGACCTTTGCCTTTCGCAGGCAAGTGCTCTACCAACTGAGCTACCCCAGCACGACTCACCCCCGTCCTCACAGCTTTACTCCTGCCAGTACCTCGTCTCCTACCTTGCAAACTTTACAGAAGCTCTCCTGCGAACCTTGCAGAACTAGCACTCCTGAAAGAAAGGATATTACGGAGACATGGCTTAGCCACAGCCTGGGAGATGTTTCCAGAATGAAATTTTCACTCTGCAGCGGAGTGTGCGCTGATATGAAACTTCCTGTGAGATTAAAAAGGTCCCGAGTTCGAGTCTCGGTTCGGCACACAGTTTTAATCTGACAGGAAGTTTCATATTAGCGCACACTCCGCTGCAGAGTGGAAATTTCATTCTGGTAATAAAAACTAGTTTGTTCTAAAGTCAGATTTTGATAACCAGGGGCTGCCGTTTCTTAACCGCCATGTTTAAAACCAGAGTATGTGCGGACACACAGGACTTCTCCAGACACGATGCTTCTGGATTCGTTATGTCCAGATGGCACAGGCGGGGTTAACGTCCAGCTGGAGCAGCCGGCTGCGGCCAGCAGAGGTCAGTCTGCCCACGTGACGCGCGTGTCAGCTGTTCCCGCCAGGGTCACGGCCCACGGCCACTGCTAACTGTACACAGTGCCACTCGTGTCAAACGCACTGGAGAAGCCGGGACGGCCTGCACAGCGAAACAAAGCTCGGCAAAACAACTACGAGAGTAAGCGAGTAAACAAGTCACAAAACTTGTCAGCGACAGCAGCACCACGACTATAATTTTACTCTACTTGTCAACTTAACCTCCTTATAAATTTAAACACTTAACCAACCTATTGTTTGACAGTGCCTGGACTGGCTATAGCAAAATTACTTTGTCAGCTATCGCATCGACATACTGACTCGTCCTCAAACCTCTGTCAACCCACATGGTTTTAGACGCCCATACAATTACCGAGGGATACGTTGGGACGTATGGTGGATGTTTCAAGCTCAAAATGAACGGCAGGCAATAACCCTTGCATTTATCTCATTACGAGGGCAAACACTGCATCCCAGAAGAATACCACCCCCGGTCTGGAGCCCAGGTCGTTGGCGGCCTGTGGCCCGTCACAGTCCCGCAGATGATACAGTCGGATTGAAAATTAACAAGCTCATTGTTCCAGCAATATGACACTTTGATCACCCTAAACAGCCACCGTAACCAATCAAGCAGCCTTTTTTGTCTTCCTGGGATGACAGTAACTTGTACAAATCTGTATGGATTCTGCGAACAGCGACTTGTGACTTAGAACGCGGCATATACAGGGTGGTCCATTGATAATGACCGGGCCAAATATCTAACGAAGTAAGCATCAAACGATAAAACTACAAAGAACGAAACTTGTCTAGATTGAAGGGGGGAAACCAGATGGCGCTATGCTTGGCCCGCTAGATGGCGCTGCCACAGGTCAAACGGATATCAACTGGTTTTTTTGTTTTTTTTTTAATAGGAACCCCCATTTTTATTACATTTTCGTGTAGCACGTAAAGAAATATGAATGTTTTTGTTGGACCACTCTTTTCATCTATCATCAATCTATCGATGGCGCTGTAATAGTCACAAACGTATAAGTACGTGGTATCACGTAACATTCCGCCAGTGCGGACGGTATTTGCTTCGTGATACATTACCCGTGTTAAAATGGACAGTTCACCAATTGCGGAAAAGGTCGATATCGTGTTGATGTATGGCTATTGTCATCAAAATGCCCAACGGGCGTATACTGCTCGGTATCCTGGACGACATCATCCAAGAGTCCGGACCGTTCGCCGGATAGTTACGTTATTTAAGGAAACAGGAAGTGTTCAGCCACATGTGAAACGTCAACCACGCCCTGCAACAAATGCTGATGCCCAAGTAGGTGTTTTAGCTGATGTCGCGGCTAATCCGCACATCAGTAGCAGACAAATTGCGCGAGAATCGGGAATCTCAAAAACATCGGTGTTGAGAATGCTACATCAACATCGATTGCACCCGTACCATATTTCTATGCACTAGGAACTGCATGGTGACAACTTTGAACGTCGTGTACAGTTCTGCCACTGGGCACAAGAGAAATTAATGGACGATGACACTTTTTGCAAGCGTTCTATTTAGCGACGAAGCGTCATTTACCAACAGTGGTAACGTAAACCGGCATAATATGCACTATTGGGCAACGGAAAATCCACGATGGCTGCGACAAGTGGAACATTAGCGACCTAGGCGGGTTAATGTATGGTGCGGCATTATGGGAGGAAGGATAACTGGCCCCCATTTTATCGATGGCAATCTAAATGGTGCAATGTATGCTGATTTCCTACGTAATGTTCTACCGATGTTACAGCAAGATGTTTCACTGCATGACAGAATGGCGATGTACTTCCAACATGATGGATGTCCGGCACATAGGTCGCGTGCGGTTGAAGCGGTATTGAATCGTATATTTCATGACAGGTGGATTGGTCGTCGAAGCACCATACCATGGCCCGCACGTTCACCGGATCTGACGTCCCCGGATTTCTTTCTGTGGGGAAAGTTGAAGGATATTTGCTGTCGTGGTCCACAGACAACGCCTGACAACATGCGTCAGCGCATTGTCAATGCATGTGCGAACATTACGGAAGGCGAGCTACTCGCTATTGAAATGAATGTCGTTACACTTATTGCCAAATGCATTGAGGTTGACTGACATCATTTTGAGCATTTATTGCATTAATGTGGTATTTACAGGTAATCACGCTGTAACAGCATGCGTTCTCAGAAATGATAAGTTCACAAAGGTACATCTATCACATTGGAACAACTGAAATAAAATGTTCAAACGTACCTACGTTCTGTATTTTAATTTAAAAATCAACTGTTACCAACTGTTCGTCTAAAATTGTGAGCCATATGTTTGTAACTATTACAGCGCCATCTATCACAAAGCGAAAACAGTGGTCCAACTAAAACATTCATATTTATTTACGTACTACACGAATATGTAATAAAAAATGGGGTTTCCTATTTTAAAAAACGCAGCTGATATCTGTTTGACCTGTGGCAGCGCCATCTAGCGGGCCAACCATAGCGCCATCTGGCTTCCCCCTTCAAGCTAGACGAGTTTCGTTCTTTGTAGCTTTTCCGTTTGACGCTTATTTCGTGAGATATCTGGCCCGGTCACTATCAATTGACCACCCTGTAGTGGTGCCCGGGTTGATGCTGTGTTACTGACTTCTCAAAGGTCTCCTGTACACTGCACACGTCAAGACTACACGTCAAGTCAACGAAAAGCAAGGTTACGAAACAACAGATCATCTTTGTGGTTGAGAATTTTTTATGCAGGTAGAATTAAATACTCCAGT
This sequence comes from Schistocerca serialis cubense, assembly GCF_023864345.2. Classification (NCBI taxonomy): domain Eukaryota; kingdom Metazoa; phylum Arthropoda; class Insecta; order Orthoptera; family Acrididae; genus Schistocerca; species Schistocerca serialis. The sequence continues at coordinate 874,994,368 of NC_064639.1, forward strand.
CTTGAAGAGGAGAATAGGTCGTACATGGAACTTGCTTCGGGAATATCCGAAACGAGTGTGGTAGGGTTGTTAATGTTCATAATAAACAAATTACCTGGTCGATAACGTCCTCAAATAGGGAGGAATATTCGTGAATGATCATGTGTGTATGAAACCCGTAACGCCGAAAAAAATATTGCGAAATGCCGGAAGTCCTGATAGGAAATGACATTTGATTTAATACAAACACATTCAACGTACTACATATAAATAGGCGTAACAGCATATTACTGGTGGTCAATCTCTGTAATCCGCACTACAAATTAAATATCTGGGAGTAAGCAGTTTAAAATAGTGAGATCAGATTAAATTAGTAGGAAATTCAAATGCCAGTCATTCACTGATGTCGAAGGTACCCTACAAATCCCTCGTTCGAGCGATTCCTCAGAATTGCTAATCAGTCTGACAAATGAACTACAATAAATGACAGTGGTACAGAAAATCCGGAGAAAAGCTGCGCATTTTGACACTGTTTCGTTTAGCAAGCGTGAGACCGTTTTTGCGGGTATGCTCAAGTATACTGCGCTCATCGTAGGAATAAACCTAATTCAAACTTTACACCATGTGTTCTTTCAAGTTTGCTAGAATCTCACTGGATTTCATTTAATGCGGAGAGGAAGCCACGCTGTCTCGAATATAGTCAACTACGATAATAGGGGTACGTTTCATGCTGTGCGTTACGCCCACATCGACTAAACGATAATACGGACAACTTTACCGGTGCATTTAACATGGACAGCACAGGCCAGCTTAGCTGGTCCAGTTAACCTGCAGTTAAGACGTAAAAAGAGACGAGCATATAATATTCGGCAAAATTACAGCAAAACTGCAGCTTCTTACGGGACGAGACAGAAAATATAATATGCTCTTGTTTTAGCTAACATAGTATATGCGTGAAGTGTGTGTGACAAAAGGGAATTGCAGGGATTTCATTGCATAATTGATCACTGACGCCAGTGAAGGTATTACAGTCAGTCGTCTGGTAATTCAGAACAACCTCCTATATTCCAGAAGTTCATTTCAGCACTGGAACTGTCATCTGCCACGTTGATAACCAGTCGGTGAACAACAGAATCTACGAAGCTATCGAAGTGTGACGGAGTGCACTGTTAAAAGTTTCGACAGCCTTAGTCCATATGCATCCTATGAAATGGATACAACGATAGTCGCGAAAATTCTATCTCATGCATCGCCTTACGGGCACTCGTTCATCCCGCCCTTCTTATGGTTTAACAATGAAGGCATCGCCGAGAAACTAGACGCTGTTGAATTACGTGAGCAATATGTCCAACAACGCAAGGAAGGGAGAATCTGGAAGCCACGCCTAGCAGATCATCAAAGTAGCTGACGCCACGGACACGTAAAGCCGGGTTTTCCTTGGAGCAGGAATTTTGTGCCGCGCGTCTTGCGTCGGCAGGGATTCAAAAAGTTAAATGCATGGCGTATTTGTGTTTTCCCAGAAAATGAAACTTTTCAGTCCACACGTGCTGCCCGGGGAAATACCATGTGTGAAAGTACTTTTCCTATAGTTGGTACCAGTTTGTAGCACAGAACAAAAACCTCAGATACAGAGTACCACAAAATCGTTCTTACAGATTCCGGCACTTTTATGTAGCAAATAAAGTATGGAACCAGCACAAAACGATGTCTTGTGTATTCTCATAAGTAAGATCGTGTGGTGAGAAACCGAGTACTTGTCTGAGTAATTTGACTATGCATGTAATTAGTGGATCTGGGGAACGATACAGACGAGTGCTGCGAGGACGAATAACTTTCACTGTCATCTACAGTTGCTGAACTACAACCACATTCACGCAGTTGGTTTAACATTTGCATCTAAATGACGGAATGGGATCTGACCGAAATTTTTGACGGTCATAGCCATGGTTTTGAATAACCTGTCTATTTCATCCTCTTGTGCTCTTTTTGCTTTCGACAGCACTTCCAGATAGTTTTTAAAGTGAAGCCTTTCTGTCTTTACTCTCATTAAATATTTGAGAAAGACATCATATTCCCTCCTCTTTTTGGCCGGAGGAAGCTGGCATGTGACTAAAAGAGGTGGCCCGATGTTTGCTGAGATTCGGGGGAAAGTGGTTCACACCCAATTGTTTCTGGATAATTACCGTCAGCGTTGCTGCAGAGACCATTATTGCGTTCGGCCGACACATTAGGGCATTTTACTTTGTTTTCAGAGTGTGGTATAGCATTTGAAAAAGTATTTCTTTCGTCTTCCGCACATTCTATAAATCTCGGCCTGTCCTAGTATCTGACTCTTCTTTATTGCTGCAGATCGTGTTGTACCTATTTCTTCGTTTCTTTGTGTTTCGCAGTGATCACGGATACTCTTCCACTGTCTGTGGCATTCGTTCACTACAAACCGCGTACAAAGCATTCGACTCGTCCAGTTTGTCTGTCACGCCTTCATGTAAAGCGTTGATACTACGCACCGCGCTCTAACGGAAAACACTTTCACTGTTTTGTCAGAATTGAGTAGACGACGCAGTACTGCGGGCGCATCACGTTCTACGTGGTGCGCAATTCCCGCACCTAGGAAAATCCGGCTTAGCAGATTTTCCCCAACAGCTCCTTGCAGCCCGCTAGCGGCAGACACTCGTCTTCCTATTCGCGCAGGTCTCTACAGCACGAAAGCAGTAAATTATAAGTAGTGTCCTCTCCTATCTCCCTGTCACAGTCCTGAGTCTGCCATGTTCCGATTTAGTAGATCCACCTCGATCACCTCTGCGTCTGAAACTGTTTCCCAGGACAACGACAATGAATAGCCAGATTACCCCTTATTTTGACCAACCAACATACACTTGTTTTCATCTAAGATGTGAAACATTGTGTTCAAATATCTTACGAACTACGTTAAATCTAAAACTAACGTGGAACCCTTAACGGCATAGCGCATTAGTAGTAGTTTCACTACGCTGTGTTTTGTAAGAAGGCAAACGATCGTTTTGATTACTGGAACGTCAAACGATGAGCCGGGGAGTAGTAGTGTGGAAATCAGGAGCTGTCTAGAGACTGCGATGGCGGATGGAAAGAGAGAGCTTCCCAGCAATATCATCAGAAACGTACTTAACGCAGTTCTTGATGGCGATCGAGGGCTCTTAGTTATCAATTACAAATCGAATCTGAGGCGTCTCCACGTTGGATGACCCCTCTCCAATAACCGTGGTATAGGAAAAGCGGACAACTTGTTTCGTATCTCGAGTGGAAGTGGGAAATACATTATCGCGAATACAACAAATGAACTAAACTGTTCAATATTGTCGAGCACTAATAGTTACTGAAGAGAATCATACCAGAAGCGCCATCTCGCCCTAAGGTGGTCGTTTTCTTGCTTGGAACAGTCGGACGCCACGACTATTTCGATGGTATCGTTCATGGAATGGCTACACTCAGCTTGGACAACGGTAGAATAAATTTACGGATCTTTCCAAATGCCGAGGACTATAAGAATTAGCAGCGGGGGAAACCACTGGTTCGGTTATTGGTGAGCTCCAACTTTCATCAATGTACGGTGCTTAGGAACTGATTTATTAATCCTCGTCTCATTAACTTAGGAATATCTGAATAAAGCAACAACGATAAACTGGTTAAGGCGGAACTGTGCCATTGAAGTAAAATTGACACCCGGATGAACAGAAGTTGAAATTGCTTAAATTCCCTTAATGTGACGACCGAATGAGTCGCAGAAGGTAAGACTTCTTCAAAGAGTGGTGTTCAAATCTCTGTCTGGCAATTGTATTTCAGGTTTTCTGTGGTTCACATAAACCAGTTCAACTGAATGCTAGGACAGATACTTCAGAAAGCCTACGGCGGACCAATTCCTTCGCCTCTTCGTCCAATAGAGTCAGTGCTCTATCCGAAATAGCCTAGACGTCGATGTGTAGCCTTTCTTCTAGCGTCAAGAGTGACGTAGCATCTGTCTCATGACATTCGTCATTCCAGCAGAGGTTAGGATGCCTTTTCAAGCGTTCCAGAGGAGTCTTCAATGTATGCGTCAGAGGGTGATTGATCACGAATAAGATGTAGTCCTCCAGTCCTTGCGCAATCTCTGTGTTCACGATGGGCAACTTGCTTTACGGTGTTCACTTCGCTCTGGTGAGTATCCATCACAACGGACTACTTTTGGTACTACTATACCTGATAGGTGCAACCAGACTGCGAAATGGTAGCTACAATGTTTACAATATCAGCTAAGGTCAATAAAAGAAAAGGTCTATGATATTAAGCACGATCTTCACATATTACATAAAATGGACAAGGGACATCAAATAGACTTACATGAAGAACTCATGTACATGTTACTAAATGATGAACTTGAAAGTAAATATCATTAACTTTTTTAACAACTTCTCAATGTTGAATGTTTCTATCAAAGGGGAGGGGGGGGGGGGGGAATGTTTTATCAGCCACTCGCCTATTTGGCATGACATAAATACATCTAGATATAAATGTTTGATCTTCATTTTATACTACTAGTTAGCAATAGAAACTAATTTACCCTAGCTTTTAACACTCCTTGGATTGATGTAAACAAATGATTGTGGAAGTGTTAAAACTTGTGATGTACTTCCTACTGTGCCCTGTGTGCCAGGCAACGAAATTACAAACAAAATATGAGTAAATGCACTAAGAAAATGACCTCTCAGGTTTATCACATAACGTACAGAATTTATCTTCCTGTACTGGAGTCTTTTTCGATACACAACCCCACGGGCATACCCAGCAAAGGAAGCTAACCTTACCGCAAGTTAACTGAAATGTAAAACTAACTATAAATGTACCTGATGATGGCAGCATACTACCGAAACGCGTCATGCTAATAAAACATTAGTAACACGTGTCTGTTGCAGTATACATTATTTCACAAAAAATTACAATACAGTCGCAGCTCTCAAATAACATCCATGTAGCATGGATAAATTTACTTGTAATGACCAAGTAGCTTTGGCTTTGATTGCCACTAGGCCTCCGCTCACGATACGCACGAGTGACCGCCCACCAGAACAAACAAGAGGTCGAACGCACTGCGCGCACTTCTCTCTCTGCATCTACATACATGCTCCGCAAGCCACCCTACGGTGCATGGCGGAGGGTATGACTTACCACCCCTAGTCATTTCCTTTCCTGTTCCACTTGCGAATAGAGCTAGGGAGAAACAACTATTGTAAGCCTCGCACGAGCCCTAACTTCTCATCTTATCTTCATGGTCGTTATGCGAAATGTATGCAGTAGAATCCATCTCCAGCCGGTCTCAAATACTGGTTATCTAAATTGTGCCTCGCGAAAAGAGGGTCGTCCTCCCTCCATTTGTGTTCATTTAACATCTCCGTTATACGTGAGTGCTGATCGAAACAACTGGTAACGAACCTAGGAGCACGTCTCTGAAATGCTCTCTCCTCCCCTCCCCCCCTTTTCTTCCCCTCTTCATACAGTCTTCCCAGATGGCCATATGTTATAATGCGGCATTACCTCATTAACTAGCCGCTGCACTGTTTGTGAAGTAGCTGAATACTGCAACTCAGCTTGATTTGCAGGTATAGCCTTCCTATGTGTAGTTGCCTCGGTTGGCGTCTCTGTTGCAGCCTTGGATTTAAATACACAGTATTCTGTTTTCCTCCGGAATACAGGAATTTAAGTCGCAACAGTCGAACGCCGTATCGCTTTGAATACTTTTCTTAGTTTCACCCATAAGGTATTTTTGTGACGGTCTTCGGCTGGTAGATTATGGAGACCTGAACGTAAAGTACTATAGTCCACACCCATTGTTGAAATGAATAGTTAATGCATTTGATTTCAGATGTATACGTCGTTCTAAAGGCCTAAGAATTCGCTTTGAAGCAGTATCAGACGCACACAGCACACTAGTGCGTTCAAGCCACAAGTTATTTCAATTCATTTGGTAGAATTATTCAACCCTCACACGTAGTTACCCACTCGCTATGCACTCGGGTACGAGAGATGCGATGAACGTAATCGCATAATAAACTTTTTTCTATTCTGCCATTTAGATTTTTTCCTTCACTTATTTACTACTCTGACCCCACTTTGCACAGATAAGGCGTGCAACTAAGTGACGAAGGGGTAAGGCTGAATCTTATTTGACCTCTGCATAAGTTTTGTTTGATGTTGCGATGAAGCCGTCAACCACGTGGACCACTTCTTCACCCTTCACATTTTTTTTAAATTTGTCTGTATTCCCATTTACCTCTTTAGTGTGAAAAAAGGAGAAACATTTTCCCACCTACTGTGCTGTCCCACAATAAATTTATTTTGGCTTAACGGTGACCTATGCAAATGGGGATAGAGATACTCCTCTCTCGAGCTATCATTCGGCAGTTCAGAGTCAATAATTCCTAGCGCGAGAGTAATAGATTTATCGATGGATTGCGTGTGATTCCCGCGAGGAGCAAGGGAAACAATCGAGTCAAAAAGAGTTCCATTTTTCTGAGCACGCCGCACGTTTCCAGTTTCTTGACCTCTAAATAGACTGACTGTTCTTTTACCAACTACAAATAATAAAATGGCCGCCACTTACGGGCATGTAATAAAGCGATGTTACTTGCAGAGGACGACAAGAGTGGTTTATTTGAGTACAGTTTCGTTTCACAAAAAGCGACAATGTCACATTTCAGCCTCGGCTTACACAAATGCAGTCACAACCGGTCTCGACTTAAAGTCGCCATCAGATCTGTCGAAAAAGAAGAAAGGGGAACAGTAAAATACAAGGGAACTAGACTGAATCCTTCGCTCTGCAGCAGAGTGTCACCAGTTTTTAAACTTCATGGCAGGTCGAACTGTGTGTATGCCTAGGATTCGAACCAGGAACCTTTTCCGTAGCAGGCAGTGCTCTACCAGACTCCACTCACGACCTGCCCTCACACATTCACTTCCGCCCATATCTTTTCTCCTACTTTCCAAACTTCACAGAACTTCTGCAAACGTTGCGGCTGTAGGACTCCTGGAAGAAATTGCGGAGAAATGGCCAGCCATAGCATAGCGGTCTGTTACGTAATACAAAACTGTACGAAGTTTTTAGCTGAAATCTCAAATTCCCTCCTTAACCACAACTGAAACACCAGGTATAGAGGAGGAAACTAAACGAAATTTCGCGGACTGAGACGGTATGTGACATTACAAAATCGAATCAACTTTACAAAGAACTTGTAGTATGAGCACATTTATCAGTATGACTTTGCACCCATTCTGGAAAGGATGCATGTATTGATTCGCTTGGGAAGGGTCTCATAAAGCCGTTCTGTCATCTCTTGAGGCAAGCTGGCCTCATAACTATTCTAACAAGTCTTTCAAATCCTGGATACTGGCACTATGACACAGTTATGGAACTAACAAGGTGTCAGTGTTATATCGGGGATAGATCTGGGGATCTTGCTGACCACTAGAGTACCTCAACATCACACTAACAGTTTATATGGACTTGTGCCGTGTCAGGACGAACGATGACCAGTTTAAAAATGGAACAACGATACTGTCGCATGAGAGGTAATACATGGGGACACGGGATGTCCGTGACACACCTTTCTGCCGCTAGAGTTCCCTCGATCACTACCAGCCTAGACCTAAAGTCGTACCAGAATTTTTCCCACACCATGAAGGAATTATCGGAAGAGTACGGAAATCTATACATGTTACAGATAAACAAATGATTACAATTTCAGAAAACTGTATGATTTGTTCAAGAGAAAGAGGTTCACAAACCTAACAAGTAAATAACGTGTCGGTCCACCTCTGGCCCTTATGCAAGCAGCTGTTCGGATTGGCATTGATTGACAAAGTTGTTGGATGGCCTCCTGAGGAGTATCGTGACTAATTCTGTCTGTCTGGGGTGTCAGATCGTCAAAACTCCGAGCTGTTTGGAGGGCCCTGTGAACCGTAGCGTACGTGATACCATGAGGAACCGAGGTGCGGCTGGGAGAGCCTTTGAATCTTTAGCCTCGTTCCGTTTACGTTTTGTGGACGTAGATACACATTAACATGAGTGGCTCATTGCGAAAACATCCACCACGATTACCAGCGTCTCCGATGGCGCAATCCTTCCAACTGTGGACCTCCTCGGAGGCGGGCTCACCTGCCTTCGGTGACTGTTCACACCTCAGGTCACACCTCCCAAACTTCTGATAGAGGGGCCAACTGGAAATTTGGGACGGTCACAGCTCACGCAATCACCTCTCCCTAGGCCTGGCCTGTACTAGAGGTACGTGCGAACCCTACCTGTCGACGCAGTGAATTAAGCATTATCCAGTCACATGTTACGCGTCAAACGCGCACATGGAGGAAGAAGAAACAGAGGAACCTCGGACGCCGAAGCGGAGGAGGGGTAAGAGCTCGAAAACGAAGAAAGAAACAAAACAAAAAAATAGGTGATGGGATATTCTGATGTTAGGCTATTAAAACCTCAGAACACTTTCCCAAATACGAGGCGTGTTTTTTAAGTAAGTGCCGTCTTCAAATTAAAAAAAAGACGTGCTAAGATATCTCAATAATTTTATTTTTACATGAAAGCCTGTGGGCATGGATGTTTGTGATGTCCTTAGGTTAGTTAGGTTTAACTAGTTCTAAGTTCTAGGGGACTAATGACCGCAGCAGTTGAGTCCCATAGTGCTCAGAGCCATTTGAACCAACCATGAAAGCCTGTACCTTAATCTACGCAATGACGCCGTTACAGTCTGATTCTTCCTTGTTTACATTTTGTACTGACTGTTTAAGATGCCTCCGATAATCGTTGAGTCCCGCCGACTGTGAAGTACGGGCTGTTATAAGATTTCTTAGTGCTAAAGACCTAAAAGCGATCGATATTCTTCGTGAGATCTGTGCAGTTAACGAAAAAAACATTACGATTAATGGAATGGTAAGAAAGTGGGTGAGAGCATTTAAAGATGGCCGCACAAATGTGCATGATGAACAACGGAGTGGGCGTCCTTCGGTCGTTAATGAAAGTTTGGTGCAGGAAGTGGACAATAAGGTGAGAGAAAACAGACGCTTTACGATTTCCTCCTTGCGTGATGACTTTATTAATGTTCCTCGTAGTGTTTTCTATGGCATTGTGACCGAGTACTTGAATTACCGAAAATTGTGCGGACGGTGGGTACCGAAAATGTTGACGGCTGTGCACAAAACCAAACGCTTAGACAGTGCATTGACTTTCCTTTGGCGGTACCACAACGACGGTGATGATTTCTTAAGCCAAACTGTTACGGACGATGAAACATGGGTGGCCTACGTCACACCAGAATCAAAGCAACAGTCCAAGGAAGTTGAACAAGGGCATCGTTTCGCTGGAAGACAATACCCGTCCGCATGTGGCGAATCAGACCAAAGATCTCGTCACATCTTTTCGATGGGAAACTTTAGATCTTCCTCCGTACAGCCCCGATCTTGCGCCCAGTGACTACCATCTGTTCTCGCACTTGAAGAAACACCTGGGCGTCAGCGTCTTCAAGACGATGAAGTCAAAACAGTGGTGATGCAGTGGTTAACAAGTCAGGCGGCAGACTTCTATGAGGAGGGTATTCAACAACTGGTACAACGTTATGACAAGTGCCTCAATATTGGCGGAATTTATGCAGAAAAGTAGATTAAGGTACAGGCTTTCACGTAAAAGTAAAATTATTGAGATCTTAGCACGTTTTTTAAATTTAAAAACGCTAATTACTTAAAAAACACGCCTCGTATATCACAGACATGTTCCCCAAACGAAGGAGAAAAAGGACAAAAAAATGGTTCAAATGGCTCTGAGCACTATGGGATTTAACATCTATGGTCATCAGTCCCCTAGAACTTAGAACTACTTAAACCTAACTAACCTAAGGACATCACAGAACACCCAGTCATCACGAGGCAGAGAAAATCCCTGACCCCGCCAGGAATCGAAGGCTAGACATGCAGCACGGAAATGGAAGAAGGGAAGAGGTGTTGCAAAGGCTGTAACCCAGTGGTAGCCAAGCACGAACTCACCAAAGAGTGGTGGTCCCCCTTGGGGGGCGGAAAGGGGGGGGGGGTCGCATGTCCTACACCGTCTTGCGACTTTTGATGATTATGGAACTACCACCAACCACCGCGCCAAATGTCTTTTTGACGTGCGTAATTAGTAGCACTGTAATATAAAATTATATTCTAATCAATAATGATGTACAGCACTTTTTTTGTAAACAGTGACTTTTTGTTTGTTGATTTTCGTTCGCAAGCCATTAGAAGCTGTATTTCCCGTTTGCACTCTTCACAGTCGTTTACGAAACTACGGTTTAAAGGCGCCTCGCAGGTGGCTTTGCAGCCGAACACACTGGCTGCCGCAGGCTTCGCTCATACTCTGTGGTGTACAGTGAGTGAATTAATTGGCTGCTGAGTCACGGCAGGTCACGTTTGCTCGCGCTGACGGAGCTTCCAGCCGCACGTACATCACAGCGCGCCGCGCCGCCTATCACAGTTACACAATAACGCACGACGGACGAACGTGCCACTCGCGTGCACATGCTGGGATAAATGCGCCATCTTTTCCCTTGCTTTTCGGGGTTAAACGGCCGCTGGTGTCTTAGTTATTGTTCGTATGTCAGGAACAGAATACAAGATCACACATGCTTCACTTGCGAAACTAGTGCGGCAGGTACTATAGTCTGATTAAAATTAGTTGATAGTTCACGCGTTAATCCCCAATCAGAGCGCACAAAGTTACGCCCAAACTGTTTGCCGTTGCCAAACTACAACAAGAAACCGTAAGTTCACTTCTAATTCCTTCTCCGACTTTTTTACTTGGTGTGTTTGGATCCTGAATCCTAGGTCTGGATTTTATTTCACATTTCATCAGACTCTCACCACAAACACCATACACGACTCGATGTTAACGAAATACGGATGTTTCGTACACAGCACCAGTCAAACACTACTGGATCCTTTCGCCCAAGACGCAATTCGGTGTCACATCTGCCTGTACAGAGGAATAAATTTAACACTATGATGTTGAGTGATGCTACAGCGCATTGGTTATGGTAGAACCCTGAAATGCCGATGGACGAGGGTTCAAATCTCCTCAGGTGACAATTTTTTTATTTTGGAATCTTTATCAAAATGACTTATTTTTGCCGGCCGGTGTGGCCGAGCGGTTCTAGGCGCTGCAGTCTGGAACCGCGTGACCGCTACGGTCGCAGGTTCGAATCCTACCTCGGGCATGGATGTGTGTGATGTCCTTAGGTTAGTTCGGTTTAAGTAGTTCTAAGTTCTAGGGGACTGATGACCACAGCATTTAAGTCCCATAGTCCTCAGAGCCATTTGAACCATTGACTTATTTTTATTCAGTTAATCCGTTTAAATGTATTTTTTATTTTTAATCCCTGGTCGCATAATGTTCATCGTCTTATTGACTTTTTTATTCGCTTTGATTTTTCCTTCCTATCACTCATTTTTCGTTTGTGATCTCTCTCTGTCACCTATAACCTGTAACCGAGAGCCAATTAGGACTGCTCATCGGTTGGTATCGCGCCAGGTCGTATAAGAAGTGCGACGGTAGTTTCAGGTAACTGATGAAAGCGAGAAGTTACAGTTCGCTTTTAGTACTGTAACAGAAACTTTTCGGTTTTGGATTTACTCGAAGAGTTCAGCACTAACAGTCGTGATTAATACTTCTGACTCACGTTGGTGACTGCACTTTTCTCGGATACATTGCACATCACGTCGTTGTGGTTATGTTAGGACACGAGCGAAAATCAGGGCTAAAAAATGGGTCGTCTGGCGCAGTTCTGTCAATCGTCATTTAAAATGAGCGTTCCCGTCACACTTGACGGCAGCCGCTTCCATTGTCCGCATTACATGAGGACAACTTCAGCACTTGTGAAGTGACTCGTCGGTGTATGCATTGTCGCCTTTAACCAAGCGGCACTAAACGTGGTAACACCGTAGCGCCAAGTGACAGTCTTCAACTTTCAAGTAATTTTAATCTGACTATACTTCTGAAATACCAGTTTATTTCTAGCCATGAACAGCCGTATTACAAATTACTTCAAGGCATACTCGAAAATAACCTGCAGCTAATGTAATTGGACCCGAAAAATAACAAGAGAACACACAAAATACGTGAAGCAAACAACGAAGGAAGATTACCGTTTGACGTCCGACAACGATAGTCACGGGAGACGGATCACTAGACACCCTAGGGACGGAGGAAAATGGACTCAGCTGTGTCGTTTTCTAATGAACAGTTCCGATATGCCGGCTGCTGTGGCCGAGCGGTTCTAGGCGCTTCAGTCTGGAGCCGCGCGACCGCTACGGTCGCAGGTTCGAATCCTGCCTCGGGCATGTATGTGTGTGATGTCCTTGGGTTAGTTAGGTTTAAGTAGTTCTACGTTCTAGGGTACTGATGACCACAGAAGTTAAGTCCCATGGTGCTCAGAGCCATTTGAACCATTTATGAACTAAATGTTAAATAATAATAACGTAGTGGCACAAGTGATACAGCGGAAATTATCCCAGAAATATCCTTCAGTGGCAAAGAACTGGGGATTTTAAGGCAGAAAAAGTGGCTGAAAATAAAGAAGTCAAAATGCAGTGGGACTTCCTACTTCAAATTGATGGAACAATGATAAACCATACGCTAGAAATCACAACCGAAGACAAAAAGAAATGTCGACCATCGACATCGCTATTCCACGCGACAATAGACAGTTGAAATTGCTTACTAGATACGAAGATCTGAAAATCTAACTACAGCGGTGGTCATCCTCCATTGATACATTATGCAGCCACATGCATTGGGTAAGTATCCAACTAATGACAAAATACGAAACCCACCATAACAATGTTTGTTGTGTGTACTGGTGTCTGTTATGACGTAGATAATAATATTACACTGACTGCAGTGGTAGGACTCACGATCGTGAATTAAGTCGCAGTGGTGCTACGAAATGAAGCCCGAATTAAACAATATTTTGCTGCGCCTGGGATTGTTATTCATTTTCTGCAGTAGATCCACGATGTCGCGAGACGCTCAGTGACGCATCCATGTGAAGCACAGTCGGCCCGGGATTTCTGTTCTAGAAGCCGTTGCACACACCTTAAATACCCCGAGTCTGCGATGACAGGTGGCGTAGAAGGGCGACTTCAAGAGCGATATATATTCTCTGGCACACGTGCAAAGGACGGCCTCACGGAGCAACAAAAATCCCTTTGAGTGCCACAGTTCTAGAAAAATTCTGAGCGTAAGCTAAAGATGAAACACGGTGGGCCACATTCAGTAAGAATCACGAAATATTTACAGCCAACATCCTGTCACATATGAGTTCTAGAACATTTGTCGCAAATTGTAAGTTGCCAGCGGTCTCACTGCATCATAAAAACTGAAAACATCATTGTCCAGCGATTTTCTGATAGAATTCAGCAATGATGTTAAAAGCAGTAGTGGTCTGGGGTTCTGTTTAACTAATGACGCGTGGTCAACATCTGACATTGGTGAGTTTCTATCCTTCCACCATGAGAGCTTTAATCATCTCAATGATCACTACATGAAAGCAAGGGAAACCAATAGTGCTCAATGTCGCTAGTATTCTTCACTATCAGTCCCCTCCAGCAATATCAAACGGGAGCATTAAAATAACAAGAAAGCGGAGAATTCGAGGACGACTAAATGTACTGGTTGATGGGACTATATACATTCACCGCAGCATTTTATTTGTGTAACAGGTGTTCCCAATGCGAGAACGCCGCAGTACTGAGAATTCGAATGGAATGTGGAAGTACGTGGCCGTCTCAGTGCGTGGAACTAAATATGGAGTGTCACGACAGTCCGCATTTCTCCTTTATATAACGCACTAGAGCCTCCTCGATGTCCGTAGCCTTTTATTGAAAGGTCATGGCTAGCGATTATCTGTGAAACGATTACCTCACCTGGCTTAACGCTAACTTCTGTGCCTCTACGTCTTGTCACCCTTTCATGCAAGAGTCGGCATTACGTAACTCTTCCATTACAAATTACGACAGAGGCATACACGCTGATAAAGTAGGTGAAGACCTATCTGTCAAACTGTTACAGCTCTGAGTGTTCCCCATTAAACAGAAATAACAGATGGAGCCATCAGTCTCTCAGTTCTTGAAGCAACAATTATAATCGGGATACGGAAGAAACATTTGTTTTGGAAAAGAAATATCTAACTTGCACTTTAATCACTTCTAAAAATAGCATCGTAAATATGACAACGGTTACGAGCGAGACTGAAATTAACTGTAGCTGTCCATTGCTTTTGAGGTTCATAGATGTGGCAATGAGACGTCTTATATTTCGTCCTTTAATTGTCGAATCAGAAAAGTGGACGGTCAGCTGCTGTTAGTATCGAGAGATCAGAGGACTGCGGAATTCAATAACCGTTACTCTTCAGCGACGTTGCTTGTTGCACGATATTTGTTTAGGAAAAATGCTACACATGCATAAACACTGAACAGAAGAGATAACCAGCTTCGGACAGTCGCGGCACTGAATAATTAATGAAGAACATAGAAGTTTCAGTCTTCTGTTGCAAGAAGCACTAAGCGTCTAGCCAGCGGCCTCCCTACAAATACAACAGTTTCGGCCAAAAAATATTAAACCTCGGTGCGTCGATTGAAAATACACATGTCGAGAATAGGGTTTTTTGAGATAAGAACAACGTTTACGTCTTATTTACGAGGTGTCTTCTGATAAGGCATACCAATTTAAAACTGTCACTTGATTTATTTCGTAGAAACGTACGTACGTATGCGCGCGTGTGTGTGTGTGTGTGTGTGTGTGTGTGTGTGTGTGTGTGTGAGAGAGAGAGAGAGAGAGAGAGAGAGAGAGAGAGAGAGAGAGAGAGGGAGAGAGAGAGAGGGAGAGAGAGAGGGAGAGAGGGAGGGAGGGAGGGAGGGAGGGAGGGAGGGAGGGAGGGAGGGAGGGAGGGAGGGAGGGAGAGGGAGGGAGGGAGGGAGGGAGGGAGGGAGAGGGAGGGAGGGAGGGAGAGGGAGGGAGGGAGGGAGGGAGGGAGGGAGGGAGGGAGAGGGAGGGAGGGAGAGGGAGGGAGGGAGGGAGGGAGGGAGGGAGGGGGGGGAGGGAGGGAGGGGCATACGACATGTTTCAATTTTTAATACGAGGTGATTTTTGGGGGGGGGGGATTATTATTATTATTATTATTTTATTATTATGATTGTGATGCTCTGTGCTGAATGTCGGATATGAAAATGGATTCATGCAACTCTAGATGCCAAAGCAATTCCCATCGTAACGTGCCAGCAACGGAATGTATATCGTCGCTCTGCTAAACAGTGATTAGGAAGATGGTCATCCTGAACCGACGATAACCTTTTCGCCTGCTTACACTGTTATCACGATCACCACAAGAGGCTCATAGATAAATTTCGTCAAAAGCAGCTCTACACTTTAAGAACGATCTCTCTTTCGAGGAATGAAAGCCACATTACAGCCACGAATTGTTCCTTACAACTGAGGGAGCATAATGTGTGCTGTAATGTTTGGCAAGTCGCAGGACGAATGGCTGAAACGGGTATACCCACAATCCTGCTACAGATGCGGAAGTGTCCCACGTTGTGGTGTCGGTAAACATGTGATTTGTGGGGAATTAAACTCTGTATGTGTTTGTTGAGTATGTGCGAGACGCTGTAAAGTAACATTGACGTTTGGGAACTGAGTCGACTTCGAAGGATGATGAATCGTGGCTCGGTGTCAAGACAGTGTGTGTATGGCAGTTTCTCAGATGAACAACAGGGCACAGTTTCCCTTTCCGAATAATGGTGAATCTCCACATTCTTCAGTGAGTGCCTGTTCGATTTCTCCAGAGCTTCACAAAGTAGGTGTCGGTTGTGTGACACATATGACACTGACATGCAGACATTCCCGTGTCGAAAAATGTGCGCTCTGATAAGACACTAGGCTCTCATTCCATTCAGACAGAAGTGCGTGAATTTCTACACGAGAGAGGGGACACAATACCTTAAAACCATAAAAAGACGACTGGAGGGCGAGAGAAACCGAAAACACACAGGCAGACATCGCATAAAATACCAATGTACATAGTATCACTTGAAAGTGGTAATAAATTCCTCAAATGTGTTGTAATACGCATGATAAGAAACGTGACTGGTGCAGTATTTTATTATTTAGGTAATTATCAGATTGTCGATATTTTCCACAGCATAATACTGCTCCCACCAGCCGACGTCGTGGCGCGCTCCACATTTCGAGCCGTCGTTCCCTTGAGGAAGGCATTTGTGGAAACGATCATAGACCGAGTATAGCAAAAATGTGATTCACTCGAGGAGCCGACACGTTTCCATTGATCGATGGTCGAATCCCGATGGTTCCGTACCCACTGCAATCGAAATTGATGATGTCGGTGGGTCGACATGCGAACACGAAGTGATGGTCTGCTGCGGAGCTCAATGTTCAACAATGAACGACGAACGGTGTGCTCCGAAACACTTGTGCGTGCACCAGCATTGTGCTCTTTCGCCAGAAATGCCACAGATCTCCATCTGCCCTACTTTACAGAACAGACAAGCCTCCGTAAACCAAGTTCTGTGAAGAGTCGCGGACGTCCAACCATTTAGCGCCCAGTGATAGTTTCATTGTTCTCACACCTCTTTCCCTAGATGCTCACGGCAGTACCACGTGAACATTCGGCCAGTTTCGCCGTTTTAGAGATACTCGTTTATAGGCGCTGCGTAATAATAATCTGCCCTTTGTCAAAGTCGCTTATTTCCCAACGACTTCCCCGGCAGCTACCATCACTGAGGACTGGTTGGTGTTCCCAGAAAGACAGTGGACCGTCTCACTAGACCTGCAGCCAGAGACAGAGATGAGTGATTAGTTATTCCATAGCAGAGTCCATTTCGTCAGAGCAGCGGTTAACCAAGGATTTCATGTGCAGGAATGAGAATGGCTCTGAGCACTATGGGACTCAACTGCTGAGGTCATTAGTCCCCTAGAACTTAGAACTAGTTAAACCTAACTAACCTAAGGACAGCACAAACATCCATGCCCGAAGCAGGATTCGAACCTGCGACCGTAGCGGTCTTGCGGTTCCAGACTGCAGCGCCTTTAACCGCACGGCCACTTCGGCCGGGCAGGAATGAGAGTCAGAGCACAGTTTATGAACTGGTATTCTTATCACCCCCTCCACCATCCCTTTTCTTGATTTACGAATTCCGTCACCCGCCCTCTAAGCCAACTGCCCTGCTATCCTTCTCGTCGGGTGCTGGATAAGGTGGTTTATTTAGGATACTTATCTCTATACTTCATTATCTCATCTATTATACTCATCGCTATAATTTATTACCCATTTAGGTTACAATAGGATCCTAATTGGTATAATTTTTTACTGAAGACGGCTATTTATAACCCAGTTAGGACTGTCTGTTATCCTATCGGCTGGCAGGCAAGTAAAGATGCTTATTTAGGATACTTATCGCTGTAATTTAAACTGAAGAGCCAAAGAAACTGGTACACCTGCCTAATATCGTGCAGGGGCCCCCGCGTGCATGCGTAAGTGCCGCCACACGACGTGGCATGGACTCGACTAATGTCGGAAGTAGTGCTGGAGGGAATTGACACCATCAATCCTGCAGGTCTGTCCATAAATCCGTAAGAGAACGAAGGGGTGGAGATCTCTTCTAAACAGAACGTTGCAAGGCTTCCCAGATATGCTCAGTAATGGTCATGTCTGGGGAGTTAGATGGCCAGCGGAAGCGTTTAAACGCAGGAGAGTGTTCCTGGAGCCACTCTGTAGCAATTCCGGACACTTGGGGTGTCGCATTGTTCTGCTGGAATGCACAATGGACATGAATGGAAGCAGGTGATCAGACAGGATGCTTACTTACGTGTCACCTGTCACAGTCGTATCTAGACTTATCAGGGGTCCCAAATCACTCCAACTGCACACACCATCACAGAGCCTCCACCAGCTTGAACAGTCCCCCGCTGACTTGCAGGGTCCATGGATTCATGAGGTTGTCTCCGTACCCGTACACATCCATCTGCTCGATACAATTCGAAACGAGACTCGTGTGACCAGGCAACACGCTTACAGTGTCGGTGTTGACTGGCCCAGGCGAGGCGTATCGTGCAGTCATCAAGGGTACACGAGAAGGCCTTCGGCTCCGAAAGCCCATACTGATGATGTTTCGTTGAATGGTTCGCACGCTGACACTTGATGGCCCAGCAGTGCAATCTGCAGCAAATTGCGGAAGGGTTGCACTTCTGTCACGTTGAACGATTCTCTTCAATCGCCGTTGGTTCCGCTATACAGGAACTTTTTCTCGGCACAGCGATATCGGTCATTTGATGTTTTTCCGGATTCCTGATATTCACGGTATGCTCGTGGAATTGTCGTACGGGAAAATCCCCACTCATCACTATTTCAGAGATGCTGTGACCCATCGCTTGTGCGCCGACTGTAATACCACGTTCAAACTCTCTTAAATCTTGATAACCTGCCATTGTAGCAGTAGAACCAATGTAACAATTGCGCCAGACACTTGTTTTCTTATAGAGGCGTTGCCGACCGCAGCGCCATATTCTGCCTCTGTACATGTCTCCGTATTTGAATACGCATGCCTATACCAGATTCTTTGGCGCTTCAGTGTATATAATTTATTACCATGCCATCATTATCACTAGGATAATTTATTTCCCCTCCCCGCACTACCCCTCTTACCCATATACATTGATGGTATTTTAAAATTAACTGAATGTACTAATACAACAACCTCTTCCTGTGAGGTCGCGACGAATGCAGAGGGTGGGATTGCTTGTCACTGGAAGCTCCAACGTTAGGCGGGTGGTGGAGCTCCTCAGGAAAACAGCAGGCAGGTCGGGAAAGAAGACCAGTGTCTACTGTTTGCCTACAGGGGGGTCTCGTCCGAGATGTGGCGGAGCCTCTGCCGCGATCAAGCGCCCTGGGTGCAGCCGGCTGCAAAATCATGGCTCAAGGAGGCGCAAACGACGCCTGCTATCTGGGTACAGAGGCCATCCTCTGCTCCTGTAAGTGCCTGGCTGATTTGGTTAAGACAGCTAACCTCGCCCGCGGGATGGAAGCAGAGCTGCCGTTTTGCAGCATTGTTTCCAGAACCGATAGTGGTCCTCTGGTTCAGAGCAGAGAGAAAGGTCTAAACCAGACGCTCAGACGATTCTGCAATACTATCGTACGTAAATTTGTCGATCTACGCTATCGTGTGGAGAATTTTGGGGTTCACCTTAGGTGAGGTGTGCACTACATGCCGGAAGCGGCTACAACGGAAGCGAAGTACGGGTGATCTACACATGTGCTTCTTTAGGACAGAGAAACCCCTTCACACAAGCCCAGTAAGATGCCTTCGAGTCCAGACAGAGTACCATTCATCACCGCAACTAATGTCGCTTATAAACAGTAACAACGTCCACACAGTACTAGGAACAGAAGATTGGCTGAAACCAGAAGCCAATTGCAGTTATAATCTAAATCGGAATGTATAGGTTGAACGCTGGTGGTTGAAGGCGCGTTTATAGCCATAAAGCATACCATAATGTCTAGTGGTATTAGAACAGAAGAGGAATGCGAAATAGTATAAGCGAAGACAAGCGTGAAGGTGGGTCAAACGCGGTAATCAGATGGTTTTACAGAGCCCCCCCCCCCCTCCCCACTGCCTCAGCAGCAGCAATATTGGCAGAATAGTTGAAGGGAAACTTGAAAAATAAATTTCCTAGTAGTGTTACAGTTTCAGGCAGACTGTTGGCGGAGCTAAGACAACATATTCCCATTTCCACCGAATGATCACAACACAGTCCTGTCGCACTAACTCAGGACACTGTTTCTACACGGGTTGCAGAAGGTGGTAGTAGTTCTCTCCGACTTCTGTTCAGTTCCAACTTGAATTGGAACGATCACATAAGCAAAGTTGCAGGAATTGAGGAAGTTGCAAGAGGCATAGGGACTGCCTAAAAAGCCACGTTGAAATTTTACTGTAACGACAATTCAAGGAGTGTACCGTGAATATCAGGTTTGAAAAAGGTGACTCGATTCGGGATATGAGAGTGCCAGAAATATGATTCACTAGTTTCTATAATCATTAAAGGACTCCTCCACATGATCCAACATAGGTTTGTGGCTGAATGGAAAGACGTGATTCCAAATAGCAGACGACATTTCTACCGGAGAGCGTAACAGTAAAGATCTAAAAGCCTGTGTACATTTCTTATGACCTCAATCAGCACACCGTCTACTATTTGTGATCCTTCTCAACAACCTTCACCTATAACCCCGTGGATATATCGCTGAACCTCTGACATGGCATCGAGATAGAATGCGTAACAAATACTGGAGAAGTATCTAGCGGCAGCATGAGGGAGTTGCAAATACCGATTTCATACCACGTTCCTTAGCCGAATCACTTTCTAAATTCGGTGATTTTATCACGAGGTTACATTGTCGGCGACGTGTAACCGCACTGTTGGTCTGATAATATACTCTCCGGCGATCACCGTCTATATTCAATGTCGCAGTATTTGTCTGGGAAGACAACTCCATTCGGAGGTAATACCATACCTCGATTTATACAGCCAGTATAGCTTTTAACATGGCTACTTGCGTGCACCTGTAGAAGCAGGACCGATTGTGATAGTAATATGGTCGTTTCGACTGTGTTTTTTTTTTATATCTGGCGGTTTGTAAGACGATTAGGAATCTCTTTCTAACACACAGTTGTACCACTCTCAGGAAAAACGTGAGACATGTCCACCCATCGCTGATTTTTGGTCAGTATTATTTCGTATCGCCAGCAATCAGTTATAGGCGAGGTATTATACTTAGTAGTAGATAATGCGTGACTGGTTCACCTTGAACATCAGGTGTATAAGGTGTATGAATGTTTGTGTGTATTCCGACATATGTAAAGGAAGTGACTATCTCCTGTCGTAAGGAAGGTAGGGATCTGAAGTGGGATACTGTGATAGCAAAGGGAAAAAATATGTCACGTCATAAGAATGGTAAAGATATTTCTATTTCCAGGACAACGGCCGTCAGCAGGTTATATTTCCGATACTTTGCTCATTGTCGAATGTCGTCCAACTGAGTCCGCGACCGTAATATTTAACTGTAAGTTTAGTTATCAAATATGTGTATGGCCAGTTTCCTAGGACCATTCTGTCAAAGGGTGCGTTGCGCGCGGCGGTGGTGGTGGCCTGTGGCGGGAATGATTCACGTTTCCCACTAACAGCAGGAGCCGTCCAAATGGAAAGGCCTGTTGGGATGCAGGAATGTAGCCGACTTAACCGTGTCGGCCTCTAGACGGCCGAATAGCGAACTAATATTTAGTATGCGTTTGACAGCTTTCGTGATCGCGTGGGAATTTGAGAAGATTCAATAAAGGCGTGTGTGTGCGCTGGACCATTACTCCCTCCCATGTAAATTGTCCCGTTGACTGCTTCTGCACATTTCGCGCCCTTATTTAGTTGAGAGAACATCGATTGTCGTGTGTGCATGTAGCAGGTGAAAGACGCTTGGAAGACACGTTTGGTAGTTCTCTAGATTTAGATGGGAAACACCTTAGTTGACTTTGTACATTACAGGGATGATTTGGAATCTGTTACATCACCGACATCGCCATTCGCGAGTGGAAATATCAGTTTCCTCTATTTTTCTCGAGTTTTCCCGTCTTTGCAGACGGGATAAGTTTCTAGTTACTCAGTGGTTTACAGCATGCTCCACTCGCTAAAGTTTCAGGTTTCTAGACAAATAATGTCCAGTCTATATCTTCGGAATTATACTGTGCAAGCGATACTGCTATGTGCTTGATATCGAGAACTATCGCATGAATGGTATAATATTCTGGCAAACCATGTGAAAATACGAGTGTTCTTGTAATCCCAGAGTCTGGAGACGAGTGCAGAAAGCAAGCAAGCAAATAGATCGGGGCCAGACATAGTGATGCCTTTGTGCCGAGGGGAACCGACGCAGCCTTTGGATAACAGTCTTCGTGGTATATGTACGAGTGCCTGGTGGTCGCTACTGTGTGTCATGTCGTGAGGGAGGTATAAATTCAGCATATCGATAGGCGTAAGGGGAATGAAAGATTTATTTTACGTGGAAAATTGTGTGTGCTACAGATATTGAGATTCGTCCCAGAACCATGGCTGTCAAGAGCAGACATTTCCAGTACATTGCTCACAAGGGAACCTCCCCATCGCACCCCCCTCAGGTTTAGTTATAAGTTGGCACAGTGGATAGGCCTTGAAAAACTGAATACAGATCAGTCGAGAAAACAGGAAGAAGTTGTGTGGAACTATGAAAAAAAATAAGCAAAATATACAAACTGAGTAGTCCATGTGCAAGATAGGCAACATCAAGGACGGTGTGAGCGCAGGAGCGCCGTGGTCCAGTGGTTAGCGTGAGCAGCTGCGGAAGTAGAGGTCCTTGGTTCAAGTCTTCCCTCGAGTAAAAAGTTTAATTTTTTATTTTCAGACAATTATCAAAGTTCAGGCACTCACACATAATCAACTTCGCTCTCCAAAGTTCCAGGACATGTTCAGATTTGCTTGGACATATGCAGGATTTGGCGGTCTACACACGGAAAAATTTGAAAACGTTAAAAACATACGTTTTGACAGAGCACAGGGAAAACTGCGGCTGTGAAACTGTTGCATTTATTTGTTGCAGTTTATGTGACAAACTCTTACGTTTTCATCACTTTTTTGGGAGTGGTTGTCACATGCACAAGAAAACCTAAATCGGGCAAGGTAGAAGAATCTTTTTACCCATTCGCCAAATGTACAAGTTAGGTGGGTCGACAACATATTCCTGTCATGTGACGCACATGCCGTTACCAGTGTCGTATAGAATATATAAGACGTGTTTTCCTGTGGAGGAATCGGTTGACCTATGACCTTGCGATCAAATGTTTTCGGTTCCCACTAAACTTATTGCAGTGAACAGAGACGTCAACGAACGAACGGACAGGTCATAACTTTGCGAAAATACAGAACGTAAACTTTTCACTCGAGCCAAGGACCTCTCGTTCCGCAGCTGCTCACGCTAACCACGGGACCACGACGCTCCTGCGCTCACACCGTCCTTGATGTTGCCTATCTTGCACATGGACTACTCAGTTTGTATATTTTGCTTATTTTTTTCATAGTTCCACACAACTTCTTCCTGTTTTCTTGATTGATCTGTGTTCAGTTTTTCAAGGCCTATCCACTGTGCCAACTTATAACTTACTCTGAGGGGGGTGCGATGGTGAGGTTCCCTTGTCAGTGTCAGGCTGCAGCAGCAATCCCAATATTTAATTGTAGGTACACAGATAAATATGTGCCTGGTCCCCAACATTCTTGTGAGTCTGGAGATGGCCGTAGAAAGTACAGCAGGAAGCAGGCTTGTCGGGGCCGGAAACAGCATCTCAGCAGACGCCTTTGTTCCGAGCTGGGGCTTGTCCATCCTTTGTACACCGGTTCAGAGAATCCAAGAAAGCTTTCGACGTATGATTGGCTCACGGCTCCCCCTGGATGGGTATATAGTGAACTAATACCCAGTTTCCGTCGAGTTGCCTTCGGGACCGCGTGTGTTGCGTGTATGCTCTGCAGGAATTTGAGAAGATTCAATACGACTAGTGTTTGCGCTGGGAGTATTGACAGCCTTCGAACTCCCACCACTCAGATCCTCCGGGGGTGGGGCGGGGGGTGGGGGGGGAGGGGGGGGGTCGTCAACGGCCAGCTGGTCTCTCTCTGGCTGACGCGCTTCAGCAGCTGCGTCCATCCTCCGTTGGCGCTGCACTGCGTCACGCTGCTTACTTGGGATGTATTTGAAGTTCTGTAGACCACTTTTGCGGGGTTTAACTGTCTGTATAATATAGCGATCTGTAAAAAGTAGTTTTGCTGCTGAAAGTCTCGTCTACAGAAGACAATGGTGGACGGTGCTCCCACAATAGCAGCAGCAGCAGTTTGATGGGTAAATTCAGTGACGGACGGACTGTGTCGTTAGCAACATCAAGAAGTATGCATTCGGTGTTATTCTGGGGTATTTTCCCAAACAGCTCCTGTTAGGGCAAGAATTTCCATGCAGATATGCTGAGACATCACGAAAGCTCCTACAACAAGAGAGAGTTAACTATTTCTGTGACACTTTACGATTTCCATGAGGGGCTGATATGTGATGGACGGGCTCTGCTGTTATGAACATCAGGAAGAATGCTTTCGGTATTATTCTGGGAAGCATTGCAAAAAATTTCTATAGAAGGTCCAGAGGGAGACTAAGCTTTTATTTACAGACATGAGACATAGAGAACCTTTTAGTGCGTCTGGACGGGTAAGTCGCTATGCAGACATCTCTCGCTTGGCAGTTAGGCCTGTGCTGGATTGAGGAGCAGCTGCGCCGGATTAGCCGAGCGGTCTAAGGCGTTGCAGTCATGGACTGTGCGGCTGATCCCGGCAGAGGTTCGAATCCTCCCTTGGGCATGAGTGTGTGTTTGTCCTTAGGATAATTTAGTTTAAGTAGCGTGTAAGCTTAGGTACTGATGACCTTAGCAGTTAAGTCCCATAAGTTTTCACACACATATGAACGTTTTTGATTGACGGATAGCGGTGGTGGCTGGGTAAACACGTACGCAACAGAAGGCGTCTCACATGTCCCGTCAGGATTGCTAGGGAGAATGCACCCTGTGCTATTCTGGGAAACATTGCAACAGATTTCTAAAGCGCATTCAGAGGGAGACTTTGCTCTTATTTACATAGACCTGTGATATCAGACCTTTTTTATCTGCGCCTACTATGGTGAGCCGCTCGGCAATTGGGTCTTCACTGGACCGCACGGAGAAAGGCATGGCGCCAGCGAGGGTAAACACGTTCGCCGGGTGCCGGTCTTTCAATTTGACGCCATTTCGGCGACCTGTAGGCGATGAGGATGATAGGATGATGATGGTGAGGACAGCACACCACCCAGTCCCTGGGCGGAGAAAATTCCCCGACCCAGCCGGGAATCGAACCGGGGCCCTGAGGATTGATAATCCGTCACGCTGACCATTCAGCTACCGGGGTAGGAGCACAACTGACAGTGAAACGGAATGACGGCCCTATTGCCGGGCGAGCTCTACCGTCCGCTTCTAAAAACCAACACCGCCCGCCAGAAACTTCCTCTTTTCGTTGATATAAAGCTTGTTTATTTTGGATTTGTACCTTAATACATAAGAATTTTTGGAAATGGGTACATCATTTAGAATAACCCTATATTTTATCTCGCTCCCCTACAAAAACCACGTAAAGATCTAAAATTCGCGAAAAAGAGAGTTCGCTAAGCAGGTCAGAAATCTGTTCTTAATTTTAATTTGGCAGAAGATATGCTTTTGATGATGCAGGTGGAATTTTCGCATCAGCAACTGTTTCCTGCTTGAGACCTGGCAGAAACAAACAGGCCTGAAGTTTGCTGAAGATAATCTATGTTAAGTCGTCCCAGATCAGTAATCACGGAGGAAAACTTCGAGGAAGGTAACATTGTAAGTAGTATGGAACGAACAACAACAAAGTATATAAAATGGCTGACGTGCGCGAGACCACTTCACGCCAGAAACGATGCAGGCGGAATTAGACGGCACTACGTCAAAAAGATTACGGGGCAGTCATTTTAGTGGACGCAAAGGGATTCCTAAATGATCACATTGGAGAGGATAAAACCGTTACTACAAATACTGCCCAATTCACTCGGGCCAACAACATCAAAAAGATACGTGAGAAGGACCTGGATTACAATATCTTTGGCCGGAGTAATCAAAGATGCTTTATAATGTGGAGAGATTTGAAGAACAAATTGTTGGAACGTTCACCGTATCCACAAGCAAAATATATGTTTACAAATACAACCTCCAACTAAGATAGCACATTAAGTTAAAATACGAATTCAACAAAAACAGACCTCAAATAAGAATATGACTATATAATAATTTCATTTTTAGAGACAGACTTCCACTAAATTATTAACCACTACGAACAAAAGAAATATTCCTCCGGTGTAATCAATATGAACCATTTATGAAGTCAAATAAACAGAATAGTTCTCGTCTCATTAAGTGAATAATATCATCCACACAAAGTATGTACATTAGGTTATTACTAACGAAAGATTTTATTTGGATAAACGTGACAGTTTTTCTACGCCAGCGTAATAGTAACAGACGTCTTCTTGCTCTGTTAGCTTAGAGGATTTATGATGCTGTGCGCTAATTTTTTTATCGTAGAAATTGCGTTAACAGTTCTAGAACTGCACCAGTGACAGCACACTTTGACCGTGTGTTTAGTAGCGACGCATGCTCACTCTAGATATTTCTTATCTGGAATCATTCTGTAGCTTCGTTGTTGTTACGTGACTGTCCACTTTTAGAAATACATCATTACTTCTTGCAACAACTTGCGCAATACACACACGCACACTTATTGACGTTTGCGTGTTACTATATTCTTTTTCTTGTTGTAAACATCATTCATACAAGAGTTAGGTTAATTTAAAGTGAAGCATTGTTTTCGCCTTTGTCGACATTAAGACTGCTACAGACTGCACAACCCAAGCTGCTTCTGTTTACTGCGAAATAATGTGATAGTGTAACTCCCCGGCTCGTGGTCTAATGTTTAGTGTCGCTGCCTCTGGGTTGCGGGGTTACGGGTTCGATTCCCGGCCGGATCGTAGATTTTCTTCGCTGTTTATGTGTGTTCATTTCATCTCTCTCCAGTCAAAGACCCACAAGTCGCCGATCCGGCTTCCAAAGGCGACCGAACACCACCAGACAGTGTCTCCCGACTATTAATGCCATACCATCATTTCTTTTACTCAAACAAAAAAGCCAACGCAAATGTGTTTACGCCAGAGAAAGACGAAGAGAAGCAACAGCGTACGTTGCTGTGCTGTTACAACGAGAGCCTAACATGTAGTGAAGCAGCTGCAAGTTGATCGCCATTTTTGTTCAACAATACTACTTGTAATGAGACAGGATGTGAATCAGACATTCAACAAAGCTACGATCCCCCTTGAAAATATCCTCCGCGGATGGGGACGAAACGTCTGGTTTTGAAGTGAAATGAATTCAGTTTTAAAAGCTTTCCCATTAAATAGATTGAACTTGTGAATGCTGGACACACAATGCAAATAAGGCATACTAGAAGGGGACCAGAAGCCACTGTTACATGTTGCATGTTGTATAATATATCTGCCCAACCATCACACGTGAGGGAGCGTCATATAGATTGCCTTGTTTCTTTCCGTGAACGGAGTTTTACGAGTTCCACGATCTTGCAAAAGGTTCGTAGCCAACGCAAACATTTTGAGAAAAGTTAGCATTTCTATCTTAAAATGTAATAACTGTATCAGGCACTGAAGGAAATAGTGTTTGCACTGTGGCAATCGTATGATTGGCTGCTCCAACAAAACACCGGCCCCTTCCTCTTTCCCAAGTCACTGCCGCGTTAGGCAAACTCTGACGAAAGTGAAACAATTGTTTCCACCCACTCCTTTACAGAAAGCTCTTACAGCAACTTTCCCTGTTCCCTAAAATATAAAGGGAACTAGCTATTTCATGGCAAAAATGAAAAAAAGACGCCCAAAATGAGAATGTTTACGACACAGTGACCTGCATTACTTTTATAAATAAACGTGTGTTGCCAGCCCGATGCAAACAAGCCTCTTGCTTGTACGATCCGATACTTATTTATTCAATGGATATCGACCCCGTGGCCTCTGCGTCAGCAGCAATGCTATTCACTACACTGTGGAGGCAACTCCTACTTGTGACATACGTATTCCATAATTTCGAGAGTATAACCTGGACGTAGCGAGTTTACTCTCGTAAACAAATGCTACAGCACTTGTCGACTAGATGAAGATCGTTCCAAAAGGGTAGTTGTATGAAAATTTTTTACCTGGCAGCTTATGGTGTTCTACAAATAACATTATTTTGCAAAGGTGCGACGATTTCGCTAAGTTATGAAGAACTGCCTTTTAACACTACAGAATGAAATACTGTGGGCGTTTTGCTTTCTTTTCGTTGGTATACATGTTATACACTAATCTCACTACCCTCAACATCATCTCTTTCATCCGAAACTTGCACAATGTCGGCCTAATTTCATAATTTTGAAATATGTTTGTCGCATTCTCCCATGATACTGTCGCTATTTCCTCTACCTTATCGATAGTAAACAGAATGGCGTTAACAGGAAACCTTCGTGCCACACAGCGAAGGCATTTTCCACGTTGGCACTGACAACTCGCACTACTTTGATCTCTGACGAAGCTGTACTAAGTCTTGTTCATTGTTAACGTTAGTGCAAACGAACGATCATTCTGCGATTGGTCGTCTGCCGAAGTGGACATCCGCCTGATATAACGCCACAAGACATAGGCCCTACTTATATTCGAGGTGTCTGTTGTTGCAGCTTGAGTCACGCTAAAACACTGAAATCCTTCTAATCACCATATTTCCTTCACAATATACAGTGGCAGGCGGCCGCAGCGTAAACAGACGAGAACTTTTACAGTCACGGCCGAAAAGGCCGGCTTCTCTCACACATGGCTGGCAGTCTACGTCCGGGTTCTGTGCCACCGCGAAAGGAGAACTGAAATAATGGTCATAGGGCAAGAAATGTTGCTGGAGCCTACTCGAACCCCGACGTGGGCCATGGTTAATCACTTCACTCATTGCAAAATAGGAAACAACGAGCAACGCACCAACACAAAACAAAGCGGAATACACAATGCATTCGTTAACGGCTACAGTGCAGTTGTTTACTGAGGCTGATCGTGTCGCAAACTTAATTTAGCCCCGAACTCTGTCCGTATCGTCAACGCTCATACATCACCTCCCTCCCCCCCATCCCTTCCACCTAAAACGGCTGTGATAAAAGTGTCAGTATTGTTGAAGTGGCATTTTATATTAATCTCTATGCACTGTACTATATCTCTTCTGTTTCTATTCTAAAATGTCTAGTTGTAGTAACCACGATGTGCGTGCGCGCTTTATACTGTACCCTTTTTCTTGACGTTATTGCAACTGGTTATAGTCCAAGTCCGCTGTTCAAGGCAGAAATTGGGTACTGCAATTTTGCATTTCGTGACGCCAAAGTTGCTTTAGAGTGTATTGTGCGATACGCGCGGTTCGTATTGTACGTACGTGAGCAGTTGACGCAAGTTCCCGTGTAGAATTTTTGCAGATGCAAATCTGAACTGTTTCACAGGGCGACAATGGATTTCCATGCTAATGAGAAACTGTGTGCGGCTACAAATGAGGCATTTATGAAACTTTGCAGTACGAAATTTATTGCGTGCTTCGGAAAGTGCAAACTAAGTGTGAATTGGCGACGTAAAAAAACCGGATGTTTTGCCACCGGATGCGACATCAGCACAAAACAGATGCGTTTATTACTGCGCTAAAAACATGAGACAAAGCTGACCTTGCAGCGACTCAGATCACTGTCCGAACTGTCGAAGCACAAGTTGTAGGTCGCGTGTGAGAGTGCGGAAGATATGTAGGGCAAACTACATGCCACGTTTGAACTGAAAACAAAGCAAGCTGCAAACATTGCTCTGTCACAATTCTTCAATTTTCACATGACTTTAGGCGATGACATGGTGACACATCCTGCACGGTTTCAAATCTTGGTTCTTCAAATGCAGCAACTCGGCGTGAAACCTGATGAATCGTCATTAACGATGCGAGTACTTGACACACTGCCTTACTGTTATGAAAGACTGCGACAGTCGTGGTGGGCAAGATCTGAACATCAACAGACACTTGAAGCATTGAATGGACGTCTTAACATCTGATGAAAGTCGTCGTCGTGCTTTAAGGAGAAACGAGACGACTTAGTTGCACTGTTCACTGCCAGAGCGAACAGTGAAAAAACAAAAACTGACAGAAATGTTACTTCATCAAACAAATACGAACAGTCGACAAACAAAAAGATGCTGAAATGTTTCGGTTGTGGTGGATTTGGCCACATTAAAAAAATGTGTCCCAATGTCAAACACAAAAAACTGTCAATAACTAAAATAAAAGTGAACTGGCTGAGCGGGTTTTCACTGATGAAGTAATGAGTGCCGAACTGGACGAAGACTCGTGGATCGCTGATTGCGGAGCGACGAATCATAAGGCCAAGAATATAGAGTTTGAAAAATCACTGGAGATATGAATGGGCAATGATTCAACTATGAACGCACTAGTAAAGGAAACTATTTCTTTTGAAACTTTTATCGACGGAGAACGAAAGTTATGCCATATGGATAAGGTTTTGTATGCTCCAGAATGAAGAAATCTGTTTTCTGTAAGTCTGCTACGGATAAAGGATTAGACTTCTATTCATCGAAAGACAAGTGAGTTCCGAAACAGCAGCCTTGTAAAACCGTGTGGCACACGCACTGGCAGCTTATCGAAGATGATGATTCGAGTGACAACACTGGAATCGCATACGGGAGGACGACGGCTCAAACCTGCGTCCGGCCAACCGGTTTCAAATTTACCGTGTTTTCTCTAAATCGCTCTAGGAAAGTCGCGGGATGGTTCCTCTGAAAGGGCACCGCCGATTTGCTTCCCCATCCTTGACATAATCCGAATATGTGCCCGTCTCCAATGACCTCGATATCGACGGTATGCTAAACGCAAACTTTCTTCCTTTTTTTTCGAGTGGCAAAACAAATTCATCCTTGCAATCCTGACGTAAACCTTGCGCCAACGGAATCTCCGCAAATTTATGCATGAACGCTTGCGTAAAAAAAAAAATTTCAAATGTGTGTGAAATTTTATGGAACTTAACTGCTAAGGCCATCAGTCCCTAAGCTTACACACTACTTAACCTAAATTATCCTAAGGACAAACACACACACCCATGCCCGAGGGAGGACTCGAACCTCCGCCGGGACCAGCCGCACTGTCCATGACTGCAGCGCCTTAGAGCGCTCGGCGAACGCTTGTGTCATCAGCACAAATATGTCCAAAATTCTTGAAGCAACCTGTTGGAGACTTTGGCGAAGAATTTTGTGGGGCACATGTTAAGAGGAAGCAGCATCGGAGCCGTTTCAGCCACGAAAGCAGAGTGCCACACAAGCTGATGAATTGATTCCTGGTCAGCCGGCCAGAGTGGCCGTGCGGTTCTAGGCGCTACAATCTGGAGCCGAGCGACCGCTACGGTCGCAGGTGCGAATCCTGCCTCGGGCATGGATGTGTGTGATGTCCTTAGCTTAGTTAGGTTTAATTAGTTCTAAGTTCTAGGCGACTGATGACCTCAGACGTTAAGTCGCATAGTGCTCAGAGACATTTTTGATTCCTGGTCATCTGTTTGGACCTATAGAATGTAAACCGCTGGGAGTAGTTAAATACTTTCTCTGCTTTACTTGTAATTTTTCAAGGTTACGCGTGGTATATTTTCTAAAGCAGAAGTCTGAGACTGCAGAAGGGGGTGAGCACTGTGAAGAATTTTTGTGGTCAACTACCAAAAGCATTTCAGTGTGATGGCGGACGAGAACCTGATAATACTGAAATTACAGACTTGATGAAATTAACTGTTACACAACTCGTCGTCACAAACTATTTTAATCTAGAGATGATCGGATGTGCAGCGCGTACCAACAGAACTGTTGTGGAACTAACTCAAACCACGTTGCTAGCTCAGGTCCTGTATAAGTTTTTGTGGGCAGAAGCGATGAACACGGCTGTTTGCGTGTTAACTAGAACTTTTGCACATCGTGTGAATGGTAGAACATCCTACGAAGTATTCACTGGGAAGACGATGCAGCTTAGTAAACATATTTTTGAGCCGAGGAGTTTTTCCCATTCCTGGAAAAGCGAAAGAAAAAGAAAAACAGGGAAGTGTGTCCGTTACTCTGAGGGCATTGGTGGCTTTCGAGTGTCGATTGAACCAGAAAAACGGATTATTCGGAGTAAAGTTGTTTTAAACCCGAGAAAACTGGGATGACATTGGTATTACTCCCAAGTGAAACGCGCTATGAATAATCGAAGACTCATCATGAAGATGATACAAATGTGTTTAAAGAACTTGCAGAAGCAAGTTCTAGTGAAAGAGAATTGGGGAACAGCAACAGCTGAAGAAACCAGAGCATGTTATTGAAATGATGAAGGCAGTAGTTATTAATTCTGTAGGCTACGAACACTGGAGAAGAGCAATGGAGGAAGAAATCGTTTCATCGGAGGAACATGTTATGTGGACTTTGGAAACTCTGCCAGCAGATCGTAAGCCCATTACAAACCGAAGGGTTTGGCGAATTAAACGTGAAGCTGATGGTAAAATTGGTCGCTACAAATCAAGATCATGGAAAACGACGTTTAGTGAGTGCGTGATTGATTCTTTTACAATTTTTTTGTTTATTTATAGACGCAATCACATGTTTATGACACTGTCATAACCGGTTTCGGCCATACAATGACCATCTTCAAAGGCGGCATACATTGAACACAGGTCCATGCGTTGTTTGACAGCGTATGCCGCCTTTAGAATCTGAAGATGGTCATTGTATGGCCGAAACCGGTTATGACAGTGCCATAAACATGTGATTGCGTCTATAAATAAACAAAAAAATTTACAAATCAAGATCAGTTCGTGAATTCAGTCAACAAGAAGGTATTGACTATAATGAAACGTTTAGTCTTGTCACTAGATACGATACAGTTAGAGCAGTTTGAGTGTTGCTGCTAGCGAGCGTCTTCAACTGCCACAATGGGACTGATCGGATATGCAAACAATCAGCAAGGTGCAGGAATTAATAGTTCAAGGATTTTCTAATGAGTCTTGGGCTTGTGGGAAGTACGGTAGATAAGAGCCTGTTTTGTCGAGAAGACTGCAACGACAAGTTCATGCTAGTTCTGTATGTCGATGATGGATTAGTATCTCCAAGCAAGAAGATGGGCACTGAAGTTTTCCACGGGCATTGAAGATTTCCTAAGGGAAATTCAAGATGAGTTTAAAGTTACTGATGAGCCAGTAGGATATTTCTTAAATATTGCATGTCAGGAGAATGGGCCAGCAGAAATTAATCGAGAAAGTAACGCTAAAGACATTCTGCGACGGTTTAACATGACAAGGGTCACATCTTGTGTCAAATCCGAACGAGCAATATCTACACCCAGATGAGTTGACCAATGGTAAAGCAGTTGGCTGTCTTACGTGTTTAGCTGGTGGTACAAGGCCCGATATAACACTCGTAATGAGCTTTGTGTCAAAATTTTTAAGGAATCCTGAAGAAAAATCACTTGTCATAGGTAACGAGGATTCTACCGTCACTGGGTATAAAGTACGACGCTAACCATTCAAACGGAAGACTGGAGATAATATTGATGCTGATTGTGCCCGCAGTCCAGCAAATCGGCGCTCAGTTAGGCCGGTCTTACACTGTCATATTTCTTTGTCAAAGTTGATATGTCAAATATTTATGTCAAAGTAATTTGATGATGTAATAGGGAACTTTGTCAAATCTCTCCTGTTATCAAATAAATATGAACAAATCTAGAACCTCGCCGTAGATTTGATCAGAAAAGTCGTTCGTCTTGTTCACTGCAATGTAAAATGTAACCGCTTGGAGCGCTTGCGTCGCTACAACCATTTGACGTCTCTGTAGTATCTGTAAACATTGCTGCAAATTTGGTGTGTTCCTTCGACTCAAACTTGCTTCGCATAGGGCGGAGGGGTGAGCAAGGGGCACAGTGCATGCTATTAATTGTGTGTTGATGAACGGGTGGAATATGCTGCAGGCGACATACGTCCACAACCACAGATACAGCATCCGCCTCTTCCTCTGGAAACATCCAGTCAGATTTTCAGCAAGCCGGAATAGAGGATGTGGTCACACTAAAATAAAACATTCTTTCTCAGCTTTCCATTGTATTTTGTCTAGTTTTGAACTCTGGAAGCCACAAGTTAAAAAGTGCTTCATCTGTTTCGTAATTTTTATTAATTTTGTAGTTGTTGCAACACTGATCCCATTAATTAAATTATTCAAAAATAAAAATTGCTCCTATTGCCCATGTAGTGTTCTAAACATTTATTCCCCTTCAGTGCTTTATAAATCGCTTCACACTTTTCTGGAATTAGTTTGGTTAACGTGCAATGTGATATTCGAGTGCTGTGTTGTAAACTATAGTAGCTCTCTCCTATATCAAGGAATCACAGTGTTACAGTTTGCCTGTCTTCTGCAGGTATAACATTTCTCAAGGGAGTATTCTGTTTTGTAATATGAGAAGCCACTTGACTGAGCAAATACTGGAATATACCTTCATCCATTCGTAAGTAATTTATATATAAGAGCTGACGTCCTCCACTTTAATACCTTTGGCTTCATCCAATTATGTTCCTTTTTTCCGACGCTTTTCATCCAAATACACACACAATGCAACTGTGGTACTGCAGCGCACAAAAACAAGTTGTTATTCGCCATCTTAAATTTGACGAAAAATATAAAGACAGTGTAATACCCCTTTTTAGCACCATGTCAAAGATCTTTGTCAAAGAAATTTGACGAATATTTGATCATATTTCCTTGTCAAAGAAATACGGTAGTGTAATACCAGCCTTAGCGGAGTCGTTGCAAGATCCTGCGGAGCTACTTAACGGCAATAGTGCATATAAGTGTCAACAAGGGAGTAAGACTATGTAACTGCCAATGAAAAGGGGGGGGGGGCGGCGACGGCAAGAGAACGAATATAGCTATCCAAGCTCTATGAAGAGATTTCACCACTGGAGAGTGGTTCTGTTCTTGTTGACAGTGCAAACGCCATTAAAGTGGCCAGAAATCCTGCCCAGTACTGTATTTAGCAACATAATCATTTGGGGGAAGTGTTTAAGTAAAATATTGATACTGATCTCTATGCAGTGTAGTATTTCTGACTTTTGCTGCTGTCCTAAAATGTATGTGTTTTGTGGCAACCACGTGTGCGTGTGTTTTACAGTGTCAGTTTTTTCTTCAAGTTTCTGCAATAAGTATAATACTAAATTGACACGCGGAGCTGTTGTTTCAAATGTCATTCGACAATCACACCGTCTGTCCCGCCATTGTACCCCTCCACTCTTGAGTAACGCGGTAAAACACATTCGCAGAAAAACGTTAGAAGCCACCAAGAAGCACACTGTGTTTAACGTTTTCGAGAGGTTTCTTGGGAAAAGAATATTATTGACAAAACAACTGGGGCACTACTTTGCCACAGATTTCTTTAGATGTCGTATCTTCAGTTACAAGACCCTTTCGTTGCCAACGGGAGTACACTGTCCATTCCTGACACGACGAGCGAAAGTGTAATGAATTTTATAAAAAGTGCTGTGCGGTAGAAGGTGTGTATTTTCTTACTTCACGGCTGAGACGCCCACTGTCAATAAGGCACCTAGTAGGAAATGACAACATAAAAGACTAACCTAATTTTATGACTAGTGTCTACAAATTAATGAAATGTAATTTTCAACATCAACAAAGAATGAAATTGGAGATATTTCTTCGTGGGGGGGAGGGGGGGGCCAAGCGGAGGCGTCATTTAAGTGAAATATTACTACTATTTTACGAAATATCATTTGAAGTTTTTTTTCGCTGTTTCTTCCTTTTTACTAATCACATAAACACGTATTTTGACGTTTTATGGCTAGGAGGATACATTAGTGCTGCAACTTAATACCGGGTCTCGTCCAGATGTCAGCGACCGGCAGAGAGAGAAACACAGCTGCACGTCTCGTGCGCTGCGGCATCAATAGCTGCAGCGTACGTGACTGCTACCTGCGCAATCCAAGCCGACACCCGGCGCGGTGTCTGATGGTGAATAGTAAATGCTTTTACGGTCGCTCCCATGAGCCACCGCGCCGAGTGCCGGCTTGGTTTGCGGCAATAGTACGTGACAGTGCAACGTTTACGTTCGGCGGGCAGGAGCAGCCAACAAAAGGGCGTAACGCTGCTTTGGCTTTAAACCTATCAGCGCGCGCGCACTCTCTCTCTCTCACACACACACACACACACACACACACACACACACACACAAAGCTGCACGGCTATTTGAAAGTCCGTGAATACGTCTGAAAACTGCTACATGAAAACATTTTGAATGGAGAGCATGGTTTCCGTTGCTTACTAAGAGTATGCAGAAGAGAGTACTTACATGACCATCGCGGAATTCTTCATGATGCGCCCGCAGGGGCCGAACTGCTGAATGGGGGACGGCGCATTGAGCGACCGCGTCCGCCTGCAACAGCAGAACATGGGTCCAGTTAGCGACTGGCCAGATAACGGCCTCTTCTGAGTGCGCGGGTATCAGCAGCCGCGCAGATAACCGACAGATCCTCAGACTGCGGGGCGCGATACACGCTCATTACCTGAAAGCTGTTGCCTGCGGCAATCAAAGCGCTACTTACCTCATTCTGGCGGACAACTCCAAACCTCGCACACAGAACAGCAGCTGGCCATCACTAATAAAACTAAATACTTTGAGTTAAGTATTAATAACCACCACCGGCCTTCTAGCCATTATCATTAAAAAAATCGCACTTTTGACCTTGATTTTTTTTCGGAATCTTATGTCGAGTCGCGTCCACCAGTATTTTTAAATGAACCCCTCACTCGTTTTACGTTGCTTGATTATTTCAGCCTCAGATACTATACTGATTTTTTTGTATTTCCTGTTCACTTTCACGCTATTCGTTATTAGCAACAAACGCTTCAAGAGGAGAGCGAGCAAGTCTTATTTCCCGACAAAGGAGTGATCAATAATAGCTTATCACTGGAGTCATGACATGACGATGCACCACAATATTTACTATGAACTGCACATAACCTCATCAATTAGTCGACTAATAGTCAGATTTAAGGAAGTCAGCATTTGAAAGATGCGACTAATTCATCAACCGGAGATAGGCATCGTAGGCTCCCTCTGTGTTGCTACTTCCGCTACACAAAACATTTTGCCTGCCACCTCTCATTCCGGGCGCGCTAGTGTTATACGTATTCAAAGAAAAAAGTAATCCTGGCCGTATTAAAGTTAAGAAATGATTTGTGATGCTTTGAGGGTGAATACCACCAAACGTTAATCTCCTTCCTTCACGTGATATTCTTAAGAGAGGAATTCTTTAAATTTCACATCCGGTACGAGCCGAATATTGACAAAATTGTGAGAAAGTGCTGTTTCCCCGAAGCTAACATAGCGAATGCAATGCGATACGATACGTAACTATGGAAAGATCCGTTGCCGATTGAGATATTTTGGTAATCTACGAAAAATACTTATTTCAATGACTTCAATAGTTTTCGGGTCATGACGTAATAAGGTGACGTTGTGTCCCAGACGGTAATCTCATTCGTTTTTTTAAAAAATCAACATAATTCTGATCCTAATTTAAATTAAGAACAACTTTTTCAAATCCTTTAATATACTTTACAGGTTAATATATGTCACTTCCAGATACGTTGCGAGACATCTGTAGGAGGTAGAGACCTTCAACCGATTTTTCTATAGCCGCGGAGATAGGTGCGGGTAACTGCCCTAAGTTTCGACGTCAAACGTCATTCCAATAGTTGAAATCAGACTACAGCAACCTTTACACTGGAACGCAACTTCTTAAAAGTGCAAGTACCTCTCTTATTTGCCGTAATAAATTATTCTGCTTCCACTGGGCTGTCATTCTTAACTAAAAGAACTCACTCAAGAACTTCACCAAAATCTAGGATTTGTAGGCTTAAGGTTTTCATTCTGCAGCTTAGGTGTGGGCATTATCTCAGCATAAAAGTGTAACATGCAGGGAATTCCCGTTATAAATAGGGATCAATATGTAATTGAGCGTAAGATAATCTCCGCACACGAAAATTTAAAAACGGCTGTTCCGAAAAAACAGCTGGGAAGATTTGTTTGGATTGAGAAAGCTGTTAAGCCTCTTTTGTCACGGCTGGTAACTGTAACCATATTCGCTGTCACTTTAACAGCACGTATTGTAGTCACCGTTTGTCATTTATAAATAAATGCATGTTAACCTACACGGGTACTTTCAAATGTTTATCATCACTAAAGAATGGCCGAAACTTTCTATATGAAGGCGGTTATCTCCAGCTTTTTGTTTCTGAGTTCGTGCCATGGTCCTTGAAAGAATAGTGCAAAAAATCACAAAGTACTTCTCAAAATTATGATTTCTATTTAATATTAAACCCTCTAGCTTTCTGTCAAATTGAACGGAAATTTGAATTCGTGATTAGAAAACAATGAGATCGGAAAACGCGGCCGGTAGTGGGATTTGTGTGTTCGGACATCGCCATCTTTAATGTTTACAAGCTTCCAACACTAAATAAACACTATTCTGTGGTTCCGACAGTTGAATTAGACTTCTCGTTACCTTACATATTTTTTACTAAGGCCACGTTTCAGAGAACTACGTACACAAATGGCGCAGAGCAAACTTTTTTTAACAACTAAATTCGAAACATATTTACGTCTGGTAAGCCAATACATTTTACCCACATCCGTCAGCCAACGCTACGATACAATGGTTTTCGGGATTATTATCTACGCTAATACTTCGTAATCTCAAACTCAATTAGTAACGCATTTTTACAAGAATGAAACACGAAATCAGATAAAGTGTGAAGAAAGTAATCTTTCTGTATCCACTACAAACTCAAAGCCAAAATTTCAAAACTTACACTTGTACAATAAACGTATCGCCCATGTGGTACTCTTTCATATACCTGAATGTGTCAAAAGACATATTGTAATGTTCTCTTACGCACGAAACACTGTCTCAGCACAAATTATCTAACAATAAGAGCTACAGCTCAAAGCACTCTGTTAACGATAGCGCACGTGCAAAGATCTTCCATAACAACAGAGAGCGAAGAGACAGAAGAAACACACTACCGCTCAATGCGCCAAGACTATGAGATTACTTCGCCAAAGAAAGCAGACTTGCAACGCCAAACAGATTTCGCTCCTCTTATTCTGGCAAGCAGTTCACTTCTGTCCTAATGAGAGTAGTTCATTCCAGTCTGCGAAGATCACTAGAGGTGAAGAAATTTCATATACGAGTTTTGGGTGAATATGTTCTTTTATCATATGTATATAACGATACCACTATAATGTTACTGAATGTTAGATTCAACAGAGAGAATCCGCGCAAGCGGTCAGCACACAGCGATTATTCCTTCAGTGACAACAGTATTTCAAAAATTTCATAGTAAACTACAAAATACAAATAGGTCATTTCTCGTTATGATTTAAAGTGTTACTCTTTAAAATGGAGAAGTATGTACATACAGCCAATTACTTTTGAATACCTCGTGGGAGCAGACAGGGATCAATGTTATTACTAATAGTTACTATTAAAATCAGTCTTGCTCACAATTTTTTTATATTCTGGTAACACGTTTCGACCACGACTGTGGTCATCTTCAGACCAAAATACTGTGTGAGCAGGAGCAGTGATTTACCACCAGAAGGATGCTCCTGCTCATACAGTGTTTTCGTCTGAAGGTGACCACAGGCGTGGTCGAAACCGGTTACCAAAATAAATAAATTAGAGATCAATACTGATTTCAATAGTAACTATTAAAAGTGTCTTTTTTACACTTCTAAAAATTAAACATCATGGTTGCTGAAGTTCGCCAGCATATTACGTTACGTCAAAACATTACTTCGCTGTTTGTTTCAGGGACATTAGTTACAATGACTGTTCATCAAACGTTAATTATAATGTTACTTAAATGATTTTTCAACGCTTTGCGAACATTTACGGTGTAGCTCTTGAAATCAGTAGTGTTGAAGGGAAAGTCAGTATTTCGTATTTCAAGCTTACTGGAGTTTTTCCGAGTGTCCTTATTTCCGTTGGCAATTTAGCATACCGAAACAAGAATTGATTTATAACTTCTTTGGGCACAGGAGAAATCTGGCGAATACGCCACACCTACTGGAAACAAATGTTTCTCACAGCAACCGCGATTACACTCATTCTACAAATAGCTGTTGCAAATTTTTTGATTTATTTACTCGTCGAGTTCAGTTTCGCTTTAGGTTTAGGGTGAGTGTGTGCATAGAGTAGGAATATGTATGGAGAGGACATTGAATACGCAAGTCGGCAACGTCAAATCTGAAGTGCTGTTTATTCACATTTTGACTATGAAAATTTGGAAATTTGTGGTAAGGTCTTATGAGACCAAACTGCTGAGGTCATCGGTCCCTAAGCGTACACACTACTTAATCTAACAAACTAACTGACGGTATGGACAACACACACACCCATGCCCGAGGGAGGACTGCCGTCCGCTGTGACCGAGCGGTTCTAGGCGCTTCAGTCCGGAACCGCGCTGCTGCTACGGTCACAGGTTCGAATCCTGCCTCGGGCATGAATGTGTGTGTGATGTCCTTAGGTTAGTTAGGTTTAAGTAGTTCTAGGCCTAGGGGACTGATGACCTCAGATGTTGAGTCCCATAGTGCTTAGAACCATGTTTTCGAGGGAGGACTCGAACCTCCGACGGGAGCAGCCGCACGGACCGTGACAAGGCGCCCCAGACCGCTTTTTGACTGTGAGCAAAACTTCAGTTTACATGTGTTTGCCCTTGTTTTACACATGAATTTATTAGCAACAGGAATGGTGAATATTTTATTGCTGCTATGAATGCAAATCGAAATATGTCTACACGAAAAGTTACTTTTCATATTTAAGTATCACAAAGGGCGAATGTAGTTACCACGCTAGTAAGAGGCGATTATATTCTGGAAAACATCTAGACAGTCCATCAGCAGTTAATATAAGTTAGTAGTGCATACTTATGTTACAGTACGGCCATGCGTTCGCGACACAAGCGCTAGCTTAATTTAGTAGTGTGGGAGTGTATTGCCAGCCAGTCCGTTGAATATATCGACATTTCGAGTAATTTTCAGATAATATTTATATAGGATAGTATCAAACATTAGACTTGGAGTATTCATACCTCCGAACAAGTGTGCTTATTTTAAACTACTCGTAATAGTATTCCATAATAATGTACGGAGAATGTATGTGCGCGATTAATATTTTAGTTTCTCTAAGTATGAACGAAAGTTAAACGTATGTATCAGAATACAGACCTTAAGTGCAAATTTTGAATATGTTAATACTAAAATAGCTTCATGTGGCTCAAGGGTCTGTTGCATGTCCTTTAACTGGACGTCCCATCTGCGACTTGCTCGTCCCTAGCCTATCCCAGATATCCATCCGAGCAACAGAGATCTACAGCTTAATGTGGAATCCGAACCACTTGTCGTTTCCGGCAAATCTCGACATAACTGTGGGGTGAATTCTGAGACTCGTGTATACACACACTGATAAGCCAAAACATTACGAGCACTGCCCACCGCGACGATGGATGCCACCTGGTGGCGCTGCGGGCACATGACGCGGTAACAAAAGTATGTAAGTCGAGCAGAGACGGACGAGGGATCACCCTAGCGAAGACATAGGCTGCAAATGGAAAATCCATAGAGATAAGCGACTTTGCCAAAGGGCAGACTATTATTATGCAGAGCCTGTGAACGAGGATCTCGAAAACGGCAAAGCTAGTCGAATGTTCACGTGCTACTGTCGTGAGTATCTACGGAAAGAGGTAGAAGGACAATGAAATTACCACTGGGCGCTAAATGGTTGGACGTCCACGACTGCAGAATGTGGGGTTCGGAGGCTTGTCTGCTCTGTAAAGTAGGATAGATTGTGACCTGTGTGGTGTCACCGCCAGACACGACACTTGCTAGGTGGTAGCCTTTAAATCGGCCGCGGTCCGTTAGTATACGTCGGACCCGCGTGTTGCCACTATCAGTGATTGCAGACCGAGCGCCGCCACAAGGCAGGTCTAGTCTATTAGACTCCCTAGCACTCGCCCAGTTGTACAGCCGACTTTGCTAGCGATGGTTCACTGTCTACATACGCTCTCATTTGCAGAGACGACAGTTTAGCATAGCCTTCAGCTACGTCATTTGTTACGTCCTAGCAAGGCGCCATATTCAGTAACTATGAATGTATTCGGAACAGATAATGTTGTGAATCATGTACCGTCAAGAGCGACGTTCATCATTAATGGATTAAAGTTAAGGAATTCTCATTCCTTGTCCTGTTCCAGACCTCACGTCAGTATAGTTCTTCCCTCTTCACGCCAGCCTGCGTGAGCTAAAACGCGCGCATTTCGGCCTCCACTCGTAACACGGTGTTGGCTCTTCTGGTAACACAAAAACCTGTGGCATCTCTGGCGAAAGAGCACAATACTGGTGCACGCACAAGCTTTTCGGAGCACATCGTTCATCGTACAGTGTCGACCATGGAATTCCGCAGCAAACCACTACTACTTGTTCACATGACCCAACGACATTTTCAATTACGATTGCAGTGGGCACAGGGCCATCGGGATTCGACCATCGATCAATGGAAACCTGTATGCTCTTCGAGTGAATTACATGTTTGTTACACTAAATCGATGGTCGTCTCCACCGACGCCATCATCGTGATGAACGACGGGTCGAAAAATGCAGCGCGCATGGACGCAGGCTGGTGGGAGCAGTATTATGCTATGGGAAACATTCTCCCGTGCTTGCATGGGACCTGTGGTAGTAACAGAACACGCGGACAGCTGCGAACCACCTGCACCCCTTCATGCTTGAGGTCTTCCCCAACAGCGATGTCATCTTTCAGCAGTGTAATTATCCGTGTCTCGGAGCCAGAATCGTTGCTACAGCGGTCTGAGGGCCGTTATAGTGAATTCACGTTGATCTCTCGGCGACCAAACTCTGCTGATGTAAATCCTATGGAACCCGTCTGAGTCGCTATCGGGCGCCACCATCCTGTACGGTTATCAGCGGCCCGTTATTTTCGCGAATTGCATGACCTGTGCGTATACATCTAATGCCACAAACCTACCAACAAACTGTTGGATACCTGATACGCAGACTCAGTGATGTATTTCGTTCCAAAGACTGACAAACATGGCCATAACGATTTGGCCCATCAGTGTATATCTCATGGAAACAGAATTTTCGCGGAGTGTTCCTTGAGACTTTTCAGCGGGATTCACTTGTACTAGTGAGTAAATGCCATCCAAACATAAAAAATTTGCAGAGTGCCTACGGACAAAACTCTGTTCTGCGCATCTGAATGATCACTGAATATCTATTCCCGCTCTCCAACTGTTTATATCTATAGCGATATTATTCTGATTATGTTTATGTTGTTCTTCCGATAAGTATTCGTTTTAATCAGTAATAACCATGTTAAGAAATGAATTTGAAACGAAGGAAAACACGTAAACATCAAAATTGAGCGGTTCGGTCTAAAACAATTTCACCGTCGCCCACGAAAGAAATAACTGATAATTTTCGTGAACTAAAATACATTTAGTACGTATTTTTAAGTAACAGTTTATACAGGTAGCATACTTCTTGAAATGTACATGCTTGATACGTGATATAATAATGTGATATGTTGTTGTTGTGGTCTTCAGTCCTGAGACTGGTTTGATGCAGCTCTCCATGCTACTCTATCCTGTGCAAGCTTCATCTCCCAGTACCTACTGCAACCTACATCCTTCTGAATCTGTTTAGTGTATTCATCTCTTGGTCTCCCTCTACGATTTGTATCCTCCACGCTTCCATCCAATATTAAATTGGTGATCCCTGGATGCCTCAGAGCGTATCCTACCAACCGAGCACTACTTCTAGTCAAGTTGTGCCACAAATTCCTCCTCTCCCCAATTCTATTCAGTACCTCCTCATTAGTTACGTGATCTACCCATCCAATCTTCAGCATTCTTCTGTAGCACCACATTTCGAAAGCTTCTATTCTCTTCTTGTCCAAACTAGTTATCGTCCATGTTTCACTTCCATACATGGCTACATTCCATACAAATACTTTCAGAAACGACTTCCTGACAAATCTATACTCGATGTTAACAAATTTCTCTTCTTCAGAAACGCTTTCCTTGCCATTGCCAGTCTACATTTTATATCCTCTCCACTTCGACCATCATCAGTTATTTTGCTCCCCAAATAGCAAAACTCCTTTACTACTTTAAGTGTCTCATTTCCTAATCTAATTCCTTCAGCACCACCCGACTTAATTCGACTACATTCCATTATCCTCGTTTTGCTTTTATTGATGTTCATCTTCTATCCTCCTTTCAAGACACTATCCATTCCGTTCAACTGCTCTTCTAAGTACTTTGCTGTCTGACAGAATTAAAATGTCATCGGCGAACCTCAAACTTTTTATTTCTTCACTATGGATTTAATACCTACTCCGAATTTTTCTTTTGTTTCCTTCACTGCTTGCTCAATATACAGATTGAATAACATCGGGCAGAGGCTACAACCCTGTCTCACTCCCTTCCCAACCACTGCTTCCCTTTCATGTCCCTCGACTCTTATAACTGCCACCTGGTTTCTGTACAAATTGTAAATAGCCTCTCGATCCCTGTATTTTACGCCTGCCACCTTCAGAATTTGAAAGAGAGTATTCCAGTCAACATTGTCAAAAGTTTCTCTAAGTCTACAAATGCTAGAAACGTAGGTTTGCCTTTCCTTAATCTAGCTTCTAAGATATGTCGTAGGGTCAGTATTGCCTCACGTGTTCCAACATTTCTACGGAATCCAAACTG
Source organism: Schistocerca serialis cubense (assembly GCF_023864345.2). NCBI lineage: Eukaryota > Metazoa > Arthropoda > Insecta > Orthoptera > Acrididae > Schistocerca > Schistocerca serialis. The sequence goes on from NC_064639.1 coordinate 875,039,025, forward strand.
ATCTTCCCCGAGGTCGGGTTCTACCAGTTTTTCCATTCGTCTGTAAAGAATTCGCGTTAGTATTTTGCATCCGTGACTTATTAAACTGATTGTTCGGTAATTTTCACATTTGTCAGCACCTGCTTTCTTTGCGATTGGAATTATTATATTCTTCCTGAAGTCTGAGGGTATTTCGTCTGTCTTATACATCTTGCTCACTAGATGGTGTAGTTTTGTCAGGACTGGCTCTCCCAAGGCCGTCAGTAGTACTGATGGAATGTTGTCTACTCCCGGGGCCTTGTTTCGACTCAGGTCTTTCAGTGCTCTATCAAACTCTTCACGCAGTATCGTATCTCCCATTTCATCTTTATCTACATTCTCTTCCATTTCCATAATATTGTCCTCAAGTACATCGCCCTTGTATAGACCTTCTGTATACTCCTTCCACCTTTCTGCTTTCCCTTCTTTGCTTAGAACTGGGTTTCCATCTGAGCTCTTGATATTTATACAATATGATATACAATGTGATATAATAAAGTTAATTTGACATTAAAAGCTAGAAATTTGGTTGTCTATCAGCCGGACTTTAGCTTACGTGCAACACAATTATGAACTGCAAACGATAATAACTTATGCAAGATAACGAAATTTATTTCTCTGTTGATCCATTTTGAACGTGGGACAGCAGCTGGTCATATATTTAACAGAGAAATTCGCGAAATAGCGAAAATAAAATAACTTCTCGATTTACATGGCTAACAGTTTCGGCAGTTCAATATACCATCTTCAGGTCCCTCTCTCAAAAATTATCGATTTCTGCATACTGGGGCCGTCTGTTTGTGGATGTCGTGAACTCTCAAGTGCTCTCTTCGAGAACTTGACTGCAACTGACAAGTCAAGTCTTCGAAGAAAGCAGTTGAGAAATCACTACATCCAGAAACAGACGGTACCAGTATGCAAAAATCGATAATTTTTGAGAGGTGCTTATGGGGCCTGAAGATGGCTTATCGAATTGCCGAAACTGGTAGCGAAAATAAAATAACTTCTCAATTTGCTCGGCTGTTTGGTGAATTTCCTTGTTAAATAAATTTATTTTGTGAGTGTTCCGCGAAAAGTAGTGTGGTCAAGAAAATGTGGTCTTGTCCAACTGTGGACGCGGTAAAAGACGAGACAACGCAGGTAATTCAAACTGCATCAGAATAATTTACACCTTGTGTCGGTGGAGCTATAAGTGCGTCAGATTTTATATCTCACAACCAGCACTGTACTGACCTGACAGACGAAAAATTTAACTTTCGTTTTCTTCTTCTTTCCTTCGTGGGAGACCACAATGATATAGAACTTTTTGAAAGAAATTTCAGCCATCTGAATGTTAATTGTTCATTTATTGTACACAACCATGATTTCAGCTTTGTGCTATTCTCAAGTGCAAGTTGAAATCTCAGAATATGTCTGACCTGTATGTGACATGTCATCGTCGAAAAGACGTATTTCTGGTCTTACAGGCTAGTTGTTGTATTCTGTAATACGACAACTGATCTATTAAGACCAGAAAGATGTTTTTTCGGCGATGACATGTCACAAACAGGTCAGACATATTTTAACATTTCAATATGCACTTGAGAACAACTGCAAAGCCAAAATCATGATTGTGTAAAATATACGAGCAATTAACAATTAAATGCTGGAAGTTTCTCTCAAAAAATTTCTTTTTCGCTGGAAATTTTTTCTGGCCTCTCAGACTGTCTGAGATCTCAAACTGTCGAAAGTCAAAAACCAAGCGATGTTGCATGCATCAAGTATACTGACACGTTTATATAGAAAACATACATTTTTTTTCCTTATTTATGTCAAGAGTACAGCGTAGCTCTAGTACGTATGTACACCTTCTTTCTTTAATTAAGTAAACATAAATGTTGTTCAAATCGATACTGTAAATTACTGGTATCCTGTCAAAGACACATGCGATCTGTATTATAAGTAAGTATTCGTTGGCGAAAAGGAAACAATACTTGGAGTCGTGGCTGTAATTTTCCGCTGGCCTTTAAGATTAAACTGAAGTACATAGTTTACTTCATTGTTGTCATTTAAAGAATAATTTCCTTTCTTCGAACTCCAACATGTATATGCATTTATTCATAAATTTTCTGGAACAGCAGAATCAGCAACAAATTGTTCGGAGACGCAATGACCGAACACCTACCGTGTTTAGTCATTAATTTGCCTTTGAATAGAATACGAAGCGGTCCTGAGATACATCACAGGTCATTTGAAGTACCTTGCAGCAATTTTTCGTGCAAGTACTGTTGAGAATGATTCGGTTATTGGTCTCCAAGCAATGACGTTGTTGGTTTCAGCACCAGTCACATACAGGCCCAGATATTCTATTTCAAAAGATGGTGCTAGAAGAAATGCCACAATCACATTCAGTGACCTGTATTGAACAGAGGACCTTTCTTCGTCAGGCACAAACCCAGTGAGGTAATATAATTATCTATCATGGGGTAATAGTATCGCCTACCACCATCAAATGAAGTGTTGTCCTCTCGCGGCGATTCTTGTCTATGTGTATTACAAGAATTTCGTTTCATTTAATTCAACTGAACCTCGTCTCTAAAAACTTTCACTAATTCAGAAAAAGCGGAGAGAGCGGAATACTTTAGTATGTGGATGCTGTGTAGTGTGTACCGTACTATCGGCCTGGCAGCAGATAGGCTGCATTCTATCTGTTCATTTTTCACGTGACTTCCTGTTAAAATCTCCGCGAGCGGCTACTGCCAGAAGTGTGGCGACTGCCTCTGAGTCAAGTTACCTACCATCGATCGCGTAGCAAACGAGACCGGACATTTCCGCCTAATGTTCAAATGTGTGTGAAATCTTATGGGACTTAACTGCTAAGGTCATCAGTCCCTAAGCTTACACACTACTTAACCTAAATCATCCTAAGAACAAACACACACACCCATGCCCGAGGGAGGGTTCGAACTTCCGCCGAGTCCAGCCGCACAGTCCATGACTGCAGCGCCCAGACCGTTCGGCTAATCCCGCACGGCCATTTCCGCCTATTTATGTGTTTACATGAACTGTGACTCTACGTTCGTTTTACGTGTAGGCTCGCGATTACGCCTGTAATCAGCAGGCACAGTTTAACGCATACCGTGCTTTATGCGATAAGCAAGAAGATAGCAGTGCACAAGGTCGCTTGACTGGACTCTGTTTCCGTGAGCTCAGACGTAGACAAAAATCACAAACATTTGATTTAATGACAGTCGAAACAGAGAAACACTCGCCCTCGTTTTCTCGTGAGGTCTGCAGAGCCACTGCAATGCTGCTAAATTTACTGCATTTTTAGATTTTTCAGTATTATGATAATACTGAAAAATCTGAGAAACACTCTTACCCAACGAATGGTAGCATATCATTTGCATATCACTTGCTAAAAACGCACACTACACCAACACGTCGCCAAAATTAAATTAATCTTCTGGTTTTGCATCATGAGCATATTACTTTTAAGTTTGAGGATAACACATGTGAAACTAGACTCTCCCAACGTATACTCGTATGTTGATGAAAAGCTCTCGGCTTTCCAGCCGGTTGGCAGTTAGGAATGTTGACCTTTATAAAAATGTTGGCACTCTGGTGTATTGTAATTAACAAAATATCGTTATCGATCCTCGATATATCGAAAAAGTTATTTATACATCGACCGAAAAAATAACGACGTATCGGCCAAAAAAAAACTGTCAGCTGGTCATTGTAAATATACGGTCAATTTTTGAGCTGTATATTTAAGTATTGATTTATTATTAGATATTCTGTACATCGACAAGATGGCAGCGTGCTTATCCCCCTTAGAGAAGAAGTGAAAGGAAAACGATGCACGTCTGTGCTTGGCGATAATCACTTTGCTAACAATGGTGACTGCATTTAAGTGGCACAAAAAAAGACGTCCGATGGGTCCGTCGTTCGGTTTCCTCACAAATCGGATTGGTCCGAAACACTTCACATCGACTTCTCTGTTTTTTCGTTTCAGGAAACGCCAGCGGCGTAGCGGTTGTAGCGTCAAAATTGAGTGGTGAAGTTAAACGTTGCAGTTTCTGTTAGTGGCGCCTAGCGCCGATTACGTCAGCATTTTCTCTCAACACGCCACCGTCCACTGCAAAGACCAATCTTGTTATTTAGATTTTTGTTCATCATTTTCAGCAACTGTTTTTGAAAAATTCTGATGTGAAGAAATAGCACACTAAATGAGTAATTTTTTTAAGCAACTGGTGTGCTACTTTTTCACATTAGATATCTTGTCATTTCATTAACAGCGCCGCCCTTCCCCCCCCCCCCCCCACCCCCCCCCCCCCCCCCGCCACCACCCAAACGCAATCGGACTTCTTTTTGCCGTCTGTACTTGCCTCCCACAGTCAAAGGCAAAGACTAGAAGTGACGATAGCTCAAAAATTAGTAAGAAGTCCTTGCTTGAAACAGAGAAAGTATAATTATGTTCTACTATAATTTCAAAAGAATGATTTCAAAATTTACGGAAAACTGCGAAAAAATATAAAATAAAAATATCGGCACTCGATATTGCCATTTCGATATCGATGTATATCGGTGAAAAATATCGCCGAAGTATATCGATATGTTTTGGAAAATATAACGATATTTTATCAACAGTACTAGTGGCTGTGTTTAAGTACTGCGACGTTCAAAAGAATGCCATATTTACCTTCTGGAAAGGATACGACACCTCTACAGAGATGAGATGTTCTGCAGCTTCAAACAGCTGCAAAAAGAACGCATCAGGAAGGAGAGACATTACATTAGCTCTCCTGCAAAAGATGTCGAGATGAAACATCCTACAACAGTTTGCGAACTATGGCACTCTGTGATATACGAGAAGGCCGACCCGATTGTATGACGAACAGTGGGGGGGGGGGGGAGGGGGGGGGGAGCGGCATAGTGAGGCAGCCCACTCGCTTTAACGGGAAGAGCGGGGCAAGAACGCGCGTACCTAGCTCGCATGCCGCGTGCATATGGCGAGGGCACCACCAGCACACACTTAGCCGTCCTCTCACGGGACGCGAAACTGCACGTGACATCACATCGTGGAATTCCACGTTCCACTACACTGCATAGCGTGTAATAAACAATCTGGCATGTCAGCTTTTTTGCCTCGTAGAGAGGAGCGTGGTGAATGCGCTGCGATTCGTTTTACGTCACAAGCAGAACACGAGAGCTACCATATCGGACGGCGTTAAACATCATATCTGGTGGGTTTTCTTGCTCATGGAGTACGTGGTATGAATGTAAGCTGTTTCAAAGCATCAGCAAACTGAGGATTGGAACTCGTCGTTTTAGCTACGATTCGTTACAATAAAATGATGGGAAACACACACGTTATCGAGGAAAGTGTTGACCTACTAGTGTTGGCACCGAACGTCAAGTACACTGGTATCCAAAATTAAAGCAACAAACCGCTATTTCCCCTTCCTGTGTCTAATTCACGATATAGTCATACAAACTGTCTACAGACGTCCATATCATCCTGTTCTGCACGGACGATGGCATTCGGGGTAACGGAAAACCCCAGCAACGATGACATCAGGGCGCCTATCAGACTTGCCTGCCATTTACACAATCGCTGTGTACACACTCACAGACGGTGTAGCACGGTACAGAAAAGACGCCTACCAGATTCTCCACGGTGGAGGGCCTAGGAAGAATGGAAGCGGACAGACGCAAACTGATGTGGCCTGATGGCCTAATGTGAACCGTTCTGTTGTTTCTCGGATGTGACAAAAGTTTATACGAGAGCTGCAAGTGGAGGGCATCAGATCTTATCTATAAATTACTTACGAATTGATGGGAGTGTATTTCATTATTTGCTCAGTAAAGTGGCTTCTCGTATTACAAAACAGAATACTGTCTTGAGAAATGCTTTATGTGCAGAAGACAGGCACACTGTGACATAGCAATTTCTTCATACATGAGAGAGGTACTCTAGCTTACAACACAGCACTGAAATTGCACATTAATCATAATACTTCCAGAAACGGGTGAAGCGATTCATAAAGCGCTGAAGGGGGAATATGTTGTTGCTGTTGGTGTTTGTTGTGGTCGTCAGTCCTCAGACTGGTTTGATGCAGCTCTCCCTGCTACTCTATCCTGTGTAAGCTTCTTCATCTCCCCTCAGAACATGTCCTACCAACCGATCCCTTCTTCTAGTCAAGTTGTGCCACAAACTCCTCCCCAATTCTATTCAATACCTCCTCATTAGTTATGTGATCTACCCATCTAATCTTCAGCATTCTTCTGTAGTACCACATTTCGAAAGCTTCTATTCTCTTCTTGTCTGAACTATTTATCGTCCACGTTTCACTTCCATACATGGATACACTCCATACAAATGCTTTCAGAAATGACTTCCTGACACTTATATCTATACTCGATGTTTACAAATTTCTCTTCTTCAGAAACGCTTTCCTTGCCATTGCCAGTCTACATTTTATATCCTCTCTACTTCGACCATCATCAGTTATTTTGCTCCCCAAATAGCAAAACTCCTTTACTACTTTAGAGAACGAAAGTGTATCCCAAAGACCAGGGCAGGACCGATCATGTGTGACATCAGAAAGAGAGGACTTATTTGGCTGTAAGGGGACGACGGTACCGCCTTTGTACTGCACGGCAATTGGCTTCTGACCTCCCGGCATCCAATGGACGTGTTGGATCGAGATAAATGGTGTACAGAAACCTTCGACAGCGTGGCCTTTATTGTCGGAGATCTGCTGTATGTGTACCTCTGACGCATCTTCACAGAAGGGAACGTCTACCGTGGAGTCGTCAACTTGTTACCTGGACTGTCGAACAGTGGGCCAATGTTCTTTCCACAGATGTGTCCCAATTTAGCCTGGAGAATGGATCGCGACAGATTAGTTTCTGGTGAGAACGTGGCACACAATTTCGGGACCCAAACTTTGTGGAAACAGACCTATATCGAGGAGGATCCCCAACGGTGTGACCAGGGATTATGTTGACCACTTGAACACCTCTTCATGACATCGTACGGGGAATTGGAAAGCTGAAACTGCTGTCAAGTATCGTGACGAGACTTTGGGAACTCACGCGCGGTTGTTGAGAGGTCCTGTGGACCCAGATTTCGTATTGATGGACGATAACGCTCGACCTCATGGAGTACGAGCGGTTCATGTTTTTTTCTGGAGCCTGCTCACTCTCTAGAGCTCACTCTCTAGAGCTCACTCTCTAGAGCTCACTCTCTAGAGCTCACTCTCTAGAGCTCACTCTCTAGAGCTCACTCTCTAGAGCTCACTCTCTAGAGCTCACTCTCTAGAGCTCACTCTCTAGAGCTCACTCTCTAGAGCTCACTCTCTAGAGCTCACTCTCTAGAGCACGTCTAGGATGCACTAGGCAGACGAGTTCCATTACGTCAGCATCCACCAATCGCTCACCGAGACTTGCCAGCAGCTCTGCAGTAAGAATAGGTGTTATTGCCTCAACAAAAGATTGATATCATTCACAGCATGCCTCGTCGTTGTCTGCTCTGTAGTGTGGCCAGAGGTGCTAACACCCCATACCGAGCACATTAAACAGTTGGAATGTGTGTGCAAATCTGTTAAGTTGGAAAAAACGAAGAACATTTTTGTCTACCGTTATGCATGTTGCAGTTGTTTTCGTTCTGTGTTCTTTACAATGTTTCTACTTTACAATCACCTGTTTATGCGATTATGTCACAAAATAAAACGCAACCTTCCAAAATTTCCGTTTGTTGCTTTAATGTTGGACAGCAGTGTATTCGCCATACCGGCGGACTCCTTCCGATACCACCCTCCTTTTCTCAGCAACGCCCAGTTACACAGCTTTTATACTAATTAATCCTAACTGTTGTCTCAAGTGGTCTATGTAACAGATGCTGTGAAATATGTTTTGGAAACAGAATTTCGTGCGTGTGTTAAAACATTCTATTTGAAGGGCAACTCTGCTGGAAGAGAGCAAAGCTGAATGACTTTCACGGAGACTGCACCAGCACCAGCGAGCGGCAAAGACCATTTACTTTTCGGTTACTGTGTTTTGAGTTTAGCCGTGGCTGCCGAAGCACTGTAGATGGAAAGCGCTGCTATCACCCAGTTGAGATTACCACAAGGGAAATCCTCGATGTTGTAAACGCAAAACCACCGACTGGAAGGGCGCATGAGATAATGGAAACTGTAGGCGTCCCAAATGAGCGAGTAAGGTTACAATATCCTGTACAAAAACTGGAAATGAAAACGCGACTACTGGCCGGAGTCTGTACACGTACCAAGACGAATGCTTCAACACAACGTCTAAGTGCAGTCCACAAGGCTCTTGAGCCCTTTCGTCACTGTATATTAATATTAAGACTAGACCCATCGTTACACACCACAGTTTCAATGGTCGTTAAAACAATAGGCAATGCCGGTGAGAGTCGCTGGAGAAGGCTAGGTGTGTGTTGCCAGATGTCGATGTTGTGGTCACGACTTTTGTTTTTTTTTTTTGGGGGGGGGGGGGATTTCTAGGTAAACAAGCTTCATAAATTACTTACCAGAGGGCAGGACAAGAACCGGCGCTTCTTACGTTTAATTCCTCGATTTTTTGGAAAATGATTTGAATAAAAACGACCATGGCTGATGTAGGAAAAAAAGACCGATCACCAAGTACCCCACCAGTCACAATAGTAAAGAGTACAGGAAAAGAGCTAACTGATTCATCATCTGTCTACATCTAATCTCGGCGCACCACCTCACAGTTTGTGGAGGAGTCGCAGGCAAAGACTCTGTCGCGGAGTGTTCATTGCCAATTCCCTCCGTTTTCAGTTCCAGTCGAGAATGGTACGTAGGAAGAACCCTTGCTGGTAGGCCTCCTTGAGAATTGGAATATCTGTAATTTCACTTTCATGGTCATTTCACGAGCTACCGTGTGAGGAAGCAACATTTTGGTTGTCGATTCAATGAACCTACGAACTAGATATTTTAACCGTAAACCACACTTTAATGCACACTTTTTCGCCAGAGTTAACACCGAGTTACTTCATCCTACCCCCAGTTTTATTTGGTGAGAAAAAAATATCCAGCAAATGAGGAAAATACCGCTGGTACCCCAGCTGGTAGTTTGATGAAACCTATTCTTCCAAATAACGAAAAGAAAAAAACAGGAACTCGTTAATGAAATGTACAGCCATGGATGAAGACCAAGATGAAAATAGTTTTTGATGTAAAATATTATTGCTTCACTTTTTACAGCGCCTATATAGCCAGCCACGCACACCGGGCTTTCTGAGCCACGTTTGGTCGTCAATTCGTAATTTTGTTATTCTCTGACGCACACCGACATAATTTTAGCATCTCACAGAGTGGTTTGTATTGGAAACCATAAGCCCGTGTTTAATTGATTGGGTGAACATGTTTCCCTGCCTTATTAAGGCAAGAATATTTAACCTCCAGCACTGTGGTGCTCAAAACAAAAATTACGTACGTAATGAGAAGATATATGACCTAAAAATCACGTTCCCCTGTCGTTCCTGACTGTTTGTGGTACATACAGAGTACGGTTTGAGATCCTGATTACAAGAAAAATTATTTCTAAAGGACTACAATAGATACAGTTACGTGGTTTGTTGCTTTTTTTTTTTAATGAACACTCTTTCACATGTGCTCCGTTTGCTTCCCGTGGTACGTTTAGGCGATTCTCAAATTCTCTCCATGTCTTTACAACATATCTTCCTTTATCGCCTGTAGAGCATCTCGCATTTGCGTCGTCAGAGTTTGCACATCAGGAATACCTGGACTTTGTACCTGTATCCTTAATGTAATGGACTCGCATTCGGGAGGACGTTGGTTCAATCCCGCGTCCGGCCATCCTGATTTAGGTTTTCCGTGATTTCCCTAAATCGCTCCAGGCAAATGCCGCGATGGTTCCATTGAAAGGGCACGGCCGACTTCCCTCCACATCCTTCCCTAATCCGATGAGACCGATGACCTCGCTGTCTGGTCTCCTTCCCCAAACAACCCTCCCCCCCCCTTAACGTAACCCCACAAAAATATCAAGAAGGGTTAAGTTTGGTGAACGGGGTGGCTCTACCGAACCCCCTGTCTGGAAAGGTTTCACCTCAGAATTGTCGAACAAATATCCGCAACTGCCGCAGTTTACCATCTCGTTGAAATACAGCTCGTGGAGGAAAGTCCTGTATCAGTACACATGTAGCAATGTATCCACAAAAATGTTATGAGTTTAACTACGATTCGCAGGAAGCCACATAGCCTTCACTAAGATAGTTCTTTAGAAATAAACCTTTTTAACTAGGGAAAGACATCATGCTCCCCCTGTGCTTTTACCACACATTGGTACTCTGACATACTGCTGGCACCAACAACCAAGAGTGCTTCGGCGCAACGCGACTCTGCGACGCGCAGTACAGGATACCGCCACTGGAGGCTCGTGGACATCCCTGGCTCTGCAGAAAGCCCAAGGCCGCCTGTCGGATTGTAAACAACGGAGAAAACATGTGAGGCCATAAGCTGACAGGACGTCGCTCACTTTCCATCGCCGGCTGTTTTCCTTTACGATGCGCATCGCTTCGAGAGACGGCAGCAGCCTTTTGGGCTTCTCTCACCAACCTCTGGTTACACAGCACAAATGCGATGATGATCGGCCTTGACGACTGCAATACAAGAAATGCCTCGTGGCGGGAAGACAGTTGGCCCGCCGTAGAAGAAGAGGACTGCAGTACGTCTGTTACCGGATCCCAAAGCATACGCTAGTGTCATACGTTACGACGTTCCTGGAGGAAAACAAACCACTCTCGCACCGTAATCACGTATTCAGAAAACACTACTCTGTTGATGAGCTAGCTTCATTCACACGCGATCTCTAGCAACAGACGACGCAAAGGGAGAGAGAAAGTCCGTCTTCCTAGATTTACGTAAGGGCAATTTACGAGAATCTTATACAAGACTCTAATGCAATCAATTCTTGATTATAGCTCCGGAGTTTCCGGTAGGGCTGTTTTATTTTTCCAAAAAATATCGTTATAATCGACAATATATATTCCCCCGATATATCGATATCGAAATCGCAACACCGAGTGCCGAATTTTTATTTCGCATAATAGCTTTTTTGTAATTTTCGGTAAATATATGAAACAGTGCTTTTGAAATCGAAGAAGAACATAATTTTACTTCACTGCGAGAAGAAGTCTTACTACGTTTTGAGCTCCAATCCAGTCTTTCTCTTTGACTGTGCGAAGATAGTATAGGTGGCACAAAGAAGTAAAGAAGTCCGATTGCACTGGGGGGGGGGGGGGGAGGGGGGGAGCGGTGTGAGTGGAAGAACAAGATTTCCGACGTGGAGAAAATTTTTAACGTAACTAGTATGCTGTTTCTTCACATCGGCATTCTGTAAAACGAGTTGCTCAAAAAGATGACCATAATATAAATGACAAGATTGGTTTTTGTGGTGGGCGGAGACATGTGAGGGGATATGCTGACGTAATCGAACTCCGTGCTACCAACAGAAAATGCAACGTCAAACTTCATCACGCAATTTTGATACTGCAACTACCAGGTCGCAACCGTTTACAGAAATGGAAAAAAAACAGGAAAGTCGACATGAAGTGTTCCACACAAACGCGCTATGTGACGAAACCGAAAGATAGACCCATCGGACACCTTTTATTGTGCCACTTAGATGCAGTTACCATTGATAGTGACGTGGTTACAGCCAAGCGTGAACGAGCATCGTTTACCTTTCAATTCTTGTTCTAAGGGGCATAAGCAAGCAGCTAGCTTAAATATACAGATCTAAAGCCGGTAGTATATTTACAATGTGCAGCCGATATTTTTATACGCCGGCAAGTCGACTGGTTCCCCGTCAATATATCGATATTTTTTCGATACATCGAATGCCGATTGTGACATCTTTTTTAACATCTAAATATCGGATTGCCGATATTTTTAAAAATACCAACAATCTTAGTTTGCAGTATTAGTATTAGGTAAGCATGACCATAGATATCGATCAAATTCGGAGACACTGCTCTGAGATCGTAACAGCCGGTGTGGCCCGTAAGAAGCGTAACACAGATGCTCGGGAAATCGTTGAAAGAAGGACGAATATTAAAATCCTGGAGAGTACTGTGTTCTGAGTAAGTTAAGTAAACTCTTAGCTATTCATTAGCACATAGGTAAAGCAAACGAGTGCTGAAAACTTCTCACGACACTCTATCTCGAATGTTGTTACAAATTTTTCGCATACCTAGTGTGGATTTGACATTAATTAAAATTAACTTGGAACTTCCATTTCTGTAGTCTAACATTTTTAAATCGTCTTCTGATTATGTTATTGTAACTACGTCATCAGCAAAAAGGAAGTTCGTCGTTGATACCTCTTTACTATATTCCATATTTATTATATTATCCCAGTTAAAAATGCCGTGTAAAAGTTAAATGATGCATGCTGGTTAAGGACAGTCCTATCTGACACCGTGGTTAAAAGTATTGGCTTGCATTTTTTCCTTATGCATTTACTTCCACTTCAAATTTTGAGATGTCTGTACAGAAAAGATAGAAGCATCACCGCGAAACGGTGAACAGCAAAAAATTTCAGTGGCAGACAGACCTACTGACCACGTTGGAAATACCACAGTAACACAAATTCAGACAATTCGAGAGATTTCGGCTTCAAAATTAAATAATTATGTGCGTTACATGGCAGAATTAAAACATCTGTAAACTTTTTTATAGACTATAGTATAGATCCTTGAGAGAAGAAGAAAAATCGAAGAATCCAGTCGGTTGAAATAGGTTTCTATTGCCGATTTTGAGATACTCAACAGCTGGAGAAATGGAAATACTAGACCCAGAGTTGATGATGTGAAGAGCGTACTGGAAGAAATTTAAGCGCATCATATAAAATGGCAAAGCAGGTTGAAAGAACCGGCCATAATAGACATCCAAAACTAATTTATAAAGTCATAGGGTAACGTAGCAGAGACAAAACCACAGAAAAAAGGGAAAAATCAATTTTTAGGTCCTTAACGACAGAACAGCCTTACCAAAACTACTCAATAATGATGATGATGACGATAACGGTGACAAATACGACACTTTATTAGTTTTTTATTTTTTTCCTACACTCACATCTGGCTTTTTGGCTTACCTCTGCATACAGATTTTCCATCTGTCATACCTATGAAGTGTACATTTATGTTCTTCAAAAGCTAATTATTGGATTGTGTGTAAAAAAAACTCAGTGCGGCAAAGAAGTAGAAAAATATCAGTGAAAATCTTAAGCGAAAAGAATGAGTTCCTTATTTAAATTAATACTTTAAATACTTTAAATTAAATTATAATGAAATAGGAACACGCGAACCGAAATTTGTTTACTACCTGAAGAAATAGGTTAATGCAAAAACCTAAATTTTAAAAAAAACTTTTGAAAATTACGTCTATTAAGTAAAATCCACTGACGATGCTTAAAATGTAAATAAAACGCTTATGGTTAACATTAAAACGTGTAATATCTCTTTATATTCGGTGAATTATTCTGATACAATTCTACCCTTGAATGATGTTTGCTAATTTTCTATCTTCATACTCGCAGAATGGCAACGGCCTTGCCGCAGTGGACACACCGGTTCTCGTGAGATCACCGAAGTTAAGCGCTGTCGGGCGTGGCCGGCTCTTGGCTGGGTGACCATCCAGCCGCCATGTGCTGTTGCCATTTTTCGGAGTGCACTCAGCCTCGTGATGCCAATTGAGGAGATACTTGACCGAATAGTAGCGGCTCCGGTCAAAGAAAACCATCATAACGACCGGGAGAACGGTGTGCTGACCACACGCCCCTCCTATCCGCCTCCTCAAAAAAAATGGCTCTGAGCACTATGGGACTTAACATCTGTGGTCATCAGTCCCCTAGAACTTAGAACTACTTAAACCTAACTAACCTAAGGACATCACACACATCCATGCCCGAGGCAGGATTCGAACCTGCGACCGTAGCAGTCGCGCGGTTCCGGACTGAGCGCCTAAACCACTTCACCACCGCGGCCGGCCCGCCTCCTCAACTGAGGGCGATACGGCGGTCGGATGGTCCCGATGGGCCACTTGTGGCCTGAAGACGGAGTGCTGCTGCTGCTGCTATACTCGCAGAATCCATGCGCAAAGTAGTTTCATACAATAGCTATGCCACGAGCGCATAATTATTCTTTGTAGTACTCTCTCTGGTGGTTGTTAGAAAAAAACTTCCGAGATTGTCTTCGTGCCTATTAGCCTGAGCATTGTTTGAAGAAGTGTAATCTGAATATTGAGATTTATGACAAAAGATAACTGATACGAAATTGTACGATTAAAAGGGAAATTATATATATATATATATATATATATATATATATATATATATATATATATATATGTATATTATTGCTCCTTCATACAAAAGATGTGTAACAATTTACATTATTTGACATTTAGAATTAATGATATTCATTGATATATTGCGTAGTTGTTAATCAAAGGGAACTTCCGAAAGACTGGATACGGACCTGCATTTAATAATCCAAGAGCTCCATTACTTTTTCGGAAGGTTAAACTTCATCAAAGCCAAATATACGATTGATCTGAGGTTTCCCTACTGATTATACAAAGCTCCCAAAAATACGAGGCATTTTATTTGTAAAGATTAGCAGACTGCCGCAAAGCACGAACATGCAGAGAAGAAGAATCATCGCCTGATTTCATTCTAACAAGTAAAATTTCTGAATCATTTTGAGTGACTGAGTTATGACTGTGTTTCCTATTATGAATGATTGATTGCTCGAACGAATTGAGAACTACATAACTACATAATTACATAGAAGGAAAAATTACAAACGAATAATCATCTTGTGGCTGAAGCTCTTTTTGTATTTGTTTACTTCCTAAGATACGAATATAATACAATTATTCTTCTTGTTTTAATACTAAAACGTGATTCGGAGAAGTTTTTCTGTCTTCAGTGGGTTCATTTAGTCTACGTTAAATAATATGCACAGAAATTTCTGCATCATAATAGATAACAGTTTGGGTGATATGGTACTTAATAATATGGTGTTACAAGAGAATATTAAAATATATACCTTAGTATAATAGTCTGATGTTCAAGTGGCTGTCTAACATAGTACAACTACTATTTTTCTCCAATTTGTCATATGCAACTAATTAGGGCTTTTCAATCTTATGTTACGTACTCTGCCAAAATTATCGCTTTTTAATTTTTTACTTACAGTGCTACTATCAACAAAGAATCAATGTTTTATTCTTTAACTAACGTTCCTCCACTAAACAGAACCGTTGCTCACATGAACAGTGAAAAATAGTAACTGGTTGCAGTATTTATTTATTATTTAGGCCGCGAATGATACAGTTGTATGCTTTCGATAAACGTCGATTAGGGTGAATGAAATGAAGACTGGTAGTAAATTTATTCAACCGGTAGCGCAGTAGCTGCTCATTTGTTTTGTTTTGAAAGCAACCGTCAGTTCGTTTAGTAAGCAGTCAGTCAGGCTCCAGCTCTCAGCTGGTATACGACTACAGAGCTGCAAGTTAAGAGTTTATCCTTTTCTGTGTTTTTCGTCGTAGTATATTTATTAAATTTCGTGCGTGTTTTTCTGTTTAAGATGTTGAATCTCGTCTTTTTGTAAGTGTAAATTCATTCAGACGGTAGAGAAGTAATTGCTCACTGAACAGCCAACTACATAGCTCATTAACGCATCTGCGTCAATTGGTGACACATCAGGAGGGTACCAAGTTCCAAACCTCGAATTGCTTGTTTTTTCAGCTTACTTCCTTAGTTAATCTTGCTAGGATAGGTAGGAAGTGTGCACGCTGTATGTTGACGCGGGAGGAGCTGACCGTAGTTCGCGAACAGCTGACTGCGCTTTTGGTTAGGATCAGTCACCTTCAAGCTGCTGCCTCGACGTGTAGAGCAATTAATTTGTATTCAATCGCTCATTAATGATCACTTACTTTGAGTTTTTTTCGAGATCAAACTTAAACTGCTTAAAAAAGTCAGCAAACAGCCATATAATTCAGTAGTTGTGATAGAAACTAAGTACTCAGTCGTGTTAATTGATCAGTCTCTTTACTAAGATAATTTTATGTCAAAATACACTAAGTAATTCAATAAACAAAATAAACAACCATCTATTCTTCTGAGACGGATAGCAAAAAGATGTTCACTAACTTCGATCATTCGAAACAGACTCATAAAGAGAGAATAATAAAGTGTAGTTACGTATTAACATCACTTTTTTGAATCCACATGATCAAGAACGTTATTTTTCTTAAAAATCATTTCGTGGATATTTTGACAGAATAATTTTAAATTAGGCAGCAGCAGCAAGAACAACAAATTTGTCGTTTTGCAGTTTATTGCGTCCCTTTGTCCATTCGGCGTTTATGAAAGAGGACAGCCTTTCGACGTTGGCATTATGACATGGAATTGGAAAATAATATTCTGTAAATTTCAGTAATTGCGAATAAAATTCTTCATTACACTGATTTCAAATGAGCCGTCCACTTTACATGTGATAAAAGCTTTTTAAAGACTGAGTAGTTTTTTTTTACTTGAATATTGTGAAATTATGCCACTGATTAAAGAATTTACAGTCATTCAATTTTACATTTTTTGCAGACGAAATACCTAAAGTTTTTTCTGCCTGTTGCCGGGTTGGAACATCAGCTAATGTCATCCACAGGAGGTGCTTTAACTGGGAGCTAAACTCGCATATCCAGAATTTCAAGTAATTTTTGACAATAAGGTACCTGTTATAGACGTTCGTTCTAAACTCTTTCACATGATTTTGATGTGTCTCCGATAATCGCCTTAAAATTGCGAAAACTTTGATTGGGCATTTACGTCATTGGCTTCGCATAAGCCTTAGTTGAGCGATTCTGCTTCGTTGCTAAAAAGCCTAACAAAAGCCGAACAGACCGTATTTTTATGTATCTGGCCCGACACAACCATAAAAAGCAGGACATTTGGTAACCCTAGATAAGGTCATAAGCAACGAGGTTCAAACTTTGTAGTACGAAGAAAATTAGCCATGTACTTTTCAGAGGAACCAATCTAGCATTACCTAAAGCGAGTCGATAAAACTCCGGTATCTGGAGGGCCGGAAAGGAATTTGAACCCCTCCATCTTCCGAATGCGAGTCCAGTATGAACGTACCTTGACACTCTGTCGCGGGGATGCTCGGAGCGTAAGCACGCGATTGCCACCTCATTCAGACTGCTTGAAGAGAGGGGGGAGGGGGAATTAACCCATGACGTCCCGCAGGGTAGGCTGCACACTGGAATCGTCATTGCAGTCACTGTTTTTTTTTTTTTTTTTTTTTTTTTTGTTTGTGGTTTTAGGGCGCAAAACTTCTATGGTCATTAGCGCCCAGCCCGTGACGTAGAAAACAGGAAAAAAACGAAATTTAAAATCAGCAGCAATGGAAACAAAGTCAGAAAATTTGAGAAACTAAAGGCAGAAGGAATGCTTAAAAGTCCACTATAGAAAGGGGTTGGTTGTCCCCCAAAAAAAAGCTTCAAATGACTGACGTCATTTCACTGTCACTAATAAACTGTAGAACGCGGTCAGCTGAGCGCGTGTCATCTGCTAAAATCGACGATAGATCAGGCGATAGCTGTAGACGGGAGCGTAACGGATTAAAATAGGGGCATTCAATTAAAAGGTGTCTGACCGTCCACAGCTAGAGCAGTGGGGACAGAGTGGGGGAGGATCACCGCTTAAAAGATGTCGATGACTAAAAAGACAGTGCCCTATCCGGAGTCGAGCTAAAATTACCTCCTCCCGACGACGCGTTCGGGAGGAAGAGGTCCAAGCGCAAGGAAGGGCTTTCACTTCCCGCAATTTATTGTGGGGAAGTGTTGACCAATGCGCATGCCATAAATGAGTAACTTGGCGACATAAACCGCTCCGTAAATCGGTAAACGGAAGAGACTGAAGAGCTGGCCGAGGAAGGGAGACTGCAGCCTTGGCCGCTATATCGGCCGCCTCATTTCCACAGATACCAGCGTGTCCCGGGAGCCAGAGGAACGCCACTGAGACGCCCCCCAGGTGGAGCAAGCGCAGACAGTCCTGAATCCGGTGGACCAGAGGGTGCACAGGGTAAAGAGCTTGGAGACTTAGGAGAGAGCTGAGAGAATCTGAGCAGATTACGTACTGTATCCGCTGATGGCGGCGGATGTAGTGGACAGCCTGGAGAACAGCGTAAAGCTCCGCAGTATAAACCGAACACTGGTCGGGAAGCCGAAAGTGATTTGGGGTGTCGCCAACAATATAGGCACTCCCTACACCTAACGATGTTTTCGAGCCATCGGTGTAAATAAATGTGGCTTCCGTCATTTGTGCACATAGAGCAGCAAATGCCCGACGGTAAACAAGTGTAGGGGTACCATCCTTGGGAAATTGACATAGGTCTCTGAGCAAGTCGATCCGGGGACGGAGCCAAGGCGGTGCTGTACCCCAAGTTGTCAAGAAGGTTTTAGGAAAGCGGAAGGAAAGAGAATGGAGCAGTTGACGGAAGCGGACTCCCGGGGGTAGTAGGGAGGAGGAGCGGCCTGCATACCTGACATCAAAGGAGGCGTCGAAAAAAAGGTTATGGGCTGGATTAGCAGGCATGGAAGACAGATGGCTAGCATAACGACTCAGAAGGACTGCCCGCCGATTGGACAGCGGAGGTTCAGCAGTCTCAGCATAAAGGCTGTCCACAGGGCTGGTGTAAAAAGCTCCAGACACTAAACGTAATCCACGGTGGTGGATAGAGTCGAGACGCCGAAGAATAGACGGCCGAGCAGAGGAGTAGACTATGCTTCCATAATCCAATTTCGAGCGCACTAAGGCGCGATAGAGGCGGAGAAGGACCACTCGGTCCGCTCCCCAAGAGGTACCATTCAGGACACGGAGGGTGTTAAGGGAACGCAGACAGCGAGCCGAAAGATAGGAAACGTGGGAGGACCAGCACAGTTTTCTGTCAAACATAAGACCCAAGAATTTAGCGACGTCGGAAAACGGAAGGTTGACAGGACCTAGATGTAAGGAGGGCGGAAGAAACTCCTTACGTCGCCAAAAATTAACACAAACGGTCTTACTGGGTGAGAAACGGAAGCCGGTTTCGATGCTCCACGAGTGGAGGCGATCGAGACATCCTTGAAGACGTCTTTCAAGAAGGCTGGTCCGTTGAGAGCTGTAGTAGATCGCAAAATCGTCCACAAAGAGGGAGCCCGAGACATCAGGAAGGAGACAATCCATAATTGGATTTATGGCAATGGCAAACAGTACAACACTCAGCACGGAGCCCTGGGGTACCCCGTTTTCTTGGGAGAAAGTACGGGAGAGAGTAGTATTCACCCGCACCCTAAATGTGCGCTCTGCCATAAATTCGCGAAGAAAAAGGGGCAGCCGGCCTCTAAAGCCCCAAGAGAACAGTGTGCGGAGGATGCCTGTCCTCCAACAGGTATCGTACGCTCTCTCCAGATCAAAAAATATTGCTACCGTTTGGCGTTTCCGGAGAAAATTGTTCATGATATAAGTGGAGAGAGCAACAAGATGGTCAACAGCAGAACGATGCTTTCGGAATCCGCATTGGGCTGGTGTTAAAAGACTGCGGGACTCCAGCCACCAAGCTAAACGGTAATTCACCATACGCTCCAAAACCTTACAGACACTACTCGTGAGAGAAATGGGACGATAGCTAGAGGGGAGATGTTTGTCCTTTCCAGGTTTCGGAACGGGAACGACAATAGCTTCCCGCCATCGCCTGGGAAAGGTACTGTCGGTCCAAATTCGATTATAAAGGCGAAGGAGGTAACGCAGGCTATGGGTTGATAAATGCAGCAACATTTGGACATGGATACCATCCGGTCCTGGGGCGGAGGAGCGAGAAGAAGAGAGTGCATGTTGGAGTTCGCGCATGGAGAAAACAGTATTGTAGCTTTCGCGATTTTGAGAGGAGAAAGCAAGATGTCGCACTTCCGCTGCACGTTTCTTCGGGAGAAACGCTGGCGGGTAATTTGAAGAGCTCGAAATCTCAGCAAAGTGCTGACCCAATGAGTTAGAAATTGCGACGGGGTCCACTAAGGTATCATGCGCGACAGTGAGCCCAGAGACCGGGGAGAAACTAGGCGCGCCTGAGAACCGTCGAAGCCGACTCCAAACTTCCGAGGAGGGAGTGAAGTTGTTAAATGAGCTAGTAAAGAATTTCCAGCTTGCCTTCTTGCTATCGCGGATGACGCGACGGCATCGCGCACGGAGCTGCTTATATCGGATACAGTTGGACAAAGTTGGATGGTGACGGAAAATGCGAAGAGCACGTCGCCGCTCACGTATTGCGTCACGGCATGCCTCGTTCCACCAAGGAACTGGGGGGCGCCGGGGCAATGCGGAGGTGCGTGGTATTGAACGTTCCGCAGCTGTGAGAATAACGTCGGTAAAATGTGTGACCTCATCGTCGACGCTGGGAAAGCGACGGTCATCGAATGTCGCTAGAGACGAAAAAAGTGTCCAATCGGCTTGGGCAAACTTCCAGCGTCGCGAGCGCATATATGGCAGTTGAGGCTGCAGTCGAAGAACACATGGAAAGTGGTCACTCGAGTGTGTATCATCAAGGGCGAACCATTCCAAGCGCCGAGCTAGCGGAACAGTACCGACCGCAAGGTCCAAATGAGATAAATTTGCCGTGGAGGCAGACAAAAATGTGGGGACCCCAGTGTTGAGGCAGACTAGATCCGCTTGGTGGAAGACGTCTAGCAATAGTGAGCCACGTGGACAAGGATGTGGAGATCCCCAAAGCGGGTGGTGGGCATTGAAGTCCCCAACCAACAAATAGGGGGGTGGAAGCTGATCAAGAAGATGAAGGAGATCAGCTCGTGCCATTGGTGTAGACGATGGAATGTATACCGTACAAAGAGAGAACGTGTATCCAGAAAGGGAAAGACGGACGGCGACAGCTTGGAAGGAAGTGTTTATGGGGATTGGGTGATAATGGAGAGTATCATGGAGCAGAATCATGAGTCCTCCATGGGCTGGAGTGCCTTCAACAGAGGGGAGGTCATATCGGACGGACTGAAAATGAGGGAGAACAAAGCGGTCATGGGGACGCAGCTTTGTTTCCTGAAGACAGAAGACGACCGGCGAGTAGGATCGTAAGAGGATCGACAATTCCTCCCGATTGGCGCGAATGCCGCGGATATTCCAGTGGATAATGGACATTGGGTGAACAGAAAAGGGAGGAACGTGACCAAGGGTGCTGTCAACTCAACGACTGCTCAGAGCTTGCGACCGACAGCATGGAATGGCATTCAGTCGAAGGCAGAAGATCCTGATCCATAGGTTGGTCAGGAGCAGCTCCTGCCACCAACGATCGGCCAGTTGACCGGCCACCAACAGTGCGCCTCGGCGACACAGAAGATGGCCGAGGGCGATTTCCGCCAGGAGGTGCTGTAGATGGGACACGCCTTGGCGGAGAAGGAGAGGAACTGTGTTTCTTCGTAGCCTTCTTGGAGGTATGTTTAGATGAAGGAGGAACCGATGGTTGTGAAGTCGCAGTACGTAAAAACTCTTCACGAGAATGCTCTTTTTTTGAAGACTTGGCGTCTGACTTTTGGGCTCGAGATTTAGCAGAACCCGACGAAGGGTGAGCCATAGAGTGGGCAGGCGAAAGTGGTGAGGTTGAACGGGCGATCTTTGCGCTGGCCGATCTGACGACCGTAGTACTAAATGTAAGGTCGCAAAGTCTGCGTGGCCGCCTCCTTTGTTGGCCGAGGAGAAGCAAGAACAGTGCTGTATGTTCCTTTCTGAGGCACGGTGGGCTGTCGACTGGCGAGTAACTTTCGAGCAGCAAAGGTCGACACCTTTTCCTTCACTCTTATTTCCTGGATCAGCTTTTCGTCCTTAAAAACAGGGCAATCTCGAGAGGAAGCAGCGTGGTCACCCATACAGTTGATGCAGCGAGGGGATGGAGGTGGACAAGCACCCTCATGGGCATCCCTGCCACACGTAACACATTTGGCCGGATTGGAACAGGACTGGCTGGTGTGATTGAACCGCTGACACCGATAGCAACGCGTAGGGTTTGGGACATAAGGGCGAACGGAAATTATCTCATAGCCTGCTTTGATTTTTGATGGGAGTTGAACTTTGTCAAATGTCAAGAAGACAGTGCGGGTTGGAATGATGTTCGAGTCAACCCTTTTCATAACCCGATGAACAGCAGTGACGCCCTGGTCAGACAGGTAGTGCTGAATTTCTTCGTCAGACAATCCATCGAGGGAGCGTGTATAAACGACTCCACGCGAGGAATTTAAGGTACGGTGCGGTTCCACCCGGACAGGGAAGGTGTGGAGCAGAGACGTACGCAGCAATTTTTGAGCCTGGAGGGCACTGTGTGTTTCTAACAACAGGGTGCCATTCCGTAATCTGGAACAAGACTTTACAGGACCCGCAATTGCGTCGACACCTTTCTGAATAATGAAAGGGTTGACCGTGGAAAAGTCGTGACCTTCGTCAGACCGAGAAACAACAAGGAACTGTGGCAACGATGGAAGAACCGTCTGTGGCTGAGACTCAGTGAACTTACGTTTGTGAGCAGACATAGTGGAAGGTGAGGAAACCATTGCGGAAGAATCCCCCATGATTACCGGCGTCTCCGATGGCGCGCTCCTCCCTTGTGGGGGCCCTCACCGAGGGCACACCCGCCTTAGGTGATTGTTCACACCTCAGGTCACACCTCCCGACAAACGGACGGAGGGACCAATCGGCACTTTCGGAAGGTATCAGCTCGGGTAATCACCCCTCCCTGGGCCTGGCCGTTACCAGGGGGTACGTACGTGTCCTACCTGTCTACCCGGGGCGGGGAATTACGCGTTACCCCGTCACCGGCTACGCATGGAAGTGCGTGGGTCGGCCTTCAGACACGCACAGGGAGGAAGAAAGACAGGGAAAGGAAAGAAGAGAGGTCTCAAACGCCGCAGCGGAGAAAAGGGTAAAGAGAAGAGGTAAAGAGAAGAGGTAGGGAATAGAGAAGGACGAAGAAAGATGAAGACATACAAGCAAGGAAGGCGAAGAGTGCGGTACATTTACAAGCGTCCGTCTCCGGACGTAGGCACAAACCATACTCCCAGAGGGGGAGAAAGGGAAGGAAAGAGCCAGAGGTGAGGGGGGGGCGAAGATGGGGGATGGGGAAGGATACGGGAAGGGAAGGTATGCAGCCCGGAAAGGAAGGAAGGCCACATTAGCTCGGGGTCCCATGCTCGCTACACACGTATCCACAAAAGAGTTGTGGATCCCCTGGGGGGTGCAGTCACTGTGTGTAATAAAATGCTACGGCGCGCTGTGTTGTTTGCTAGATAATGTTGGCAACGGATGCAAACAATCCGTACCTCCGCGAAGTCACCCCAGTTTTGCGATTCCTCAGCTGCCAGAAAACCGCCGAGTTACATCCTGCACAACGTAAGCACTTGGCTCGGTCGTTACTTTACAGCTACGTCTTTGGGGACCAAGGTCCATGACCAGTATCACGCCTGCAGCGCCATAGTGCGGCAAGGAAGAGAACGAGGCCTGCCGGCAGGAAGCGAGGCCGCGAGATTATTAGTGCCGGCAATTATCCTAATGGCGGAGTGGGACAAAGCACAGCCGCACAACAATTACACTGTGCGAGAGGGAAGGTCGCGCCACTTTGCAAGTCATCCGGCCGTGCTTGGCGGAGGTGCAAGCGAGGCCCTGTTCGGCGGCGGCGGCGCAAATAGAGGGACGTTCGTACGCATAACCACGGAGGCCGGTTCTGCCTCGCGGCCAGGTGAGAGGTTCGTAAATGGCTATAAAGCCGCCACGCGAGAGTGGGGATGGGGGAATTCCCTCTGGGTGACAAGCGGCTGGCACAGAAGACGTAACTGCCCGTCCATTAACATACGCTTATTCAAATGGCCTCGTACCTCGCTTGTCTTCCCACCAGACGGACTGTTTCATTGCATAAGCGGTACAATTTCTGTTTTAAAGCAGTCTCTCAGCAGCTACACACTGAGCTTTGCACCGACGTAATTCTGTGAATTTGTCATCTCTTTAAAAATCCCCAACATGCCGTTGTTTTTTCAGAAATGGTGTTTTCTTCGTGGCACTCAGGGATACAGAGCCATATAATTACACAAACAAAAATTTAAATGCCTTCACACAAACATAATATGTTGTGGACTGACAAGACAGCCAGTCCACAGTGACGGGTAACCGAAAGGCACGCACTTAAACTCACGCAGGATGGCGTGAGGTCTGAAACAGGATACGTAATGAATGCTATAAAGAAAAGTACGTAGCTTCTGGAATACTTAACTTTAATCCATCATTTGTATACATCGTTCTTGATGAGACATGCTTCATACGATAACTATCAATTGCTGTGGCGCCTTGCTAGGTCGTAGCCATTGACTTAGCTGAAGGCTATTCTAACTATCTTCTCTGCAAATAAACGAGGCTTCGTCAGTGTTGCATCGCTAGCTAAGTCGTCCGTACAACTGGGCGAGTGCTAGTAAGTCTCTCTAGACCTGCCGTGTGGCGGCGCTCGGTCTGCAATTACTGACAGTGGCGACACGCGGGTCCGTCGTATACTAGCGGACCGCGGCCGATTTAAAAGGCTACCACCTAGCAAGTGTGGTGTCTGGCGGTGACACCACATAATACACTACTAGCCATTAAAATTGCTACGCCAAGAAGAAATGCAGATGATAAACGGGTATTCATTCGACAAATATATTATACTAGAACTGACATGTGAGTACATTTTCACGCAATTTGGGTGCATAGATCCTGAGAAATCAGTACCCAGAACAACCACCTCTGGCCGTAATAACGGCCTTGATACGCCTGGGCATTGAGTCAAACAGAGCTTGGATGGCGTGTAAAGGTGCAGCTGCCCATGCAGCTTCAACACGATACCACAGTTCATCAAGAGTAGTGACTGGCGTATTGCGACGAGACAGTTGCTCGGCCACCATTGACCAGACGTTTTCAATTGGTGAGAGATCTGAAGAATGTGCTGGCCAGGGCAGCAGTCGAACATTTTCTGTATCCAGAAAGGCTCGTACAGGACCTGCAACATCCGGTCGTGCATTGTCCTTCTGAAATGTAGGGTTTCGCAGGGATCGAATCAAGGGTAGAGCCACGGGTCGTAACACATCTGAAATGTAACGTCCACTGTTCAGAGTGCCGTCAAAGCGAACAAGAGGTGACCGAGACGCGTAACCAATGGCTGATAGTCCATGCTGCTGCAAACGTCGTCGAACTGTTCGTGCAGATGGTGGTTGTCTTGCAAACGTCACCATCTGTTGACTCAGGGATGGAGACGTGGCTGCACGATCCGTTACAGCCATGCTGATGAGATGCCTGTCATCTCGACTGCTAGTGATACGAGGCCGTTGGGATCCAGCACGGCGTTCCGTATTACCCTCCTGAACCCACCGATTCCATATTCTGTTAACAGTCATTGGATCTCGACCAACACGAGCAGCAATGCCGCGATACGATAAACCGCACTTGCGATAGGCTACAATCCGACCTTTATCAAAGTCGGAAACGTGATGGTACGCATTTCTCCTTCTTACACGAGGCATCACAACAACGTTTCACCAGGTTCAAATGGTTCAAATGGCTCTGAGCACTATGGGACTTAACATCTGTGGTCATCAGTCCCCTAGAATTAGAACTACTTAAACCTAATTAACCTAAGGACGTCACACACATCCATGCCCGAGGCAGGATTCGAACCTGCGACCGTAGCAGCCGCGCGGTTCCGGACTGAGCGCCTAGAACCGCTAGACCACCGCGGCCGGCGTTTCACCAGGCAACGCCAGACAACTGCCGTTTATGTATGAGAAATCGGTTGGAAACTTTCCTTACGTCAGCACGTTAGATGTGTCGCCACCGGCGCCAACCTTGTGTGAATGCTCTGAAAATCTAATCCTTTGCACATCACAGCATCTTCTTCCTGTCGGTTAAATTTCGAGTCTGTAGCACGTCGTCTTCGTGGTGTAGCAATTTTAATGGCCAGTAGTGTACATCTAGTGAAATGCACGAACTCTAGGAAGTAATGATGGTAATGCTGAAAGACAAACTACGGAAAAGACGCAGAACGTTCCGTCGTGAAAACACGGAACATTAAAAAGACCGTGTTATCCTGTCGTGGCGTATCGCAGTATCCTCATCCCTAAGCGAATAAACCAATTCTTCTTCATTCCATGTGTTATTTTAGAAGGGCTGTTTCCAACTAATAACTACCATGGCTGGTATTTCGTGGAAATGTTCCATTATTCCAGGTTAAGTACCTAAAAGGCCAGAGACGTTGATAAGACTGTCGCGATAAGCGAAGGTCCACAGTGCACCACTGACCGGCTGCGTGGGTACAGATCTGTGGCCCTGTGTCGTACACACGATATAACTGGGCAGCTACAGCTTTAGTCTTTGGAGCCAATGACGTCATAAGGTCTATTTACATAAAGACGGTAGGCCATGAAAACCTCTTAACTCCTCTGTGTTAAATTTTACGCGAGATACAAAAACTGTGTGTGTGTGTGTGTGTGTGTGTGTGTGTGTGAGAGAGAGAGAGAGAGAGAGAGAGAGAGAGAGAGAGAGAGAGAGAGAGAGAGAGAGAGAGAGAGAGAAGAGAGAGAAGAGAGAGGAAGAGAGAGGAAGAGAGAGGAAGAGAGAGGAAGAGAGAGGAAGAGAGAGGAAGAGAGAGAAGAGAAGAGAGAGGAAGAGAGAGGAAGAGAGAGGAAGAGAGAGGAAGAGAGAGGAAGAGAGAGGAAGAGAGAGGAAGAGAGAGGAAGAGAGAGGAAGAGAGAGGAAGAGAGAGGAAGAGAGAGGAAGAGAGAGGAAGAGAGAGGAAGAGAGAGGAAGAGAGAGGAAGAGAGAGGAAGAGAGAGGAAGAGAGACAGAAAATGTTGCTACATATGTCACAATACAATAGAAGCCTAGTTATTGACAGATTGGAGAAATCCATGCACTTCCAAACGTGTCCAAACGTGTCCTTGATAATGGAGGTTACTGGTCACTGGAATCACGAAGTTTCCACAGACAGCTGGAGGTGCAAGGTTTTCATCGTCCACCATCGATAAGAGAAGAATTTTATCTAAAGTTGCCTTCGAGTGAGCGACAAAATGTTTCTGCGGTTGTAATATAGACTGGTCAGCATGCTGGGAGGAAGTGCTAGTTTATACAAGCGGTGCAAACTGTAATTAACTTGAGTTCAGGATTATACAATATTCAAGAGTCAATTATTACCTGTCGAATGACAGCTACGCGTTCTTATTACTGGCCTACTATCAGCCTCTTGGTAAACTTGTCGTGTCTCTGTTTACACAGAGCTCTGTTCAACATCTTTATTGTTCGTCATGTTGAAAACAACTACGTGCATTTAATCGCGTGACGAATTCGAAACCGAGCGAGGTGGAGCAGTGGTTAGAACACTGGACTCGCATTCAGGAGGACGACGGTTCAAACCCGCGTCCGGCCATCCCGATTTAGGTTTTTCGTAATTTCCCTAAATCGCTCCAGGCAAATGCCGAGATGGTTAGGGCACAGTCGACTTCCTTCCCCAACTTTCCCTAATCCAATGGGACGGATGACGTCGCTGTTTGGTCCCCTCCACCAAATTAACCTAACGAATTCGAAAGATGCTTACGAGAAGCAGACTGAAATAAAATCAGTGGCTACAACAAGGGCGGACAATGTTTCTCACGCTTGGAAACTATTACGCAGTATGAAATTCAAATGGTTCAAATGGCTGTGAGTACTATGGGACTTAACATCTGAGGTCATCCGTCTCATAGAACTTAAACCTAATTAACCTAAGGACATCACACACATCCATGCCTGAGGCAGGATTCGAACCTGCGACCGTAGCGGTCGCGATTCCAGACTGAAGCGCCTAGAACCGCTCGGCCACACCGGCCGGCAAAGTATGAAATTGTTACTGGAAATTACACTTTTAATACCGGCAGCCTTAACACCTTCATTTTAAGAAACTACATTTTTAACAGTTACAACTGTAGCATCTTCGTCCTAGCACCTGCACACTGAGAAATTTGCGATATGGTCTTCAGTCTGTGTTCCAACCACTGGACTGACTCTCGACTCAAGTGAGGCACACAAAATATATTTTTATGCCTTCTTGTGCTGCAACTGTCGAATGTATAACCAGCCCTCGTAGCACTTACTTCTAGAATAAAGTATTCTACAACTACTGATGACATTTAAAACACCAGCGCGACCTGATACAAATAAGTGTGCTGGCGTAAGCTGTCGCTAGCACACAATTCGGCAAAGATGAAACTAAGATTCGCTGGCTCAAGCGCGCCTATCAACACACACACACACACACACACACACACACACACACACACACGCAAGCAACACGCTGCCAACACTATCTCGGCAGCAAGTATTTAGGCCGTCCCCTGACCGGAGGGCCTTACTGACTCACTCTTACAGTTTGGAGTCTGTCAGTATATTCGCAGTTCACGTCACAGGCTCCGACAGCACCTAGCGACCAGATCAGTGACTATAGTGGGCCGGCCGCTGTGGCCGAGCGGTTCTAGGCGCTTCAGTCCGGAACCGCACTGCTGCAACGGTCGCAGGTCCGAATCCTGCCTCGGGAATGGATGTGTGTGATGTCCTTAGGTTAGCTAGGTTTAAGTAGTTCTAAGTTCTAGGGGACTGATGACCTCAGATGTTAAGTCCCATAGTGCTTACAGCCATTTGAACCATTTGACTATAGTGGGACTTGTACTTCTCCAGCAGTGAGACTAAAGCTTGTAATAGCAACTGTAGTATCGATAGCAACGTATAGTTTCAAAGGTTGGCACTACCACGAGACAGACGACAGCGCCCTCTAGCCGGTGCTGTCGAGTTCTACGAGCTCCGCGACTGCTTCGCGGCTTTTTATCAGGTGCAGCCAGCCAGGAAACTTCGCTTCAGTTTGCTCTCCACACGACGGGTCGAAGACTTCGCATCTGTAGAAAGTTATGTATTGTTTCTCGCACCAGTAAACCATTTTAAACTCACTGCAGTACCGACCATTTTTCCTGCTCCTTCTCCTACCCACGCGCCGCCTTTCAGGCGGGATACAAAAGCAACATTACCAATATTGTCTGCAAGAGGACTATTACTGATGAGCTTTACCCCAACATATCGACTCTATTCCAGTTAAGTAAATATACATGTAAATGAAGAAGCGTATTAATCCATGTGTGCGTTTGTGTTGTGGAAAAGGTTACCGGACGCCCATAACAACACCCTCCCCCTTGCTTCCTTGCTGTACAAGACACTACAGTAAGCACTGGTCAACGGTTAGTTAAGACATCCATTTCCTGGGTTATCACTTGTTAGACGACTGCTGATGCTATTTAACTGCCACTGAAGGTACACTAAAACGGCTTTTACTCCAGCGGCAACGAAATTATCTGCGATACAGTCGACAGCACCTCGCTACTAATTAGTGGCATTTCCACAGACGCGACACATTCATTAACTTCGCGTCCAACACACTGCTCGTGGAAACACTAATTGCCAGTCAGTGGAAAATTTCCGGCCAAGTGCGTACTGCAGAGCAACGTTACAGGCGACGATGACCGCACAGTTATTCGGCGTGCAAAGAATATCTCTCTCCAAGCAAAGACGAAGGCGGCAGACTAAAGTTCGCGAAGCGCTTTGCCATACCGGAAGAGGCGCAAGCCGCTGATGTTTGGCACCAGTCGCGCTATACGGGCCCGCCCCAGAGCGGGAACAGCGGGCAACATCAGGCCGCACACTACACAGACAGCTCGTTAATTGGCGGAGAGCGAGTCGCCAGCTTGGCCGACCTTGCGGAGCAGTTATCGCGTCGCCGAAATCGCACGCGCCACATGTCAGCCATTTGCGAACAGGGTGGACGAGTGTAAGTACACAGAAAGCGATTAGGCCGGTATTACACTATCAAATTTCTTTGTCAAAGATTTGATCAAAGATGTGATCCAATATTCCGTCCAATATATTTGACAAAGATCTTTGACGTAGCGCTACAAGGGGTATTACACTGTCATCAAATTTTTCGTCAAAGTTCAAGGTGGCTGACAACAACTTGTTATTTAACCGCAGCAGTTCTACGTACTCCAATTGCATTGTGTGCACATGCGGAAAAGAAGTGGGGGGAAAAAAATGGAACCATACATACGAGGTTGACAGTCTTAAAAGTCCTGGGATTACAACTTGATAATAAATTCAGTTGGGAGGAGCACACCACAGAACTGCAGAAAGGCCTTAACAAATCTGTATTTGCAATTCGAGTGTTAGCAGACATAGGCAACATAAAAATGAAAAAGCTTGCATACTTTCATTCCATAATGTCATATGGGATAATATTTTGGGGGTAAATCTTGAAGTCAAACAAAAGTTTTCAAGGTCCAAAAGCGTGTAATACGTATTATTTGTGGAGTAAATTCACGGACCTCCTGCAGAAACCTCTTCAAAGAACTGGGTATACTAACTACTGCCTATCAGTATATTCACTTCTTAATGAAATTTGTCGTAAATAATACATCTCTTTTTCCAACAAACAACTCAGTTCATACATACAATACCAGGAACAAAAATTATCTGCACAAGGACTTAAAAGCGCACTTACTTTAGTTCAAAAAGGGGTCCACTACTCAGGAACACTCATCTTCAATAATTTGCCAGCAAACATAAAAAATTTAGTTACAAATAAAGATCAGTTTAAAAGGAGCCTGAAAGACTTACTACTGGCCAACTCCTTCTACTCCATTGGCGAAAGTTTTAATAAAAACAAATGATGTATTTATTCATACTATTAGTATTGTTATTTCAACTTAAAAAAAATCGACATGTTCCACATCCACGAGGATCTCCTCAGCACGGATCTATGGAACGAAAAATTAATCTAATCTGGGTGACGCCGTGGGTTTTACGACGACACGATAAAAGCATTCAACAAAACTTGTTACGTGAGCTTACAGTGGAAGACGTCAAGTCGTACATCAATTACTTAAGAATGGATGAGCATACATTTCACACAGCAGTGGGAAGTACTGAACAGATACGGCGCTTCCGTTCTGACCGGTAACGCTGTCACACAACGTTTAACACTGGGTAACCACGCCGGCGAGAGTACGACGCCATACAACCACGAGTATTTTAATTATCAAAATATCGGCATCCTCGCGAGAATATGTGGATTTTTGAGGGCGTCGATACTGGGAGAAAATAGGGGTTTTCTGGGAGAAGGTAATCATTTAATGCTCGTGCACAATAAAAATAAATAAGGTTCGTGCACAGTGAATGTGTTAAGCTCAAATGGAGTGCTCGCGAAGAAAGCACACAATGAGGATGCGCAGGATGGTAGATATTGTGACATGAAAAGGCACCTTAATAACAATAAAAATCAAAACATAAAAATTGGTGTCTGACTGCGTTGCATTTTTATTCATTCTACAAATTGCCGATTATCCGCGTTAATGCACAACCGAGACAGTAATCTAAAAGAGACTTATCAGTACAGGAATCTTCTATCTAGTGTTGGTATACGTCACATTTGAAAGACTACTTACTGCTTTACTTACGCAAGCTGAGAGCACAGGTTGTCCAATTTTTTTGTTTTTACGTTTTTCGTTCAGTTTTTTTTGTTTTTTTCCTGACGATGGTTCTCATTTTCCGGAATGTCAAAATATATAGTCAGACGAATCTTGTCCTCAGCGCTGTTATAGCAGAAGAACGAATTTATACACCGCGGTGAGCGCGATAAACCAATGGTTCCCAACAGGTGGTCTGCGGACCCCCAGGGGTCTGCGAGCTATGCCAGAGGGGTCCGCAAGATGCTATTAGAATAAAAAATATATTAAATATATTTCGTATGGTACCAGATTATTATGTTTTGGCCGCTTCCTACATGAGCAGAGCTTTAGCGAACGCTAACTCCTGCGTCTGGCATCTTCCTAGAGCCAACTGACACAAGCACACTATTTTTTTAAGGCGTTTGTTACACTAAACACCCAGATTTGCAGCAAAGATTTAGAACAATAATCATAAATTTAACAACAACAATGATGGCTAAATTGAAAAAGTTTTAAGCTCAATATTTTTTCAATAATGAATATGTCAATGTTTTTTCTAAGTACCAAAAATAGAAAACGTATAAAAAGACTCTTAATTTGGCTTTTTTAGGTACGTGATACTGTGATATGACAAGGTACCAATCATGCTCGATGAGGGGGTCCTCGAGAAAATTTTGTTGGGAACCCCTGGATAAACCATGAATCGCATGTATAATAGAGTATTCTAAGCGAAAATGTAGTCGAATTAAATCGGGTGATGCTGAGGGAATTAGATTAGGAAATAAGACACTTAAAGTAGTAAAGGAGTTTTGCGATTTGGGGAGCAAAATAACTGATGATGGTTGAAGTAGAGAGGATATAAAATGTAGACTGGCAATGGCAAGGAAAGCGTTTCTGAAGAAGAGAAATTTGTTAACATCGAGTATAGATTTAAGTGTCAGGAAGTCGTTTCTGGAAGTATTTGTATGGAGTGTAGCCATGTATGGAAGTGAAACGTGGACGATAAATAGCTTAGACAAAAAGAGAATAGAAGCTTTCGAAATGTGGTGCTACAGAAGAATGCTGAAGATTAGGTGGGTTGATCACATAACTAATGCGGAGGTATTGAATAGAATTGGGGAGAAGACGAGCTTGTGGCACAACTTGACTAGAAGAAGGGATCGGTTGGTAGGACATGTTCTGAGACATTGAGGGATCACCAATTTAGTATTGGAGGGCAGCGTGGAGGGTAAAAATCATAGAGGGATACCAAGAGATGAATACACTAAGCAGATTCAGAAGGAGTAGGCTGCAGTAGGTACTGGGAGATGAAGCTTGCACAGGATATAGTAGCATGGAGAGTTGCATCAAACCAGTCTCAGGACTGAAGACCACAACAACAAGCGAAAATATTCATTCTAATCATAATAAAGGACTTCTGCCTTCGTTTACTTCGAAAACCGCTGAACTTCGCACGCATAATCTGCACCGGCATAATCTGGATTTAAAGATGAGGTCAATTAAAGCTACCCTGACACATTGGATGGCTTTATCAACTGATAACCAAATTATCAATCATCTTCGAAGCTAAGCTAGGCTTCGGACTACGTTATATTCCGTGTCTCTCTTAAGAAGCGCGTTTTCTCTGCTGTTTCGGCAGCTATATGCAATTTCGTGTTTGCATTTACTGTGCAGCTGGAGACAACCCAAACGATTGCTGCCTGTCTCATCGGTTTCTTTCGCGTTACAAACAAAATGATTTTTAAAGCGAAATTTTACGTGCCTTTTCGACAGAGCGGTCCCTAATTAGTCTAGTGCGATATTCGTTTTACCGCTCTGTATTAACAAGGACAATAAGATACGAGCAAAAGCCAGTACTGGAACACACAGCACACCGCCCTGGCGCGCTGACTGCTACCTTCGTGCTCGAAAACGGTATCAAGCTAGGGTAATCTGGTAGCGTTGTTGTTGTTGTTGTTGTTGTTGTTGTTGTTGTGGTCTTCAGTCCTGAGACTGGTTTGATGCAGCTCTCGATGCCACTCTATCCTGTGCAAGCTTTTTCATCTCCCAGTACCTACTGCTACCTACATCCTTCTGAATCTGCTTAGTGTATTCATCTCTTGGTCTCCCTCTACGATTTTTACCCTCCACGCTGCCCTCCAATACTAAATTGGTGATCCCTTGATGCCTCAGAACATGTCCTACCAACCGATCCCTTCTTCTGGTTAAGTTGTGCCACAAACTTCTCTTCTCCCCAATCATGCGTATTTGAACCATCAGCTGTTTTTATTTTAAACCCAAATTCCACCGGTTTCGGTCTTCGACCATCTTCACGGATGAAGGGTTAAAGTGGTTTAAGCCACCATATTGCATTAGTCATTACCTAAAATATGTAGTGCATGCCACGAATGTGAATAGATGACACAGGACTCTAAAAGCAAATATACGAATACCACATGTATACAGAGCAGTACTGCTCTGCTTTAAAAGCAAACCCCCGAATAGTAAGTGTATACAGAGGTTTGAAAGTGCTGTGTCATATATTTACATTTATGGCATACTCTACACATTTTAAGTAACCACTAATGCAATATGGTGACTTAAACCGTATTAACCCTTCATCCGTGAAGATGGTCGAAGACCGAAACCAGTAGAATGTTGGTTTACAATAAAAACAGCTGCTGGTACAAATACACATTTGATACGTTACTTAACGGCTGTTGGCAGTCACCTCCCAAAAACGTTTAATCTGGCAGCGCCTTATCGAATGGGCAAATAAAATTCCGATTTAAAAATCATTTTGTTTGAAAGGGGAAGCAAACCGACGCGTTCGGCCGATGGCTGGGCGTCGCGTGAAACACATTACGAACAGTATTTGTTTGGGCTGATACCAATTACACGTTGCAAAAACTAAATTGCTAATTTAATTCTATCCATATCTCGCAGCTTCAAACGTGACTGTATTCAATACACTGGAGGTATGAATTAAAAAACGACTTCGGTCACAACTTTTCGTGTTTTATTAAGTACACGATGCGTTTCGGACCCTGTGGGCTCTTCATCAAATGTAATTCGTCTTAATACATGCTTTAATTTTTTCTATTGAATGAAGTGAATGCATATTCCTGTCACTTTTGATGTTAGATTATGAATTTCGTAAGTCAAACGCGGATAATATATGTGAAATAGTGGAAAAGATTAACAGTGTGAACTTACCAACTTACTTTTCCACTCTTTCGCACATATTTTCTGTGTTTGACTTAGGAAATTCATAACCTAACATCAAACTTTTTCGTGACAGGAATATGCATTTCACCTCAAATGGTTGTAAGCACTGTGGGACTTAACATCTGAGGTCATCAGTCCCCAAGACTTTGAACTACTTAAACCAACTAACTTAAGGACATCACACACATCCATGCCCGAGGCAGGGTTCGAACCTGCGACCGAAGCAGGCAAGCGGTTCCGGACTGAAGCATTTCACCTCGTTCAAGAGAAAAAAATAAAGCACGTATTAAGACGAATTACTCATCATGATGGACCCACACGGTACGAAAAGTATCGTATACTTAATAAAACACAAAAAGTTGTGACTGAAGTTTTATTTACTTATTTATTTATTGTTCCGTGGGACCAAATTAAGGAGAAGTCTCCATGGTCATGGAGCGAGTCAATACATGAAATAATAACACGACAGTAGAAACAGATAAAATGAAATATAAGAAACATATTCAGGTGACAAGTCGTAATTTTAAATAAAGAAAATCAAGAATGTAACACTGGAATTTGCTTAATTTTTCAGCTCTTCCAGAAGCTCCTCGACAGAATAGGAGTGAGCCATCAGGAAACTCTTCAGTTTGGACTTAAAAGTGTTTGGGCTACTGCTAAGATTTTTGAGTTAAGATGGTAGCTTATTGGAAATGGATGCAGCAGAATACTGCACTCCTTTCCGCACAAGAGTCAAGGAAGTGCATTGCACATGCAGATTTGATTTCTGCCTAGTATTAACTGAGTGAAAGCTGCTAACTCTTGGGTATAAGCTAACATTGCTAACAACAAACAAACACTAAAGAAAATATATACTGTCAGGGCAATGTCAGAATTCCCAGACTATTGAATAGGGGTAGACAAAAGGTTCTCGAACTTACACCACATATAGCTCGAACAGCCCGTTTTTGAGCCAAAAATACCCTTTTTGAATCTGAAAAATTACCCCAAAAAATAATACCACACGACATAAGCGTATGAAAATATGCTAAGTAGACTACTTTTCGTGTTGAACTGTCACTTATTTCAGATACTGTTCTAATGGTAAATGAAGCAGCATTTAGTTTCTGAACAAGAGCCTGAACATGGGCTTTCCACAACAGTTTACTATCTATCCGAACGCCTAGGAACTTGAACTGTTCCGTTACGCTTGTAATATGCCCTATTCTGTCTGATCAAAATATCGGTTCTTGTTGAACTTCGAGTTAGAAACTGTAAAAACTGAGTCTTACTGTGATTTGGCATCAAATTATTTTCCAAAAGCCACGAACTTATTTCATGAACTACATTATTTGATACTGTCTCAATATTACACGCAAGATCCTTCACTACCAGGCTGGTGTGATCAGCAAACAAATATTTTTGAATCACCTGTAATACTAGAAGGCATATCATGTATATAAATAAGAAACAGCAGTGGCCCCAGCACCGATCCTTTGGGAACGCCCCACTTAACAGTGCCCCATAGGGACTGAACATCACTACCACTCTCAATATTGCGGAGAATTCTTAAAGTAAGAACAAAAGTCGTTTTTTAATTCATACTCCGGTGAAACTGCTAATATCTGCCGACGACCCATACGAGAGACACCCAGTATGTCAGCCTGTTAACACAAATTTCACTAAAAAAATAAAAAGGTGCCGATGACGACGTCTCTGGTCAAAGGAATCAGGTATGTCGCGTACTGCACTACACGCTGTCAATCAGTGTGTCCTACTGCTTGACGTGATCCGTAAGATAGTGCTACGATAAATAGGCCACCGTTTTTTTATTTACTAGACCACACAGCGTATCGCTGGAAACGCAAAGGAAGTCTCAGAGCGTGGAGTCTTGACAGCGCAGCAGGGCGCAAAGTGCGGAGCTGTTATCGTACAGCGGAAGCAGACACTTGTAGCTGCTCTAGCGACGCAGGTGCCGTAGACAGATGGACGGGTGTCGGGCCACTTTACCTGAGCTTCCGTGCCAGAGCTAGCGGCAGCACGCGGTCCGTCAGCTCGTCGACGGCGTTGACGCTGGCGGTGGCGACGAGGCCCTCGCCGTCCGGCGGCGCGGCCATGACTGCGTGCTGCTGCTGCTGCTCGCCGGGCGGCCACATGGCTGGCTGCGTGGCGCCGCTGTACCTGGCCTGCAGGTGCGCGCTCCGGCCAGCTGCTGCCCGCTTATCTCCCTCCCTCCCTCTCTCTCTCTCTCTCTCTCTCTCTCTCTCTCTCTCTCTCTCTCTCTCTCTCTATCCGCCTCTTGCCGCCGCTCCTCTGGCTTCGGCCTCGTCAGCTCCCTGTTCGGCAGCCGCCGCCACTCGAATGTCGCCGCGGCAGCACGCGCCGGTCTCGAAGCGGCCGCTTCCTTCCCTCTCCGAGCGCCTTCCGCTTCCTGGCCGCGCCGCTTGCGTACTGCGGGAAGACGCACTTCCTCTCGCTCGCTCGTACCTTCCAGGACGTCCCTACACGTGGAGTCTCATCTTCCTCTGTATTCACTTTGCTCAATTTACGCACTGTCGCTTCCTCACGCTGATTGGTCGACAAACGTCGGCGGCGGATACTCGTATCCGGTGCTGTTTTTCTGGGGGAACGCTGGGGGATGCGTACCCCTAAACTTTTTCGTCGACAAAGTAATTTTTTTTAGATGTTGAGAACTTGGAAGAGTGCCAAAGATTTATTTCACGGACGTAAATTTATTTCATTTTGTCGTGTTGGTAATTACAGTACGAACGATACCAGTGCAGTTTTTGGTGGGAAAAGCGACATCATCGACTGTTTCAAGCATTTCGAAGCTGCGGCAAGCGTTCTCCATAGCTGAATCTGGCTGGCAGCCAGTTCGACAAGCACAAGCCCTCGTCCGCTAATAGTGGGCGATGGTAGTGCTAAACGGATATGCGTACGCTCAAATGCCGAGCTACCGATAGATGTCTCTATGGTCCCGCTACCATCATAGAGTAGAAATATCTCTGGAGTGAGCATTCAGAAGCGCAAAATTGATTTTGTGTTGTCAACATACGTTGCCACAATGGTCACGTGATCTCGGGACGCCGTAGATTTGTCCGACATTTATCCTATAAATTTTGAATGTTGTCATATCGCTAGTAAATACATATTCCCTTCGTAAGTGCTGTGGATTTAGTATAGACGTTTTGCAGGCACCATAGCAGTTTACATCTGATATTTGAAATAAATTGGGCTCTTAGCTTTGAGGAACAAAATGAATGAGCATGACGACACAGAAGCTTCACGTCAGCATGTATGTACAATGTCTTTCACGTCACATCTCGTCAAGTCGCTTAACACAGTACTGAACTGCGAAATTGGGGTTTTGAGTCACCATCCCTAATATGCACAAAATGTTATGAGAACTGAGGAGCTAACAACGACAAAATTTGTCAATGGCCGAAGCAAACTTTATAACCTATGTTGTTGATCAATTATGTTTGGTAAATTACTGAGAAGTGAGACAACGTTTCAAAACATCGACAATTATTTGCTAGGGAAAATATGTACATTCATACACATCAAAGAAAGCTTCAAACGAATTAATGAGGCCTGTTAAACTTATCCATTATGTTTTTTCTTACGTAATTAATAACGTCATAAACAACTGTATTTGACCCCTTCATTAAAGCTGACTTTTTTGCTTAAAATGTCATATGGTGGAATTTGCTTCGTCTACTTATGTTCTTATACATATACATTGTAGGCGTCAGCGACTTTGTGTTATCGTAAAACCTAAATAACTTTTCGCCTTCAGATATACGACCTCGGTTGTGTAAGAAAGTGGAAAAAATATCCCAGTCTTCATGGAACATCTCCAATTTGTCACTAAAACAAAGTGCTATTATAAAATAAAGACTATGAAAATACAACAGTACAAAATCCACTATTATAAGGAGAATGAGCGCGGCGAAAATAGGTTAACTTGAGATGTTAACAGACTGGTACCGTCAAAATTTTCTTCCCGAGAAACCTTGATGTACTGTGAAATGACGTGACGTTCCGTTGACGACCTGTGCGAATGCCTCCATTCGAAAGGTATTGTAGAACGTTTTGGTGTTTTGTGACGAGACGTGACGTCACCTGATGGCGGACGCGAATTGGCGTTAAACAATCGACGCCGTCCCTAGATCACGTGACAATTCCAGTTTAATGTTGACAACATGCGCAGGACGCTCACTCCAGAGATATTTCTACTTTATAGCTACCACTAGAGAGCCTGTATAGGGAGAGTGTGGCCAACCAGACGATACGGCGGCCATTTTTCTGCCAAACTGCGGGCGGAACTTTCGAATGGCCAGTAGTGGAGAACACACTCACCGAATCAAAAGCACAAGACAATATGGAGCAATCATTCGTTAAATGCCTTTCTTTACAGCTATAATATACTCATAGTGGCCTAGTACGTACAGCACAGGAAAATTTGATACAGTGGCTGTAAAAATTATTCGTCACTTTCATTTATCTGCTTCAAAGTTCGTTTACTAGATATATTGTAATGAAAGTAACGTAAATAAAAAAATTATAGTGTTTAGCATTTGTTTTGTATCGGAAGTGCATAACGCTAAAGATTTAAAGTACCTGTCGGATGAATGAAAGTCGCAAGCAGTTGTTTACTTGTGACATGCAAAAAGCGTGAGACGTATTAGTACTTCTTGCCACGTCTTCAAACTTTTTGCATGTCACAAGTAAACAACTGCTTACGACTTTCATTCATATATACGTAATACCTCTCGTAGATAACAAACGAAAAAGATTACAAAAATCAGGTAATGTTAAATGTAGGATACTGTAATAACGACCAAATGTAACAAGAAAACTACCGTATCCCTTCTACCCAACAGTATGTAGGCCTATTAAAAACTGTCTTCAAGAGTACCTACAATTATTCACTACGAATAATGTTTGAGCAACCACGACAACTGCGGAAAACGTGCTTACAACTTGCCTGCGTCAGCAGTCAGGCAATAATACTGAAACCAAAATAATGCCTAGTGTTCTGATTCGGAACGAAATAAAGTTTGACGCTCTAAAGTCGAATGAGCATGGCACAACAATTACAAGAACTTTCCTTTTCCAGCAATTGTCAGATTCAGAAAAGCTTGTGATACTACCAGTATGCACGAACTGTTAAAGAAATAAGAGCTTAAAAATGCAGTAAATTGTAATAGTCCTACTTGTTTTGCGTGACTAAAAATATTTTAAAAACTGACACCTTAAAATCAGAGTTCTCTGAGCAAAGTAAAGAACCAAACATTTTTATTGGCGTAACTAAATAAATATTTCGGATAATATATCCCATTAAGAAAGTTGTACCTGAACTTTATTACAAGAGTTACTCATTCCTTCCTGACTGGGCACTTCAGACTGCAACAAGACGTTACAAATTTTGCCAAAGATTACCAAATTAAAAATATTCTTGTTTCTAGTACAGAAGATATTTGGAACCTCTGTTTCTCACAAATATGAAATGTCAAGTTTCAAGTTTAATATATTAGTAATGAGTAGCAGCCTGCAACCAATCGATGCATTGAATATCTTAAGGATGGCCTGGAATTTTGGTCGTCTCTCTCTTCTTGTCTCTTAAATAATTTGCTAGCCACATGGCCTTTTCCATAAGTGTTTACGTCAAACATGTAGGCCTAACGACTTCACCACAAAACGCTTCATTATTTCAACTCGTATTTAAGATCGCAAACGCTAATTACGTGCTAAAAACGATATACAACTAACTCGAACATGCATGCACAACGCGTAACAAGTCTCTCAATAATTCAAATATCTTTTAATCGTTTCCAGAAGTCCTCTGAACTTCAGTTCAACTCAAAGCACGGCGAACATAGGAAGCGCGTGAGAAGTTTGGCAGAAAAATGGCGCCAAAGCTAATCAACCGATCACGGGCAACTTCACCTATGGCCACTCTCTCTCTGTATACAGGCTCTCTAGCTACCATGATCCTTCGTGATCCATTGCCATCTTTGTTTTGTTGTTCCGTTTTGCTGTTCCGTTCTTATCGGTTGTGCGATGTTTTCCAGTGTGTCCTGTCTTTCGTTGCCATTTGTAAGTTGGAGTTGAGAGATGAGCAGAAAACTAACGAACCATTGTTTTCTTGTTCTCTTGCATCTAAAAAAACCAAAAACTGCCTTAATTAGTGTCCGAGTGAAAAGCCAGGAAGTTCAACATGAGTGGATGACGAAAGAGAAGCTGTAAACCTGAGCACTGAACCTATGTGTGAAATGCAGTGAACGAACGTGTGCATGATAGAAAAATAAATGATCGCCCAGAATGCTAGAGTTTGGAACTAGAAATAGCATTTTGTGAGGTGAGAAAAATTACTGGTTGTTCGTTTCAAACAAAAAACTTGGCAATAGTAAAGTCAACTGAAGACTCCGACACAATTTTTTCTTTTTTTTTTTTTTGTAGTTCGACCTGTTGATGACATCGTGGCTAAAAGCAGACGGGTGGTATCCCATGCTTCAGTTAATAAGTAATTTTCGCTCCATTATACCGAATGTCGGAGTACCTTCAAACTTTCTTTTTAGAAAAAAGCGCTGCTCGTATCCGTGTTTTCATTGTGCTCAGATCGGCAAAGGAGGGTGTTCCATTTACCTGATGAGCGGCGGTATTACAGGCCGGCAACGTAAACCGCGCCTGCCGTTCGAATGGGTCCCGTGGGACCGCACTATGCCCCCGCTGCTTTTTTTGTGGGTGTTAGTCGAAAAAAGGCCGCGGGAATAGACAACATTCTATCAGATCTACTGACACTCTTGGAAGAGCCAGCCATGACAAAACTCTACCATCTGGTGAGCAAGATGTATGGGACAGGCGAAATACACTCACACTTCGAGAAGAATACAATAATTCCAATCCCAAACAAAGCACGTGCTCACAGATGTGAACATTACCGAACTATCAGTTTAATAAGTCACAGCTGCAAAATACTAACACGAATTCTTTACAGACGAATGGAAAAACTGGTAGAAGCCGACCTCGGCGAAGATCAGTTTGGATTCCGTAGAAATGTTAGAACACGCGAGGCAATATTGACCCTACGAGTTTTCGTACAATATAGATTACGGAAGGGCAAACCTACGTTTCTAGCATTTGTAGGCTTGGAGAAAGCTTTTGGCAACGTTGACTGGAATACTCTCTTTCAAATTCTGAAGGTGGCAGGGGTAAAATACAAGGAGCGAAAGGCTATTTAAAATTTGTACAGAAACCATATGGCAGGTATAAGAGTACAGGGGCATGAAAGGGAAGTAGTGGTTGAGAAGGGAGAGAGACATGGTTGTACTCTATCCTCGATGTTTTTCTCAATCTGTATATTGAGCTAACGGTAAAGGAAACAAAAAAAATTTGGAGTGGAAATTAAAATGCATGGAGAAGAAACAAATACTTTGAGGTTTCCTGATGACATTGTAATCTTGTCAGAGACAGCAAAAGACCCGGAAGAGCAGATGAATGGAACGAACAGTGTCTTGAAAGGAGGATATAAGATGAACATCAACAAAAGCAAAACGCGGATAATGGAATGTACTGGAATGAAGTCAGGTGATGCTGAGGGAATTAGATTAGGAAATGAGACAAAGTAGTAGATGAGTTTTGCTATTTGGGGAGCAAAATAACTGATGATGGTCGAAGTAGAGAGGATATAAAATGTAGACTGGCTACGGCAAGGAAAGAGTTTCTGAAAAAGAAAAATTTG
This sequence comes from Schistocerca serialis cubense, assembly GCF_023864345.2. Classification (NCBI taxonomy): domain Eukaryota; kingdom Metazoa; phylum Arthropoda; class Insecta; order Orthoptera; family Acrididae; genus Schistocerca; species Schistocerca serialis. Next base: position 875,081,601 of record NC_064639.1, read on the forward strand.
TTAACATCGAGTATAGTTTCTGAAAGTATTTGTATGGAGTGTAGCGATGTATGGAAGTGAAACAAGGACAATAACCAGTTTAAACAAGAAGAGAACAAAAGCTTTCGAAATGCCGTGCTACAGAAGAATGCTGAAGATTAAATGGGTAGACCACGCAACTAATGAGGAAGTACTGAACAGAATTGGGGAGAAGAGGAAATTGTGGCACAACCTGACTAAAAGATTGGACTGCTTGGTAGGACACGTTCTGAGGCATCAAGGGATCACCAATTTCGTACTGGAAGGAATCGTGGAGGGTAAAAATCGTAGAGGTAGACCAAGAGATATATACACTAAGCAGATTCAGAAAGATGTAGGTTACAGTAGTTACTCGGAGATGAAGAAGCTTGCACAGGATGGAGTAGCATGGGGAGCTGCATCAAACCAGTCTCTGGACTGAAGACCACAACAACAACAGCCTGAAGGCCATACAGACATACGCGCCTTGTCGGCCAGTGACACTCTTAGCAGTGAAACAGACATCACGAGTGTATCAGTGAAGTTTGCGAACGCCACAATGGCAAGAGTGAATTATTCAATTACACAACGTGTGTTTATACTATTCGTATGCGCGTACATAGTCTGCTCGAACTTTTCTGAGATTGTTTGAACAGAAGTTTAAAGGTGTTCGAGTTCCGAGTCGTGATGCAGTTCACAAATTAGTGAATAAATTTCGTGAAACGGGAAGTGTGAAAGACCAGAGGCGTAAACGACGACGAACAGTGCTCTCTGACGCTTGTCTCTATGACATTGCACACCGCCTGGAAAATTCCCCTAAAAAGTCCTTTGCACGTCTTTCGCAGCAAACACAAATATCGTACACCTCAGTAAAAAGAGGTGCCAAGCTGCTTGGGCTAAGGTCCTAAAAGTATCAGTAGTACAAGCACTTCGACCTGCTGATCCTACGCTCAAGGTTAAGTTTTGCGAATGGGTTTTAAAATAATTGCATGACGGTCACATGGATACTTACCTCATTCCGTTTCGAGACGATGCTTGGTTCCATTTACACGGGTATGTTAATTCACAAAACTGTCGCCACTGGAGTGCAGATTGACCTCTTGTGCTTCATGAGGAACCCTTAATGATCAGACAGAGGCCTGATACATTTAGGCCTAGTGTCTTGAAAATAGGTTAAGCAGATGAACATTAACAAAGGTAAGACAAGATGAACGCAGTGCAATAGAATCCTATCAGATGATTTGAGGGGATTAATTAGTAAATGAAAAACTAACAATAGATGAGTTTCGTTATTTGCGGAGCAGAATAAGTGACGAGTAGAGAGTATATAATAGGGTATAAAACCAGACTGTCAGTGGCAAGAAAAAGATTATGAAAAGAGAAATTTGGTAGCATCGAATGTAGGTTTAAGTATTAGTAAGTCTTTTCTGAAAGTATTTGCCTGAAGTGTCGCCTTGTACCATCCGTACAAGGACTGTAAACAGTTCAGACAAGAAGGGAATAGAAGCTTCTGACATGTGCTACAGAAGAATGCTGAAGACTAGGTCAAAATATGACGAAACTAGGGGAGGGGGGGCGGCCGGAGTGGCCGAGCGGTTCTAAGCGTTACAGTCTGGGACCGTGCGACCGCTACGGTCGCAGGTTCGAATCCTGCCTCGGGCATGGATGTGTGTGATGTCCTTAGGTTAGTTAGGTTTAAGTAGTTCTAAGTTCTAGAGGACTGATGACCTCAGCAGTTAAGTACCACAGTGCTCAGAGCCATTTGAACCATTTGGGGGTGGGGGGGGGGAGTAATGAATCGAATTGGGAAAAAGAACATTTATTGTTCAACTTGACTAAAACAAGGGTTCACTTCATAGAACACATCGCGGGCCATCAAGGACTAGTCAGTTTGGTAATGGAGGGAAGTATGTGTGTGTGTGTGTGGGGGGGGGGGGGAGGGGAGGGGGGAGGGGGGAGGAATGTAGGCTGCAATAAATATTCGAAATGAGGAGGCTTGCACAGGTTACACTGCAGTCGGCTGCTGCATCAGACCAGTCTTCCAGCAAAACGTATGTACCCAAAAAACTATCGCTCTACAAAACATCTCTTCTATGTCATTAGCAGTATTTTAGCCGCGCGGTCTAAGGGCGCCTTGTCACGACCGGCGCGGCACCCCCCGTCGGAGGTTCGAGTCCTCCCTCGGGCATGGGTGTGTGGGTTGAACTTAGCGTAAGTTAGTTTAAGTTAGATTAAGTAGTGTGTAAGCTTAGGGATCGATGACCTCAGTAATTTGGTCCCATAACCTCACCACAAATTTCCAATTTCCAGTACTGTAGAAATTTTAACAAGTGCATCTACTTTTAATGTGATTCCTCGCGTGCTTATGAATTACTTATGACTTGGAGCTAACAAGATGCACTGAGTATTTTATGGCCTAACATCTTGGTATACCCAAAGTAACGAGAAAAATTGGTTATCGTTTTAAAATATTTTTCAGAAATTTTTTATTAGCAGTAGTTGATACGTTGAGAAATGTCTTTTTGCTATTAGTGGTTCCTTGGTTTGTTGTGGTCATAAAATACTGTCACCGTATCTTTAAGACTGCACTCTTACGCGGACAGTTTCCAACGTCAAAACGCTAAACAATATGGCAAAAGGAGGACGCTAAGCAATTTATACTGCTGACCTGTCTAATGTGGCGAGAATTAGATTATGAATGTGTGGTCCACCGAGAGTGCATGGTAAGGATCACTGGTAGATATTGGGTAAGTGTGTGTGTGTGTGTGTGTGTGTGTGTGTGTGTGTGTGTGTGTGAGAGAGAGAGAGAGAGAGAGAGAGAGAGAGAGAGAGAGAGAGAGATTGATTCGTTTTGCATCTCGTTGGCTTATGGCTTCTTTTTCAGTGTGGAAACTTTTCTCCGTTGTTAACCTTTGGAACAGATAACTACTTTCCTTGATGACCTTCAGATCGGCTCAGTATTATTTGCTAAGCCGTGTTCCTCTATAAGGCATTGTAGACATAATTGGCTTTGGAATAAGACTTTTTTTTGTGGGGTTTAAGGGCGCTCAACTACTGAGGTCATTAGCGCCCAGTCACAGTTGTTAGAGCACATGGAATCTAGTAAAACTCAAGGGGAGGGGGGGGGGGCACCAGAAAGTTCTTACAAAGATGCAGATAAAATAAGTGAAAAAGTTAGATGTCTTTGGACAAGCCAGTCAAAGTTATAAAACGTAGAACACGAGCAGCTGCTCGAGCGTCATCAGCTAAAATATCCGGTAAAGTAGATGGCAGGGACAGGACAACACGAGATTGACTGAAGCGGGGACACGACAATAAAACATGGCACACAGTTAATGCTTGGCCACAAGGGCACTGCGGGGCTGGGTCACCGGAGAGCAGGTAGTGGTGGCTAAACCGGCAATGCCCAATCCACAACCTGGTCAGAAGGACCTCTTCTCGCCGAGATGGTCGGGAGGAGGTTGTCCAAGCAGTTGGGAGCGTTTTTACTGCCCGGAGCTTGTTTCCTTGGAGGGATGACCAAGCATCCCACCACAACGACACAAGCCTCTTACAAACAACCCCACAAACGTCAGATGACGGGACACAATGGGAGGCTGGCCGAGGCAGGAGGACTGCAGCCTTGGCTGCAGCATCAGCAGCCTCATTCCCAGGCACTCCTACATGTCCGGGAACCCACAGAAAGCTGACAGGAGAACCATTATCAGCGAAAGAATGGAGGGACTGCTGGATCCGTTGCACCAAGGGATGGACCGGATAGGGAGCTCCAAGGCTCTGAAGAGCACTGAGTGAATCAGAGCAGAGTACATACGATGAATGGCGGTGGCGGCGGGCATACTGAACGGTCTGATGGAGAGCAAAAAGCTCGGCCGTAAAGCTGGAACATTGGTCGAGGAGCCGGTATTTAAAGGTGACGGCCCCGACGACAAAGGCACAGCCGACACCATCGTCAGTTTTGGAGCCATCGGTGTAAATAAAGGCGTGACCGGCAAGTCGAGCACAAAGTTCGACAAACCGTGAGCAATACACTGCAGCTGGAGTACCCTCCTTCGGGGGGAGCTGAGGAAACGATAAATATGAACCGGAGCCTGGAGCCAAGGTGGTGTCGGGCTCTCACCCTCTCTGAAGGTGGTAGGGAGGGCAAAATCCAATTGTCGAAGCAGGCGACGAAAGCGGACTCTAGGGGGCAGCAGGGCAGACACATACAACCCATACTGACGGTCGAGAGAATCGGCGAAGAAGGACTGATAAGAGGGGTGGTCGGGCATTGACAACAGCCGGCAGGCATACTGACACAGCAGTACGTCGCGCCGGTAGGTCAATGGTAATTCGGCAGCTTCAGCATAAAGACTCTCGACGGGACTAGTGTAGAAGGCTCTGGTCGCAAGACGTAACCCCCGATGATGGATGGAGCTGAGACGGCCTAAGAGGAATGGCCGAGCAGACAAGTAGACGAAGCTCCCATAATCCAGCTTCGATCGGACTATGGACCGATACAAGCGAAGCAGGACAGTGCGATCCGCTCCCCAAGATGAACCACTAAGAACTCTGAGGACATTAAGGGAACATGTACAATGGGCCACCAAATAAGAGACGTGCGGAGACCAACAAAGTTTCCTGTCCAATGTGAGCCCTAGAAACTTAGTTGTTTCCACGAATGGGAGAACAACGGGACCGAGATGTAAGGATGGCGGAACGAACGCTTTATATCGCCAAAAGTTGATACAAACCGTCTTCTCTTCAGAGAACCGGAAGCCATTTGCCACGCTCCATGAGTAGAGGCTGTCTAGACAATGCTGAAGGCAGCGCTCCAGGAGGCATGTTCGCTGGGCACTGCAGTAGATCGCGAAGTCATCGACAAAGAGAGAGCCTGAGGTGGAATGCAATCCATAATTGGATTGATCACGATGGCAAAAAGGGCTACGCTCAAGACGGAGCCCTGAGGCACTCCGTTCTCCTGGAGGAAGACGTCGGACAATACGGAACCCGCATGTGCCCTAAACTTTCGATTCGTTAAAAAGGAATCAATAAAAAGGGGCAGGCGACCGCGTAGGCCCCACCTGTGCATAGTGCGGAGGATACCTCCTCTCCAACACGTATCATAAGCTTTCTCCAAATCTAAGAACACGGCTACCGTTTGGCGCCTTCGCAAAAAGTTGTTCATGATGAATGTCGACAAGGTCACAAGGTGGTCAACAGTGGAGCGGCGGCGACGAAAGCCGCATTGGACATTGGTAAGTAGCCGTCGAGATTCAAGAATCCAGACTAACCGAGCATTAACCATGCGCTCCATCACCTTACAGACACAGCTTGTAAGAGAAATGGGGCGGTAACTAGAAGGAAGGTGTATCCTTCCCGGGTTTGGGTATAGGAACGACGACGACGTCACGCCAACACATGGGGACCTGACCTTCGGTCCAGACGCGATTGTAGGTACGAAGAAGGAAGCTTTTGCCCGCCGGAGAAAGGTGTGCCAGCATCTGAACGTGAATGGCATCTGGCCCTGGAGCAGAGGACCGGGACAGTGCAAGTGCACGTTCGAGTTCCCGCATAGTAAAGGGGGCATTATAAGTTTCCAGATTCAGCGAGTGGAAGGAAGGTCGCCGAGCCTCTTCTGCCTCTTTCCTGGGAAGGAAGGCAGGGTGGTAATGGGCGGAGCTTGAAACCTCCGCGAAAAAGCGGCCGAAGGCGTTGGAGACAGCCACAGGATCAACAAGGACCTCATTACCTGAGGTCAGGCCAGGTACCAAGGAGTGGGCCTTAATGACCGATAGCCGGCGCAGGCCACCCCAAACGACAGAAGAGGGAGCAAAACTGTTAAAGGAGCTGGTGAAAAAGGCCCAACAAGCTTTTTGCTGTCTTTGATGACTCTACGGCATTGCGCTCGGAGTCGTTTGTATGCATTACAATTCGCCAACGTAGGATGGAGGCGAAAGGTGCGTAAAGCACGTCGTCGAGCACGGATAGCGTCTCTACAAGCCTCATTCCACCAAGGGACGGAAATGCGACGTGAAGAAGAGGTAGTATGAGGAATGGAACGTTCGGCAGCATTGACGATAACAGCCGTGAGGTATTCGACCTGACTGTCACAACTGAGAAAATCGTGGTCCGGAAAGGTCGCCAGGGAGGAGTAAAGTCCCCAGTCAGCTTTCGGTATGTTCCAGCTCGAATGACATGGGGATGGGATGTGGTGCAGGAGACGAACGACACAGGGGAAGTGGTCGCTCGAATAGGTGTCAGAAACGACATACCACTCGAACCGACGGGCAAGAGTGGTAGAACAGATCGAGAGGTCCAAGTGGGAGTAGGTATGAGTAGAGTCGGAGAGGAAAGTCGGGGCGCCAGTATTGAGGCAGACAAGATTGAGATGGTTGAAGACATCCGCCAAGAGGGAGCCTCTTTGACAGGATGCAGGAGAGCCCCAAAGGGGATGATGGGCATTGAAGTCGCCAAACAATAAAAACGGCGGAGGAAGCTGAACAATCAGGTGCATCATGTCAGCCCGACTAACTGCGGATGACGATGGAGTGTAGATGGTACAAACTGAAAAAGTAAAAGCAGAAAGAGTAATACGGACAGCTATTGCTGGGAGTTGGGTGGTCAGTGGGATAGGATGGTAATAGACATCGTCCCGAACGAGCAACATGACCCTACCATGAGCTGGGATACCGTCCACAGGGGTGACGTCATACCGCTCCGAGGTATAGTGGGTAAAGGCAATACGGTCAGTTTGGCGCAACTTGGTTTCCTGGAGACCAAGGACGAGCGGACAGTGCAGGTGGAGGAGCAGTTGTAATTCCTCCCGATTAGATCGAATACCTCTTATGTTCCAATGTAACAAGGCCATTGCTAGTCAAAAAAAGAGGGGGAACGAGACGGGGGAAGAGCTGGTAACCTCGACGGCCGCGGAGGGCCAGGTTTCGAGGGAACAACGCTACAACCGGCGGGAGACGGATCCTGTTCCATCGAGTCGTCGCCAGCTGCGGCCGCTGTCCCGGGTTGTGTAGGAGGGGCAGCATCATTTGCCGACGAGAGGCCAGCTGAGCGCCTGGCAGCAGAGCGTCCCAGCGAAACGGAGGACAGCCGGGAGCAGCGACTCACGGATGGAGCGTCAGACGAAACGCGCCGGGGTGGAGAGGGGGATAGAGACTTCTTCTTGGAGGCCTTCTTGGAAGTCCGAGGAGGCACAGGGATGGTGGGCTGGACCCGAATAAGGTCTTCACGCGCGGGATCCGTTTTGGAACGCCGGACCTCGGAAGCTGGGGTCCGGAACGTTTCCCCGATAGACGCCTGAGAAGAGGATCGCTTCTCAGGCGGCGAGGGGGAAGGAGGAGGAAGGGTGGCCCCTGGGGCAGAGGGGGCGGTGGCCGCGGGGGAGGAGGATTTGGAAGGGAGAGATTTGGGAGGCGGAGGCATAGACCCCTGATGGGGGGAGGAGGTGGAGGGGGGACAGGATAGGGGTGAGGATACTGTGGAAGGAGTGGACACGACTGAGGCAAACGAAGTGGTCAAAGTCACGGGATGGAGGCGGTCATACTTCTTCCTGGCCTCAGAATAAGTGAGACGATCCAAAGTTTTGAGTTCTTGAATCTTCATCTCCTTCTGATACGCGGGGCAGTCTAAGGATCTAGGCGAGTGGATGCCAGGACAATTAACGCACCGCGGTGGTGGGGTGCATGTATGTTCCTCACGAAGAGGACATCCACAATCGCCACAAAGGGGCTCAGCCTCACACCCTGACGACATGTGCCCAAAGCGCAAACACCGAAAACAGTGCATAGGAGGCGGGACGTAAGGTCGCACATCGCACCGGTAGCACATCACCTTTACGTTCTCCGGGAGAACGTCCCCCTCGAAGGCGAGGATAAAGGCCCCGGTGTCGATGCGACGGTCTTTGGGGCCGCGCTGGACTCGCCGGACGAAATGCACGCCTCGGCGCTCCAGGTTGGCCCTGAGCTCCTCATCAGATTGCAGCAGCAGGTCCCGATGAAAAATAACCCCCTGCGTCCTATTCAGTGCCAGATGCGGGACAATGGACACTGGGATGTCCCCTAGTCGGTCGCACGCCTGGAGCACCGCCGACTGTGTGGCGGAGGTGGTCTTTATAAGAACGGACCCCGAACGCATTTTACTGAGAGCCTCGATTTCCCCGAAGATGTCCTCGATGTGCTGAACAAAGAACATGGGCTTGGAGGTGGCGAACGTCCCCCCATCGGTTCGAGAACAGACCAAATAGCAGGGGAAGTACTTCGCCCCAAGCTGGCGGCCCTGTCCTTCCTCCCAGGGAGTGGCCAAGGGGGAAAGGGCAGGAGAACCAGAACCAGAGACAGTACCTCTCTTTTTAAAAGACTCGGCCGCAGAGCGACCTGATACATGTTGACGTTTCATCTGCGAAACGTCCGCCCCGATACCACCCACTCCGACCAGGGGCTCTCACCACGGGCGCCACCCAGCCTCAGCAAGGGCCACCTGGCAGGATGACTGTTGCCGGGAGTCCTGATGCCCCAAGGAGACGGGCATCTACTCCTTGGCCGACGTGGGGAGGGTGCAGCTCAGGTATCGGCAGTACGATCCCTGTGTTGTCAGGGGGCTACAACCTAGAGGGGTACATGACGACCCCACCACAACGGGCTGGCTACCGTGCTGGATTTCGGGTACCATGGAAAGTCCATCATGATCGTAGGTGCAGATGGAGACGCACTATGGGCGTAACTTGTACAATCCATCAGGCGTTTAGGCCCAATTTGAGGAATAGTGGGTATGGTTACAACGCCGTTACAATGCTGAGTGCCAAGGTCTTAGTGCACTGAGGACCAGTGGTACACCACATAAGGCGTCCTTCCCCAAAAGGCTCGTACTTCTGTAGAATTTTGAAAAAATGGAGGTCAAACCCCAAGGGGAACCATCACATGGAAGGCCGAAACGGTTGAAACTCCTTTAAGTTGTGCCTCTTACGACAGGCTCCTGCGGCCTATTCTTACCCCCGAAACCGCAGGGGGGAGAAAGAAGGAATAAGACTTGTAGTATTGCCGTATTAAACCGGAGATGTTACGATTAACTGACTATTGAACTTTTTAAGCTAATAAGGTAAAATAAGAATGATTTACTGAATTAAAAATAACTTTTCAGCGTTGCTTAAAACTTACCTAATACATTATTTTAGTTTTTCACCAAGGCGTTATCAACTTATGGTACCAAAAGGCATAATGAGAAGTGAACTTTCACATTCAGACACCAAACTCCTCCATAAAACGCTGGTAGCGAAAAAGATGCAGGTGAGCGATCGTCTGTCTGTTAGGACAGTCTCTCATAACTGTATCGGTCTTACCTACGAGGTATTCAAACTCGCGCTTCGGTATTCTTGTGAACTTCTGGAAAAGGTTGCTTTCCAGCAGCAGTTAAAGGGTCAAGTTTCCGGAAGCATCCAAAATTCCTGATTCCTCATTTTTTGCTTTCTTTCCACCGTGGATTACGAAAGTAGTGTAGCTGCAATTACTCCCACGCGTTCGCCTCTCTACATTTTCGTGGCACTGCTATGACCTGTGTAAGATCTATCACTTCCGTTCTACTACTGCTTCAGTTCAGGTGTTTAAGTCATCCACTTTTGCTCGAGGAATTAATAAGGCACGAGGCAGTACAATTATTAGATAACAATTCGAAAGGAAACTTAACGAAACATCAGTTTACGATTTAAGCACTTCTGTTTGTATTAATACATTCAACATTATGTGTTTATGTTTTTTTTTTTTTAAAAAAAAAAGAAAAGCCCAGCACACTTTACGTACAGAACAGCAGCGATGCGTTACAACAGCGGCTCGATGTGGCGACCGCCAACGTTGTTACAGACTCTGTACCTACGAAGCATGTCCTGGTGCACCCTCTCCATCCCAGCTGGTATGTCTCTTCAGAGGCCAGAACTCGTGACAGCGTATCTCCCTCTGTCTCTGGGTCCCACAGCAGGGCAGACGTTAAGCGAGACCAGGTGATCTGAGGCAGTGTGCGTCACCCCGTCCAACCTATTGCATACAAGTACATGCAACTCTGAGACTTTTCTCTATCCCTCAGTCGAAGCGAACGCGTAGACATCAGAATTGAAACCGCCGTAGAATGAAAATGGTACGTTTCCGGACATGGGATCCTATTCAAAATATTATGTACTCTCTCTCCTCTACAAGTCCCAAAAGTCTGTAACGGGAATTTCCAAATACCCTGTACATTCTACAAGCCACTTTAGTTTTGTGGCGGAGGGTACTTGTGGTAACATTACTGTATACGGGGCTCTGGTTTTAATGGAGGAACAGAACGAGCTGTGTTTCGCATGATCTCTGTTTACGGAATCCATGTTGGTTTTATTTTACCTACACAAGGCAAAAGTTAGAAAGGTAAAAAGCGACCTTTTATTGCATTTTTCATTCTCAAGAAACACAAATGATACCATGAACTGTTTCAGTATGATAGAAAATTATCATTAGCTGGTCTGTTTACCACCCGTGTAGCTTATATAGAAGTTTGTAATTTAGTTATTTACTATTTTACTATTACTCTTTTCATTTCTTCTCTCTCAATCTCTCTCAATCTCTCTCTCTCTCTCCCCACCCTTTTTTCTTGTGAACTATACTTTTCATTGGTGCTCTAAGCAGCTACGCTGTTGCTGCTACAACGTGATACGTACCATTGCGAACAACGATTCGTTAACCTCATGTAGACTCGATGATTCAGAAAACAACAGACGGAATTCTGGACCATCACGAAGTACTCTAGCTCATCCCCCTCATCCCGATATTTTTAACCACATAGGCCCTAAATAAAAAGATCTACTCTGCTAGGATGACCTGCAAGAGTTAGTTTTGAAAACGATGGGTGTGAACGGTTTGCGAATTTGTCTTCAGGCGCTACTGATTGCCTGCCTACGTACCGTGCTTTCTTGTACGTACCCAGGCATGTACCAAGTCGGCCTTGGACCGCTGTCGGAAGACTACCGTCGTCGAACCAGCAACGTAATAACGCAACCAACGCTAGGGAGCGACCTTCAGGTGACAAACAGCACTTTGCGCAACCTGTCGAAGTGCGGCACACGGATCAACATGTTCACCATACAGTTTTTGTTGAAGTCTTTTAATGACGAGGTTTTCAAAGTCAAACCTTTTTCGAAATACACATATTACTGTTTCCTTAAATAATACGTTAATGAAGGAGTCATCTAAGTAAAAGTCCCGAGACAACCAGTGGATGAAAGCGACGAGACAGAATGAGACGCACGAATGTATCGCTGCCTTGGGCATAAATGTCACAGTGTGACAGTGAAGAAAGGACGTAATCGATTCTGTGTATTTCACTCACAGATCAGGATTTTCATTGCCCGAAAAGGCTAACTATGGTTCCTGTCAATATGGCAGCACTGCAACTTTTATCTACACCAGAAGTAATTAGATAAACAAAAAACGCAATGTGTGCAGCACATTGCAGAAACCCTAACATCTCTCTAAGAACTCTCCCTCAACCTAAACCTCAGACGCCGCCAACACCCTACTGAGACCTGCAATGCTCAATGCGTCAGAATGCTTGAACATCGTCGGAAACAAACAGCTCAGGAAACTAAAACAAAATTATAGAATGAGTCTGAGAAAATTAAGGCCCCCATCAAAGATGATGCCACATTTAGCATCAGATCCAACAAGAAGCGCTGTCAATATCTACACTGCATTACAGGAACAATGAGAAAGAGGAGATTAATCTTCTACAGTCACACAGTCACATAAAGGATCTTCAATGTGGCTTCTATGGCATAGCGACTAACGCCAAGTGGACAACACTAGTCAGGAAAGGCCTTGAGCAACTGGATATTGAGAACGGCGACATTTAAGACACAGATAGGAGATGTGGCTCTAAAATGAACTGACGCTGCCACAGAGTAAGTACGCATGGGCAAAAGGTGAACGACCTGTAGCTGTGAAGCGTGAATCCTTCTCAGTCGAATACAGCATCTCTGGTGTCTATAGACGAATCAACGTCGTCGTGGCCTTCTTTTGTATAACAGCTGTTATTTCGTTTTGCCAGAAAAAATTTGTAAGTGTAATAACAGAGCAACGAATTGTCATGAAGTTTCCCATGAAACTTGGAAAAATTGCAACCACATATCTATTACTAAAATAAAAGTAAGGCAAAGATTAATTATCAGGTACCCGTGTTTTTGAGTGGTTCTAACGTTTCCAAGATGGCCGAGAAGATTTTGAAGACGACTCACGCCGGGACGCCCTTCAAGATAAAAACCGGGTCAAAATATCCAAAAAGCAGGTCCTCTGATTCCATCTGACCGTCAGTTGAATATGCGACGGATTACTGAAACTGTTGGAATTGACAAAGAATGCGTAAGGCAAATTTTAAATATTAGTTTCACAAGAGAAAAAAGTATGCAAAACTGGTGCCGAAATTCTCACGATCGAACAAAAAGAAGTTCGTGAAAGTCTTTGTATTGACACTGAATGGCACTGAAAATGATCCTTTTTTCTTGGAACGAAAGATGACAGATGGCGGAGCTTAGTTTTTCACTATTTTCCAGAAAGTAAGAGCCAATCCATGCAATGGAAGGGCTCAACTTCACCGAGAGCGAAAAAATGTTTTTACGGAATTGTGTACATTCACTGGGTTTCTGAAGCTCAAACTATTAATCAACGTTACTACCTAGAGGTTCTTGCTCAATTCTGTGAGAAAATAAGATAAAAAATCGACCCACACTGTGGACGACCAAGTTATGGATTCTTCACCAAGACAACGCACCGGATCATATCCCATTGTCTGTTGACAGGTTTCTAGCCAAGTACATCATCCCAGTGTTTGACCACCCACCTCGTTATCCTGACCTAGTGCCATGTGACTTCTACCTATTCGCCAAGGTCAAAACTGAACTAAAAAGAACGAGATTTCAGTCTGTTGAAGCAATGAAAGAAAATGCGGCACGCGTCTTCAAGGAGCTCACAGGGGAAGACTTCCAGTGCTGTTTTTGTATCTACATCCTTTTGACTGGAGGTCTTGAAGACCACGGCCGTTCACTATTTTAAGAAAATGAAACGGCTACAGCCGTCCTTATGATCTTATATATTGTGTAGCAACCAGTTTCGGTGCTTAAAAGCGCCATCGAAGGCCTGAAGATGGCGCACTTCCAGTACCGTTTCCATCAGTGGTAAATTCGCATGGAGCGTTGTAGGGATAGGAGGAGGAGAGTACATCGAGAGTGACAGTAACTAAATATTTGTGTTTTACAAATAATATACAACAGCCCCGTTATTTTACAGCCACATCTCGTAACTGCGGCAGGTCACTTGTGAAATATTTGTTCATTTCCATTAGCTAGTTTTCGATCCTTTTAAAGCTAGCCAGCATCCAGCATTTGCTGTACAACTTCTACACCAGATGCTAGATGACAGCGCTCTTATAGTAACACTCAGTCTTTGTAGTACTCAATTCTGCGGCCGATAGCCAGTGCAAAAGACAGCTGGATATTAATCCTTTACTGGGTTCGAACAGAAATATTGTGAAGAAAAATTTTTAGTTTGCTTAAATTATACGAACAATTTTAGACGCATTTGGGCTTTATAACATTTATTTTTTGAAAATACAGTATGTTACTTGTAAGCATCATTCTTCGTAAAAGGAGCATTTCTACAAATTTCAGGTAAGAATTCGCTAACTGATTTGTATAATAACTCACCTTCGAGATTTTCTCTTTCCCTTTGTAACCTAAACTGCGCCGCAAAATCAAAAGAAATTTCTACGCCGGTAGGTAATTGATACTCTCAAAACATACCTACATGATTCAGAGTTTTTTTTACCAGAGAGAACAGAGTACTGATGGATCAGAGAGCTTAGAAGTCCCTTCCAAGCATCGTTACCCACCTGAGGACGAAACTTGAAACGTGTTGCAGAAGACTGTGTGCTATTCTGACGCTGCTTGAAAGCAACACTTCCGAATGTCTCCCATACTGTTGCAAGAGAGTACCCAGTGTCACGCTACAAAAACAAATACGTAACTTTTGCACGTCTCACCTGAAGATGAGCCATGAAGATGGGCTGAAAAGACTCGAGAACTTATTTTATGAAAATAAACAGTTCACAAGTGACTGGTTGCAGTTATCTGTATTTATATTCAATTACCACACACTCCAGTGTTCTGAAATATCGGTTACGGATAAGTTGAAATAGAACAGAATGGTTGTCAGAACAGCAGGTTCTCTCCAGTCAGTAACAGCAGTAAAAGTGCGACCGGAAGCTGGAGATAAATGGACCCAGAAACGGACAAACACCCATTCAGCCAAGATGAGAACGTACTGGATTACGAGATAAGCTTGCAAGAATTACGAACTGTATTGTCCATTGCAGGTCTGGACGGAATACAACGATGATACAACGCGAGACTGTCGGCCACTGACCGTTGTTCCGAATGGGTTCCGCGGCTGCCAGCTTCCGGGCAGATCCAGAGAAGTGACCGCAAAACGCAGCGTCACGCAGCGTGTGAGGAAGGCGGTTTCCGCTTACTGTGTAGGCCGCACTCGCGTGCATGTGAAGTCCCGCCATTCTTAGGGCTCTTCCTGCATCTTTACGGAAGTGAACACCTAGTGCAGTAGAGTTCTACGTACAACAACATGCCGAAGGAGACCGCGTGGGTGACGGGGAAACTATACGGGGATTGGAGCAGCAGAAGGAAGAAGGGGACTGTGACCTCGATGATTAGACGGAACTCGTCCTCCTCGTAAGAGCAATATTACAATTATACTGAGGTGCGAGCAAGTGAAATGACGATTTTGAGGAGCTGAATATGTGTAATAAAAATGACAAAGATGATAAAAGAAAGTGTTAGGGATATAATACATGAGGAACCCCAACAAGACAAGACTGAAGAAATGTAGTTTGGAACTGTATGGTTGATGAGAGGGGGCCGGCCGGAGTGGCCGAGCGGTTAAAGGCGCTACAGTCTGGAACCGCACGACCGCTACGGTCGCAGGTTCGATTCCTGCCTCGGGCATGGATGCGTGTGATGTCCTTAGGTTAGTTAGGTTTAAGTAGTTCCAAGTTCTAGGGGACTTATGACCACAGCAGTTGAGTCCCATAGTGCTCAGAGCCATTTTTTTTATGAGAGGGGGATGTCTAAGAAGGTTCTCGAGATGGAGATGGAGAGCTCGAGCCCGAGGTGAAGACCGAGAAGTGGCTAAATGGATTGGAAGAAGCGATCTGAAAGGGAGGAGAATGAGTCAGAGTAGTGACTGGTAGGTGATGTAAAGACTGGAGGAAACGGAGAGCCATGTGTTCCAAACAGACAATACCAGTGGCGGAAAACTGTACATTAACATAAAGATGATGATGGTGTCGAAACGACACATTTTCACCTCGAGAGCATCTCTGAATGCGACGAAGTGGATAAAAATTGATGGGGGTGGTTGCAGGGGGTGATTAACTGATAAAATGACATGGCATACGCTTCCGCTTAATGTTTCGACTTCTACTGGGGGAAACTTGTCAGGGGTTGCACTGCTATCAATGTCAGGCTTTTGCCGTGTACTTCTAAAGGTACTGTGGCCATAGCCTAATGCCTTTTGTCCCAGCTACGTGGTTTGGATTTGAGGGTTTGACGTACATGAATATTTAAGGTTTATAATATTTTTGTAGATTGTGTCGCAGGATACAAAAAGGGGCATTAACTGAGAAGGGAGTAAGTCGTGATTGTAGACTAACCCACACATTATTCACCTGGCGCACTAAGAGCTACGGAAAACTAAGGATGTATTTGGAAGGGGAATTAAAATTCAGGGAGAAGACATAAAAACTTAACGGTTGGCCGATGGATTGCAGTTTGTGAAAGACGGCAAGGGACTTGGAAGATCAGTCGCACGGTATGGATACCGCCTTAAGAAGAAAGTGTAAGACGAACTCCAAAGAAGGTAAACAGGGATAATGGAATGTAGCACATTCAACTCGAATGATCCAGAAGAAATTAGATTAAGAAATAAGATACTGAAAGTAGAAGTCGATTTTTGGTATTTGGACAGGAAACTAACAGATGTTGACAGAAGAGGATATGAAATGGAAATTATAACTAGCAATAAACCTTAGCTCAGATATTTATATGTCAACCTGGAATATAAATTTAACTGCTCTTTTCAGAAAGTATTTGGAATGTAGCCCTTACCTGAAAGAGAAACGTGGACAATAAACACTACGGACAAGAGGAGAATAGAAACTTTAAAAATGTACGTTTAAAGAAGAATGCTGAAGATTACATGGGTGGATCCGTTAACTAATGAGGCGGCGCTAAATCGAATTGGGAAGCAACGAACTTATGGCACAACCAGACTGCAAGAAGGGATCGGTTTGTAAGACATATCGTGAGTCGTCACGCAATCTTCAGTTTGGTAATGGATGAAGTGTGGTGATGGTGGGGGGGGGGGGGGGGGGAGAACATCGTAGAGAGACCCAAAGGATCAACGCAGTAAGCAGATTCAGAAGGATGTCGGTTGCAGTAGTTAATGTAGAGATGAAGAGGCCTGCGCGGGACTGACTCACGTGGAGAGCTGCATCCAACCAGTCTTTCGCCTGAAGACCACAACAACATAGTCCGTAAGCCGCTTGTTAATATTATTCTCGGGAAATAAGGATATTTTCTGTAGCTCACTGATGGTTTCAGAGCCCTACAACTCACTGTACATGCGATCTTCTGCACAAATGAACCGCCCACCTTTTTTTTTTCTTCCACGTAAAGCGCCTTTTGTCGGGATGGATAAAAGAACCGGTCCAACACACTGGCATGCAGATGCCTTCTCCAGTTCGCAGAAGGGCCCACTCTCCCTCCCCTCCCCCCCCCCCCCCCCCAACCCCGCAGTCGAGCTTTACATCTGGTCGCCGTCCGTCACAAGTTCCCAGCACGACACCACAGCCTCCTTTCGGAAGAATCCAATCACGACAGCAGTTAGTCTTCTCTCGAGCGGCTTGCTGGGCTGGATTCAGCTCTACGCCTCACTGGGACTGGTTGGTTTACACCCGGAGCAGCTGATTTTGAAGAAAATTCCGTAAGCTTTTCGCCGACTTCATATACAGGAGTTTGCACCTTACCGAACTCGACACAGTGGCTTCGCAACTCAACGCGCAATAATTATGAATTTCGCAAGCTTTGTGATTATCTACACGACACAGTACCGAAATGGGAAACGAAGACTCTCAGTTTTGTCCTAGGATGATACAAGGTGGATAGGCCAAGTTGGGTGTGGATGATTTTCGACATTCTAGTGAGCTATTCCGTTGCATTGTACATATTTATTTAACTTACTTTATTGTAGTGTTCATTAAAAAGCAGAAAAGGTGAAAATAATGCTACAGCCGTTAATATGAACGGACGTAACTTTTCCTACACAAATATCGGCACTGAAACACTTGTGCGCCGACGCACTTTTACGCTCTTCTATTCTACACGTTTCATTAATTCATAACTTATTATTTAAAAGCTGAAGATGTCCACACACTACAAAACGTGGGAACGAGACAAATATCAAATGTGGAGACCCACTTTGGTTTGACGTATAGGATTACTACGGCGTGTTACCAAAAGGTACGGCCAAACTTTCAGGAAACATTCCTCACACACAAAGAAAGAAAGAAAATATGTTATGTGGACATGTGTCCGGAAACGCTTACTTTCCATGTTAGAGCTCATTTTATAACTTCTCTACAAATCACATTAATCATGGAATGGAAACACACAGCAACAGAACGTACCAGCGTGACTTCAAACGCTTCGTTACAGGAAATGTTCAAAATGTCCTCCGTTAGCGAGGATACATGCATCCATCCTCCGTCGCATGGAATCCCTGATGCGCGGATGCAGCCCTGGAGAATGGCGTATTGTATCACAGCCGTCCACAATACGAGCACGAAAAGTCTCTACATCTGTTACCGGGGTTGCGTAGACAAAAGCTTTCAAATGCCCCCATAAGTGGAAGTCAAGAGGGTTGAGGTCAGGAGAGAGTGGAGGCCATGGAATTGGTCCGCCCCTACCAATCCATCGGTCAGCGAATCTGTTGTTGAGAAGCGTACGAACACTTCGACTGAAATGTGCAGGAGCTCCATCGTGCATGAACCACATATTGTGCCTTACTTGTAAAGGCACATGTTCTAGCAGCACAGGTAGAGTATCCCGTATGAAATCATGATAACGTGCTCAATTGGGCGTAGGTGGACGAAACTAAAATGAGCTCTAACATGGAAATTAAGCGTTTCCGAACACATGTCCACATAACATATTTTCTTTCTTTGTGTGTGAGGAATGTTTCCTGAAAGTTTGGCCGTACCTTTTTGTAACACCCTGTATAAATGATTTACTCGTTTTCAGAGCTCTATATTTTGTAAAATATTACCTGTGTAAATTTGACTTATGCACGAATAGAACCGGAAACTCACAGAGTTGGCATGTGACACTCTAAAAATGTTCTATGGGCGTCCCTCCGAGTTGTTCCAGTGTTCTTGACAGTGGGGTACGCAAACACGGTCCTTAATGTATCTCCAAAGAAAAAGTCACGGGATGTTAAGTCAGGCGACGTGGGGGGCGGGGGGGGGGGGGGGTCAAGGGAACAGAGCCACATCATCATCCTCATCACCACGCCCAATCGAGCGGTGCGGAAATTCGTCGTTTAGGTAGCGACGACCATCGATGCTCTAATAAGGGGGGTGCCCGTTTTGTTGTTAGACAAAATTCTCGGGATCAGCAGAGTGTTGTGGAAACAACCGCACATGCAAAATATGAATGTAAGAGGGAACCCTCACAGCCTTTTCACAGAAGAAAAACGACCCGTACAGCTTTGTCTGCGACATATCACAGAAAATATTAACCTTCGGCGAATCTCGTTTATGCGCCATAATTTCACGAGGATTTTCAATGCCTCACACTCTCACAGTGTGGCAATTAACCTTTCCACATAAATGGAACATTCCCCGTCGCTGAATATCAGTTTGGAGGCGAAATGTTCGTGCTCTAATGTTTCCTGTATTGCGATGTAAAACAGAAGGCGCTGTCCATAGTCTTCCAGTTTTAATTCTTGTACGAACTGTAGACGGTACGTTCTGAGGTGTAACCGCCGTCGCAAAATCTCCCACTCACTTCACTGCGGTATTCCAAGTCCGTGTCTAGTGCGGACCGTTGATCTGTTTGGATTGCGTACGGAACTTCCCCTCTCCGCGGTTGCTGTTTACAAAGACAACCAACGACTTTAAACTGTCGATACTATCGCACAATGCTCTATTTGCCTGATGGTTCTTTTCCGTAATTCCTTGTGAATGCACGCTGCACTGTTCCGACAGATAAAGATGTGGCATATTCCAACATACAAAAATTCTTTCCCCGCTTTGTCGCCATTTTGTCACAGCACTGTGCTCCTAACGCCAGCTAGTGGGCAAAATGTGTACTTCGTGAGTTTACGATTCTATCCATGCGATCAATCCTATTTGTACTTTGGAATACATAGAACTCTAAAAACGGATGAATCATTTATAGGTAGCCCAGAATTTCTGTCCTGCTGGCGCCTGTGTTGGACTGCCGCAACTGAGTTTACGTTAACCGTGCCCGCCAGCTAACGACCAGCACAACACAGCAATGATGGCGCGGCGCCTAGAAGTCTGGCATTCTGGTTTCCCACCACAAAGGAAGCTTTAGCCAACGGTCCGCTTTGACAGCTGTGTTCGACATCTGGCGCGTAAACCGGCCAATAGAAGCACCTAACATCTCCACCGTTCCTACACCTGCATCTACATTTACGTGCAACGTTTCTCAAGCATTCTGGGTCAACAATATGCAGAGGCTAGAGTATGTTTAGTAATTAACATGTACCACTGTTTGGAAGGGCCGGATTCGAACCTGAGACCTTTCCCTTTGGCGGGCAAATACTCTACCGGCTGCGCTATCCAAGCACGATTCGCGACCGAGTTTCCCTCTCTTAGGGATTTCGCACTTATCTGTGTGGCTTAAAGCTACTTTATATTAACAGGGAATTAAGGATATTTAAGGTAAAATCGAACTTAAGCTTACTACAATATCTGTGCTATTAGCGTTCTTAAGGGCGGCATAGTGGAACAGTAAGCGCACGGAAGATCACGTATTACATCGGGGCTTATGAAGTACAGGTAATACCATAAATTTAGACATGCCACTGCGTGATACCGGGTTGCGCGGAGGTTTTTTTTTTTTTTCTTATTTGTAGGGAAATGTTTTCGGGTTTATCTTGTAGACTGACAACTTTCGGCTGCGAGCGCCTAGTACCCGTCAGCTGGTATGGGTATGGGAAAAATAACACACGTAAGTAATGTGGATTTGTGAATAAGGATTATACACACTCGCATCTTCAAATGTGGCACTTACATCTGATTAACATTTATTATCTTTATTAATTAAAGCTATAGTAACTCTTTTTAGGTATCGAGGCAACAAGATCAACATCGCCGTTACAGGTTTATACCGTTTTATGTCGCAGCTGATACTGGAATGAAGTACCCTGTGCCACGTACACACCGGCTTGAAGTCTATAGGTTACAGAGTAGAAACTGGGGCAAAATGCGGCCTGGTGAACCGCGTTGCTGTGTGGGACGAGGCTACTTTTATCTTTTCCGTGATAGTGTCTAAAGTTAGGAATACTCAGGTCTCACGCTGCTCTGGGAATGGAACCAGTACCTTCCGAACGGAGAGTTTCCACTGAACACAGCGGTGCATTTGCCTCAGGAGCTGGGTTACACCATGACTGCCTAGTCAGGCATTACCAAACGGGCGATAAAAGCTGCCGCTAAAAATGGCAGCACGAAGACTTTTCCATTGTGGTCGACACTGTGGAAGCAACCGGCACGACAGTAACGAGTTAGTAAGTCAGTGACGTATTGCGCAGATAATTTATGCGACACTGCGACTGACATGGAGCGAGGCAGATGACAGGCTCTCAACATAATTCACTGACACTGGTGCCTGCGGCCTTCTTACGGATCTTACGCCATCCTCCCCGGCATCATTGGGCAAAATTTGCACCACAGTAAGCGACGTCGCGCATTTATTATCGAATATAGTCACACATTAGGTCAAACATGCCAGCAAGCTGCAAGACCGGTAGTACACTATCATATTTCTTTGACGAAGAAACATGATCAAATATTCGTCAAATTTCTCTGACAAAGATCTTCCGAGGTGGCACTAAAAAGGGGTATTACATTGTCATATTTTTCGTCAAATTTCAAGATGGCGGATAACAGCGCTGCAGTTGCTAATAGCGCAACTGCATTCGTGTGTATTTGGAAGAAAAGCGGCAGATAGAAAGGGAACATACTTGGATGAAGCCATAGGTATTACGTCGAGATAGTAAAAGCATTCAGCAAAATTTTATACGAGAGCTGCAAGTGGAGGGCATCAGATCTTATCTATAAATTACTTACGAATTGATGGGCGTGTATTCCAGTATTTGCTCAGTAAAGTGGCTTCTCGTATTACAAAACAGAATACTGTCTTGAGAAATGCTTTATGTGCAGAAGACAGGCACACTGTGACATAGCAATTTCTTGATACATGAGAGAGGTACTCTAGCTTACAACACAGCACTGAAATTGCACATTAACCATAATACTTCCAGAAACGTGTGAAGCGATTCATAAAGCGCTGAAGGGGGAATATGATGTTGTTGTTGTTGTTGTTGTTGTTGTTGTGGTCTTCAGTCCTGAGACTGGTTTGATGCAGCTCTCCATGCTACTCTATTCTGTACAAGCTTCTTCAGCTCCCAGTACCTACTACAGCTTACATCCTTCTGAATCTGCTTAGAGTATTCATCTCTTGGTCTCCCTCTACGATTTTTACCGTCCACGCTGCCCTCCAGTACTAACTTGGTGATCCCTTGATGCCTCAGAACACGTCCTACCAACCGACCCCCTTCTTCTAGTCAAGTTGTGCCACAAACTCCTCCCCAGTTCTATTCAACACCTGCTCATTAGTTATGTTATCTACCCATCTAATCTTCAGCATTTTTCTGTAGCACCACATTTCGAAAGCTTCTATTCTCTTCTTGTCTAAACTATTTATCGTCCATGTTTCACTTTCAAACATAGCTACACTCCATACAAATATTTTCACAAACGACTTCCTGACACTTAAATCAATACTCGATGTTAACAAATTTCTCTTCTTCAGAAACGCTTTCCTTGCCATTGCCAGTCTACATTTTATATCCTCTCTACTTCGACCATCATCAGTTATTTTGCTCCCCAAAAAGCAAAACTCCTTTACTACTTTAAGTGTCTAGGTAAATAAATGTTTAGTACACTATATGGACAAAAGAACTATTTTTATTTTTGAATAATTTAATTAAAGGGATTAGTGTTCCAACAGCCACAAAATTAATAAAAAGTGCGAAACAGAAGAAGTGCTTTTTAACTTGTGGCTTCCAGAGTTCAAAAATAGACAAAGTAGAATGGGAAGCTAAGAAATAATTTTTTTTATTTGGAGTGTGACCGCATCCTTTATTCCGGCTTGCTGATGTTTCCAGATGTAGCTGTGATTGTGGACATACGTCGCCTGCAGCATATTCCACCTGCCCATCAACACACAATTAATGGCATGCACTGTACCCCCTGCTCACCCCTCCACACTATTTGAAGCAAATCTGAGTCACAACTTTGAAGCCATGTTTGCAAACACACTACAGAGACGTGAAATAGCTAAAGCAACGCCAGCGCTCCAAGCTGTTACACTTCACATTGCAGTGAACAGAGGACGAAAGACTTTTTGATCAAATCTACGGCGAGACCACAGATTTGATCATAGTTATTTGACGACAGCCGAGATTTGACAAAGTTCCCTATTAAGCCATCACATTTCTTTGACATAAATATTTGACATATCAACTTTGACAAAGAAATATGACAGTGTAATACCGGCCTAACGGAAGCCCTCTTCAGCAGTTCGAAAGCATGACGAAAAACTGTTTCGCAGCAGCGTATGATTATGCTTCGACAGCCCCTAGAGGCGAACCTGTTAGGCAGGCGCTGATCCAGGTCTGGGTTCAGGATAGGGGAAGACCAAAATAATCTGCTGTCACCAGCACATAACGCACCGTATATGCCTGGAATTTTATTATCTACAATTATCTCATATGGCGAGATGTGGCAACACTCAATGCACGCAGGAACGTTGTCCAACATGATCGTTTTCGTGGCCCAAGAGTTACGGAGCGAGGGGTGGGGGGGGGGGGGGGAGGGTGGGCATAATGTTGCATGGCTGTGTTGTCGTTGTGCGTTGTGGTCTTCAGAGACTGATTTGTGATTTGATGCAGCTCTCCATGCTTCTCTATCCTGTGCAAGCCTCTTCATTTCCGAATAACTATTGCAACCTACATCCTTCTGGATCTCCTTAGTGTATTCATCTATGTATGTAGTAGAACGGGGACCTAGAAACGACGGAGAGGCTTCGTCCACGCCGTAGACCTCAGTGGTTCACAACCCCAAACAGGCTACAGCAGTCCACTCACCCCACCGCCACCCCACACCGAACCCAGGGTTATTGTGCGGTTCGGTCCCCAGTGGACTCCCCTGGGAACGTCTCATACCAGACGAGTGTAACCCCAAATGAAGCGTGGTACAATGGTTCAAATGGCTCTGAGCACTATGGGACTTAACATCTATGGTCATCAGTCCCCTAGAACTTAGAACTACTTAAGCCTAACTAACCTAAGGACATCACACACATCCATGCGCGAGGCAGGATTCGAACCTGCGACCGTAGCGGTCGCGCGGCTCCAGACTGTAGCGCCTAGAACCGTTCGGCCACTTGGTAGAATAATTATGGTGAACGCGTACGTGGAAACAGTGTTTGCGCAGCAATGGCCGACGCCGCATTCGCCGAGGCAGATGGAAAACCGCCTGAAAAAACATCCACAGGCTGGCCGTCACACCGGACCTCGACATTCATCGGCCGGGTGGATTCGTGCGAAGGACTGGCACTACTTCCCGTTCGGGAAGCAGCGCGTTAGACCGCGCGGCTAGCCTGGCGGGCGTATTCATCTCTAGGTCTCCCTCTACTATTTTTACCTTCCGCGCTTCCCTCCAATACTAAATTGGTGATCCCTTGATGCCTCAGAACGTGTCCTAGCCACCGATCCCTACTTCTTGTCAAGCTGTGCCACAAATTCCTCCTCTCCCCAATTCTATTCAGTACCTCCTCATTAATTACGTGATCTACCCATCTAATCTTCAGCATTCTCCTGCAGCACCACATTTCGAAAGCTTCTATTCTCTTCTTGTCCAAACCATTTATCGTCCAGGTTTCACTCCATAGAAATGCTTTCAGAGAAGACTTCCTGGCACTTAAATCTATACTCGATGATAACAATTTTCTTCAGAAACTCTTTCCTTACCGTAGCCAGTCTACATTTTATATCCTCTCTAATTCGACCATCATCAGTTATTTTGCTGCCCAAATAGAAAAACTCATCTACTACTTTGTCTCATTTCCTAATCCAATTCCCTCAGCATCACCTGATTTAATTCGACTAAATTCCATTATTGATGGTCATCTTATATCTTCCTTTGACGACACCTTCCATTCCGTTCAGCTGCTCTTCCAGATCTTTTGCTGTCTTTGACAGAACTACAGTGTCGTCGGCAAACCTCAAACTTTTTATTTCTTCTCCATGGTTTTTAATTCCTAGTCCAAATTTATTTTTGTTTCCTTTAATGCTTGTTCAATATACAGACTGAATAATATCAGGGATAGGCTACAACCCTGCCTCACTCCCTTCTGAACCACTGGTGATCCTCGACTGTAATAACTCTGCCATCTGGTTTCTGTACATATTATAAATAGCCAAAAAAAATGGTTCAAATGGCTCTGAGCACTATGGGACTTAACGTCTGAGGTCATCAGTCCCCTAGAACTTAGAACTACTTAAACCTAACTAACCTAAGGACATCACGCAACACCCAGTCATCACGAGCCAGAGAAAATCCCTAACCCCGACGAGAATCGAACCAGGGAGCCGGGCGCGAGAAGCGAGAACGCTGCCGCACGACCACGAGCTGCGGACTATAAATAGTCTTTTGCTCCCTGTATTTTACCGCTGCCACCATCAGAATTTCAAAGAGAGTGTTACAGTCAACATTGTCAAAAGCTTTCTGTAAGGCTACGAATGCTAGGAACTTAAGTTTGCCTTTCCTTATTCTATCTTCTAAGATAAGTCGTAGGGTCAGTATTGCCTCGCGTGTTCCAACATTTCTACGGAATCCAAACTGATCTTCCCCCAGGTCGGCTTCTATCTGTTTTTCCAATCGTCTGTAAAGAATTCGTGTTAATATTTTGCAACCCTGACTTATTAACCTGATAGTTCGATAGTTTTGACACTTATCAGCATCTGCTTTCTTTGGGATTGGAATTATTATATTCTTCCTGAAGTCTGAGGGTATTTCGCCCGTTTCATACATCTTGCTCACTAGATGGAAGAGTTTTGTCACGGCACTACTGACCTCCAAATGTTTGAACGCAGTACAAAGTAATCGTAACAGTGTATTCCTTCCGCAAGGGTGCAATGGGCCTGACTTGCTTTTTAAGGATGACAATATGCGACTGCATCAAAAGGCGTGAGTGGAGCGGCTTTTACAACTAGAAGGTATTCGGCGAACGAATTGGCTTGCTCGTTCCCTCATCGAGAACGTGTGGCATCCACTGGGGAGACGTATTTCCGGATGTCCACATTCACCAACGACCATCCAGTAATTGTGAACAGCCCAGGTGAAGCAATGGATTGCCCTGCCACAAGAACTCGTTGCCAACCTCGTGGCCAGCATTTGTGCATGTCGCAGAGTATGCACTGCCGTGCATGGTGGTCACATACGTTGAGAATCAAATCCCGCCTTTTGTAATGCCGACCATCATAAATTGCCGTGTGTCGTCAGTGTTATGACAGCTCTCGTAAAACTCGATGACTGGGTTCACGAGCAGCCGATCGCAGACAATTCCTCGCGCAACGGTGGGAGGCAAGATTGGGGAGTTGCTGTGCAACATCAAGGAAACCGACACGCAGAACTGTGCGAGGAGCACGTGAAGGGACGCTTGGCCTCGGATGGTCCCTACTGTAAAAGGCGGCCATCGCTACGTGGTAATTCTGGTAAATAACGAATGTGTTAACACGTACGGTTTCAAGCAAATACTTGCCGTTTACCAAATAACACCGCATCTGCAACACCGGCGAGCCTGCTGGTCATAACCGGTAGTCAATCGGTACTCACTTGTGCTTGTGTTGCCTTAACACAGGTAAATGACAATAATGGACGGTACAAGACTCACATCTTTCTATTTTAAAATGGTTTTTGCTCTGTTTTAGCCGTTGCAGCTGACAGATCGGCGTCCAGCAGTCTAAGCGCTGCTGCACACAGTGGAAATGGAAATGAGCGTACGGCATTCTGGGCCGGGAGTCCCCCATTCGGGGAAGTTCGGCCGCCGAGGGCAAGTACTCATTGCATTCGACACCACATTGGGCGACTTACGCGTCGGAGACGGGGATGAAACGATAAGGTCAACACAACACCCAGCCTCTGAGGGGAGAAAATCTCCTGCCCCAGCCGCGAATCGAACCCGGGCCCCTCGGCGTGGCATTCCGCCGCGTTGACCACTCAGCTAACGGGGGCGGACTGGTGCACAGTGCGAGAACCGCAGTGGGTTCAAGGCCAGACGGAGCTCTGCGGCCGCCGACACATCCGGATTACGCAGGCGGCAGCAGCTGTATCACGGCGGGCAGATCCCAACACTGCCGCTGCCAAGCAGTCTCCCAACAACGCACGCGGCAGCAACCCGCCATTATTTTCCCCCGATAGTCACAAAAAAAAGGCTGCGACGCGTGCGGAAGAAAGCAGTATTGTACCACACAAGGATACCGTTAGCAATGCCCCTGGCAAGTGTAATAGGGCCGCTGTTGTTCTCTATACAGGGTGTTACAAAAAGGTACGGCCAAACTTTCAGGAAACATTCCTCACACACAAAGAAAGAAAATATGTTATGTGGACATGTGTCCGGAAACGCTTACTTTCCATGTTAGAGCTCATTTTATTACTTCTCTACGAATCACATTAATCATGGAATGGAAACACACAGCAACAGAACGAACTAGCGTGACATCAAACACTTTGTTACAGGAAATGTTCAAAATGTCATCCGTTAGCGAGGATACATGCATCCACCTTCCGTCGCATGGAATCCCTGATGCGCTGATGCTGCCCTGGAGAATGGCGTATTGTATCACAGCCGTCCACAATACGAGCACGAAGAGTCTCTACATTTGGTACCGGGGTTGCGCAGACAAGAGCTTTCAAATGCCCCCATAAATGAAAGTCAAGAGGGTTGAGGTCAGGAGAGCGTGGAGGCCGTGGAATTGGTCCGCCCCTACCAATCCGTTGATCACCGAATCTGTTGTTGAGAAGCGTACGAACACTTCGACTGAAATGTGCAGGAGCTCCATCGTGCATGAACCACATGTTGTGTCGTACTTGTAAAGGCACATATTCTAGCAGCACGGGTAGAGTATCCCGTATGAAATCATGATAACGTGCTCCATTGAGCGTAGGTGGAAGAACATGGGGCCCAATCGAGACATCACCAACAATGCCTGCCGAAACGTTCACAGAAAATCTGTGTTGATGACGTGATTTCACAATTGCGTGCGGATTCTCGTCAGCCCACACATGTTGATTGTGAAAACTTACAATTTGATCACGAAACTAAAGTGAGCTCTAACATGGAAATTAAGCGTTTCCGTACACATGTCCACATAAAACATCTTTTCTTTATTTGTGTGTGAGGAATGTTTCCTGAAAGTTTGGCCGTACCTTTTTGTAACACCCTGTATACACAAATGATTTGGCGGACAGGATGGGCATCAATCTGCGGTTGTTTGCTGATAATGCTGTGGTGTACTGTAAGGTGTCGAAACTGAGTGACTGTAGGAAGATACAAATAAACAGAATTGTCCAGAATGTTCTTCAAGCAAATCGCCAACACCTGTCGCCCAGTGACATGACGTTTTGTCATCCACAGAAATTGAATTGGTGTTTGGGAATACGAAGTCCATGAATAACTACAAATGGTCTAACCATTTCCAGTCAGTGATGGTTCAGCTGGACCAGAGGTCCCTGTAAATTCCATGTAAACACAGAACACACCACCACTACGGAGCCACCACCAGTTTGCACACGGCCTTGTTGACAACTTGGGTCCATGGCTTCATGGGGCCTGTGCCACACTCGAATTGTAATGTGTGTGTGTGTGTGTGTGTGTGTGTGTGTGTGTGTGTGTGTGTGTGTGTAAATTCCTAAGGGAGCAAACTGCTCCCTAGACTTACACACTACTTAATGTAACTTACACTAACTTATACTAAGAACAACACACACACACACCCATGCCCGAGGGAGGACTCGAACCTCCGGAGGGCCGCGCAATCTGTGACATGGTGCCTCAAACCGCGCGGCCACTCTGTGCGGCACTGGAGTTGTAGAATCAGCTCATACCAACTGAAATCGGGACTCATCTGATCAGATCACAGTTTTCCACTCGTCTAGGGTCCAACTGACATGGTAACGGGCCCAGCAGAGGCGCTGCAGGCGATGTGTTGTTACCAAAGGGACTCGCGTCGGTCCTCTGCTGTCATAGCCTATTAGCACTAAATTTCGCCGCGGTGTCCGGAATGATAAGTTCGTCGCACGTTCCATTGATTTCTGTGATAATTTCACGTAGTGTTGCTTGTCTGTTTGCACTGGCAACTCAACGCAAACGTCGCTGCTGTCGATCGCTAAGTGGAGGCCTTCCGACATTGCGTTTGCCGCGGTGAGAGGTAATGCCTGATCGTGGATTTATCCTCTAACAGGCTGTTTGTACTTCAGGCTACTGGGGAGTGGTAGTGACAAATCGAAGAGAAAGTGTGGTTCACTATATGATACAGGTAGGTTTGATAGTGAGTTAATGAATAGTGACAGTAGTTATTGTGATGTGATCTCTCTGGTTATCACGGCGCGATTGATTAATGCTGTGCTTCCGGGTGTCGAGTCGAGCTGTTGGTTGTGAACAGAGTTTCAAGAACCGACCCAGCTGCCTCATTCACGTGCTGCGACACGTGCTGGTTGGAGTCCAGGCAGCAAGTAACATAGCGGCAAAGCTCGCAGCACATGAAGAACAAGGCTGGGCCGGTTCTTGAAGCACTGTGCACTTCCCAGCCCAACTCCTGTATAGCGTTTCTGTCTGTCTAGCAGAACGCGGGCAGGCATTATCATGCAGTAACATCACTTCACGCAATCTTCCTGGTTGTTGTTACTGGATTGCGTCTGCAAGACGTCTCAAATGTTGACAATACGTCAGCAGCGATGGTGACACCACGCGGAAGCAATTCGGAGTACATCACAACGTCGCTGTTCCACAAGACACAAAACATTATGTTTTATGGATGCGCGCATGTCTTTGTACGGAAAGTTGCTGCTTTGTTTGGGCTCAACGATTCCTTTCTTTTATATTAGCATAAAGACATCAACTCTCGTCAACAGCGACGGAACATGATAGAAACGGCCGGCGCTGGCACGTGCCAATTGATGGCCAACAAGCACAGATGGAGATATGGCTGATTTTAATGATTTTGGCTTCGAGCACGCAGTACCCATACACACTATTGTTGAATCTGCCCCACTGCATGCAAAAGTCGCACGATGGTGGAATGATCACAGTTAACCAGGTTTGCCAATTCTCAAGTACAGTGACGTGGGTCATTGTGGATTAGCGCGTTTAAACTATCATTATCAAACCCCGAAAGTCTTCCTGAACATGGAGACTCACGATATAAAAACGAGCCTCCTGAAAATGAGGAAACCATTTTCTTGCCGAACTCTGTCCAATGGCATTATTCACATGCATGGCGCGAATGTTTCTGGCTGCCTCCGCTGCTGTCAACGCTCTACTGAAGTCATGCAGGAGAATGTGACGGAACTGTTCCGATTCCTCCACTTGGCACTCCATTTCGTAGCGTCCACAGCTCCTCTATCTATCTTCAAACGAAAAAATGAAAATAGCAACAGGAACCTACAAATCAAAAATGAAAATCGATAAATACATCCGTAGCAACCGGTATACCACCTTGCAAAACAAAAACGCTACGAACGTATGCACCAGCCTAATAATTCGTATAAAAGTGAATGCGTTCTGTGTTTAAATAATGTGGAAGAGGTTACCATTTAATAAATGCATGTGTTTTTCTCCTACCTGTCAGAAGCATATCATGACTGTACGTTTTATTTTACTATACAAGCCGGCCGCGGTGGCCCAGCGGTTCTAGGCGCTTCAGTCCGGAACCACGCGACTGCTACGGTCGCAGGTTCGAAATCTGCCTCGGGCATGGACGTGTGTGATGTCCTTAGGATAGTTAGGTTTAAGTAGTTCTAAGTTCTAGGGGACTGACGACCTCAGAAGTTAACTCCCATAGAGCTCAGAGCCATTTGAACCATTTACTTCAAATGGTTCAAATGGCTCTGAGCACTATGGGACTTAACATCCATGGTCATCAGTCCCCTAGAACTTAGAATTACTTAAACCTAACTAACCTAAGGACATCACACAACACCCAGTCATCACGAGGCAGAGAAAATCCCTGACCCCGCCGGGAATCGAACCCGGGAACCCGGGCGTGGGAAGCGAGAACGCTACCGCACGACCACGAGATGCGGGCGAACCATTTACTATACAGTGACGAGTATCGAGCTAGGTTTGCTGAGCTTTGGGTGATATTTGCATATGAAATACAATTATTGAGATATAGAAGTCGAAGCAATTTGCACTTAATCGCATAATGACGTTTTTTATGGATGCCATCGGTATTCTGTAGTTTCAATGTTTACATCCCTCATCAGGAACAAATTAGATTTATTTACTTCTCTTCGCTAAGGAGAATAGTCCAGAATTCGAGGCTGTTTGCTACTCAGGGAATTCCTCAGCGAGAATCAGACGGGGTTTCCCAAGCGAGAGTGCTCGGTGCTCGTGTGGTGTCGCGCTAGGATCTGCAGACTGAGCTGCACTGCCTGCGCTCTAGTGGTTCCCGCGGCGGAAGCGATACGCTGGGTATCTAAATGCGCGCGAACCGTGTCCCGTTGGCGGAGTTAGGACAGGGAGGAGGCGCCCCGTCACGTCCCACTCCTACACCGGCGACACGCCAGCTCCGGCAATCACCGACACGTGACCCGGGATATCGGCTGCCGACAGCTGCCCGCTGATAAGGCACCAGCTGCCAGATAGACGCCTGCACGCGTGAGGCAACACCACTGCCCCCCAAACTCTCTCCCACATACCCCTCTCTAAGTCTCCCGACTGGTTCGATCCCTATCGCCTTTGCCTAACTACAGCCCCCAAACTCTGATATAAGCCAAACACCCACTCTTGCCATTTTTTGCCTTTGTTGCTTTGCTCCCAAGAGATATAGTTACGCTTCCAGCTTTAGCAGAGTACACCTCTTCCTCCCTATATCAGGACTCTTCTTTTCCCCACTGTCTTCCCTCCCTTTGCAAAAACGTCGTCCTGGACCTCCTACCTGGCTCTTCTTTAGTATCTGCCGCGCAACTGGACACCGCTGTGGGCGCAGGTGAGCTGGTGTGGTTCTCACGGCAGAGGTAGCGCGGCAAGCTGCCACGAACGGCGCGCGCGAAGAGGGAGCTACTCACTCAGGTGTTTACTTGTTGGTGGTGATAGGCCAGTGCCCGTCAGTTCTTACGCCGATCTCAACTACCTGTGATTGCATGGTCAGCGCCGCATATTGATAAGCGAAGGTGCACGGGTTAGATTCCCGGATGGGTCGGAAATTTTCACCGCTCGGGGACTAAGTGTAGTGTTTATATTAAAGACGAAGAAATTCCTGCAGCTGTATTTAAGGTGTTGATTTTATTTTGGCAACTAGTTTCAGCGTTGTAACAACGTCATCTTCAGGTCCATACACTTGTTGACATCAACTGTGTGCGGCTGATACTAGAAGTCAGTGGTGAGATATGGACGTGCTCCGAGTGGAAGGTGGGTAGTAAGGGCCTGAAGTTGTTACAACGCTGAAACTCGTTGCCAAAATAAAATCGACACCTTAAATACAGCTGGAGGAATTTCTTCATCTTCAATATAAATTTAAACCAGCTGACGTCCGACTGTCCTCCATTTCAACTATAGATGTACGAAGAAGTGATGTATTGTCCGTACATCCGTATTGTCACAACTGGTGTTACTATTGAGATGGCTGCAAGGGAACGACCCGAAAGCCAATTAAAAAAAATAAAAAACCTGCCTCTGACCTGGCCTTTTGGAAATTTTGTGGTAACCTCTTATGTGACCAAACTGCTGAGGTCATCGGCCCCTAGGCTTACACAACTTAATCTAAGTTAAACTAACTTAAGATAACGACAAGATACACACCCATGCCCGAGGGAGGACTCGAACCTCCGACGGGGGAGGCGTGAACCATGGCAAGGTGGCTTTAGACCGCGCGAAGATCTGGCCTTTTTTCACCTCCCATTGTGTTCTGTTTTCGCGTGCTCAGAAAGTTGTTCAGTCACCCGCGTTGGTCGTCTTTTCTATTTTTCTCCGTTCTCATATCTACGCGACGTTCGGACGCTCTGCTCCCCCGTACACAGACTCGTACGTCGAGATTTGTTCCCTCTTTCGGGCTCAGCTACCCGGCTTTGTTGTCGAGGCACCGCAGGATAGTATAGTTTACGTTGCGCCGATAGCGACGGTTTCACGGCATAGTCACACGCTGTGCAGATACAAAACCCTCAATCTCAAATTCTTTCCCAAAATACCCTCCTTTCAACGACCCTTTTCGCCTAGCACTCACTTCCTGTAATTCAGCCCAGTACAGTGAAGCGCTCCTTTTCTTATTATAAGACTACCGCACCACTTTTAAATATAATAATATTTTGCGCAAAATCTTTAATGTACAACGACACATTTTAGTACCTTTGAAAACGTATACCACATATTTTAATTGTTTTTAGAAAACTGTGCTTGTATACAAAAGAGTCCAGAAAAATGTACACATTCCATGATAGTCAATATTAATGGAACAAAATGACATACCGTTACAATTGTTGCACGCAAAGTTATTTTGTGTGTTCAAAGCGATCCTCATTAGCAGCTACACAACGCCGATGCCGCTGAACTGATGACCGAACTACGGTTGTCAGTGTTGGTGGTGTGATAGCCGCACAGGACGCCTCGATGGGGGTCCCGTGAGTGACTTCTATTGATAAACTTCATACTTCATTTTTTCAAGGTTACCCATAGCTAAATGTCAAGTAAGGCCTGGCGACCGTGGTGGGTACCCAACAGCTCCTCTTCGACCTGTCCATCGTCCAGGTAGATTTTCACACAAGAAGGCTCTGACATCTGTGTGGCAGTGAAGCGGAGGGTCATATTGTTGTACACAAAATGTTTCATTCCCAAATACTTCTCGGATGGCAGGTAAAAATCAATGTTTTCAGCATACGAAGATACACCTCACCAGTTACGGTACCTTCAAAGAAGAATGGGACAATCAAACCGCGCGATGACAGATCACACCATGCGTTAACACCCGGTGGATTATCATGTTTCTCTGAACTGAGGAGTTTCCAGGAGCCCAGTACACGCAGTTGTGCCGCATTACAGTACTGTTCAGTTTGAATGGCGCCTCGTCAGATCAGATAACCATCCGTGCAAACCGTTTATCCTCGCGAAGCAGGCCTTCAAACCACTCGCAGTACTCCAGCCTTCGATCCGGATTGTCCTCGTTCATAGCGAGCAGCGATCTTGGAATGTACACATTCCACTTTGCAGCCTTCAGAATTCGTCGTATGCTTGATCGGTTTACACCGCTTCACAGTTTCTTTGAGGTGGCCCAGTAAAATGTTGCAACACAGCAGCGCTCGAGGCTGAACTTGCCGATGTTTTTGGTGGGCCACACCTTTCCTTGCAGTAGGAGAAGCACGATCTCATCACCAAAGGTAGCGTAGTGTAACATGAAACGAGCTTCGTACAGCACAAAATAAACCAGCAATCCAAGAAAATCAGCAGAATCTGAAAGAAGATCCCAGGAGGAGGGTCAAAACGTGGACTATTCTACAATTTTGAACAGTGACATGACGCGGCCAAACAACTCAAAAGATTTTACCACCAAGAAACGACGTTGAAATGTTTTCGTAGTTAATTTATAGAAGCTTGCCGATACTTATCGAAAATACCTGGTATGAAAACCGTAATAGCTACTAAACAATATCGTCATAGTCATTATCAACATGAGGTCATTATCGTCATCACGTTTCCTATGCAGGGTGTCTCTCCTACGAATCGTCTGGTGTTTTGGCAGATAGCAGCAAGTTCGTTTTTTGCAATGTGTACCTGGCGTCAGCGGAAACAGTTACTGTTCATCACGTACTTTATGCGACACCCAGTGTCAGTAGAAAGCGTCGGTTTGTTTTCCGTCACTAACAAGATTATTTTTAAAACGGAGTACTCCAGCACCGACTGAGTAGCGCTGCTGCCCGGCGCTAGCAGTCAGCGCGGATCAGGGTGGCACCTGAGTCGCTGCTGGAGTACTAGCTACTCTTTGTGTGTCCCTGCTGACACATATCGATACAATTAATACGGCGCTAGATTGATTTGGGGCCGCTATATCGAATGGGCATGTAGAACTGCGTTTTAAAAATAATTTTGTTTGTAATGGGGAACAACCTGACGCTTTCCAACGACACTGGGCAACGCATGAAGTAAATGAACAGTATTCTGTTTGCGCTGGCTCCAGGTACACATTGCAAAAACGAACTTGCAGCTATCTGCCGAAACACCACAGATGATGCACATCACAAGTCTTAGGAGGGGGCACCCGGTATTAATGAAGAAATATTTGTAAAAACATGAAGGGCTCAGGTTGTACCATCTTACAAAATCGATCTATGTACTTACAAGAAGTTTTTCAACCATAGTAGCTGCGTTAAGCATGTACTTGATGCTCCAGCCCACTCTACATTATGTCAAAAATACAAATTGGACGACAGAACTTATATTTTCACATGTCTGTTCGTGTATGTAGGCTGGTGCATGACGACGATAACTAACAATCCAAATTGGCAGGCATCTCGCAGATTTATCACACAGATGACGTTGGTGCAACATTTTCGACCGCTCCTGTTGGTCGTTAGAGCCACTTTTTTATGTGGCTGTCTGCCTCTTTCGATCGCCAGTGCTAATTTCGCTGGAGGGGAAGGACTTTCTCTTTGACAGGTGGGAACACTACACCTCATGATGCGTGCGCATATTATGGCTTTCACACGCCTCTCCAGAAGGGCTGGTTAACTGCCGCGCCAGTGACAAGTAGCACGTGCCGTGCATTAGCAGCTCTCTCGCTGCGGACGGCACACTGGACGCCGTCTGATGGCTACAGGCCTGACGGGTAGCACAACACACAGGCGCAGCTCGGGAACAGCAATACGCTGTCACGCCCACCTTCCTCTGTCGAGGAAACAATGTGATCAGCCGTCTGAGGTTGTCTGCGTGTGAAGCCGTCGTTTATCGTCTAGTAAAGTGGTCAGAAGATCAGAACAAGT
Source organism: Schistocerca serialis cubense (assembly GCF_023864345.2). Taxonomy (NCBI): domain Eukaryota; kingdom Metazoa; phylum Arthropoda; class Insecta; order Orthoptera; family Acrididae; genus Schistocerca; species Schistocerca serialis. The sequence goes on from NC_064639.1 coordinate 875,117,232, forward strand.
TGAGAAACGATTTAGAAAAGATATCTCTAAGATGCGAGAATTGTGAATTGAGCCTAAATAATGAAAAGTGTGAGGTCATTCACATGAGTGCTAAAAGGAATCCGTTAAACTTCGTTTACACGATAAATCAGTCAAATCTAAAGGCTGTAAATTCAACTAAATACCTAGGAACTACAATTACGAACAACTTAATTTGGAAAGAACACGTAGAAAACGTTGTGAGGAAGGCTAACCAAAGACAGCGTGTTATTGCCAGGAAACTTAGAAAATGCAACAGATCTACTAAAGAAACTGCCTACACTACGCTTGTCCCCGCAGCTGCGTGGTCTGGAATCCTTACCATATAGGACTGCAGGGATACATCGAGAAAGTTCAGAGAAGAGCAGCACGTTTTGTATTATCGCGAAATAGGGGAGAGAGTGTCACTGACATGATACAGGATACAGGATTCGGGGTACACATCAATAAAACAAAGGCGTTTTTCGTTGCGGTGGAATCTCCCTAACAAAATTTCAATCTCCAACTTTCTCCCCAGAGTGCGAAAATACACACATAAAAAAAAAAGTTTTGCATCACGTCGGTTCTGACAGTTCCGGAACCTCTACAGGAAATTGGAGTAGATGGAGTGGCCGAGCGGTTCTAGGCGCTTCAGTCTGGAAACGCGATACCGCTACGGTCGCAGGTTCGAATCCTGCCTCGGGCATGGATTTGTGCGATGTCCTTAGGCTAGTTAGGTTTAAGTAGTTCTAAGTTCTAGGGGACTGATGACAGATGTTAAGTCTCATAGTGCTCAGAACCATTTGAACTAAATAATTTTGTGATTACTGACTAAAACATTCGGCTAGCCCGGTTCATGACCAGTGGCTAGCACACTGGACTCGCATTCGGGAGGACGACGGTTCAAACCAACATCCAGCCATCTTGATTTCCCTAAATCGCCTCAGGGAAATGCCGGAGGCACGGCCGACTTCCTCCCCCATTCTTCCCTAATCCGATGGGACCAATGACCTTGCTGTTTGGTTCCCTCCCCCAAATCAACCAACCTACCGATCCATGACACCGAACCCTAACTGAAGTTTGCCTAACTAATGGCTTCCAGGGACTAAACAATTACTGATTTTCTGTATTTCGTATAATTATTGATCGAATTTAAAAATTTAAAGTTGTGTCCTAGTCTACTCAGCAAGAGACATACTGTTACGTTCGAAGGTTTAACACAGTACACGAGTGTTACAGCTAGAAATCGAGTATTATGACTTCAGGCAGCATAACTCACGACCCAAGCTATAATGGTCCAGTATTTGACAGTGGTAGCACTTAGCGACTTCCAGTAAACTTTACACATACTTTCAAACTTTTACGACACTTTGTCTCCCTGACACGTCCCATAAAAATGAAAGGAAAAAAAGTTCATCGCTTACTACGTTTTCACTGTCCCAACAATATCCACCTACAAGGTCTGTTTAAAAAATTCCGGAACATTCGTAATTTTGCGCCAGTGGTGTGTTGGAGCGACATGCGTTTGGCATCCCTCCCACGCCTGTGTTTAATGTGCAACTGCCGGGAGTTTCGTTGTTGGGTGTCTGTTAGTTTTCAGTTATTTTTCAGTACTGTACTGAGTAGAACGTTGTGTCGCGCAGTTTGCGAATTTCGAGATGGCAGAGTTAAAGCAGCAACGTGTCTGCATTAAATTTTACTTGAAACTCGACAAAACTTATAGAGAGAGACACAAAATGATGCACAAAGCCTACAGTGATGAGTGCTTAATTCGTACACGGTGTTTCGAGCGGTTCCCACGGTTTAAAAATGGCCCGACCTAAGTTAAAGATGACCCTCGTTGAGCACGCCTTCAACGTCTACCGACGACGCTAATGCCAGGAATGTCAATTGTGCGTGCCAATCGAAGACTGACTGTCCGAGAAATTGCCGAAGATTGTAACAATTTAGTTGGATCATGTCATGAAATCCAAACACAGCATCTTGAAATACATCGTATTGCCGCCAAGTTCGTCTCACGGCTCACGAGGCAAGACTAGAAAGACCTGCGCCCCGAAATCTGAAGAGCTTTTGCATCGCGCAAATGAGAACGAGATGTTTCGTAAGACAATTATAGAGACCCTGTAGACTTTTTTTATTTCCAAAGTTGAAAACCCCTGTGGGAGGACAAAGATTTGCAGCCACAGACGAGATAAAAGAAAATTCGTAGACGGCGCTTCGCGCGATCCAGCAAGAGGCGTACCAAGTATGCTCCGGAAGTGGAAACTGCTTTGGGAGCGGTGTATCAATTGTGGAGGAGAGCATTTCGAAGAAGACCATGCACAATAAGTAAAAGGTAAGCGTAGGAAAATTTTGTGGACAAAGTTACGGAATTTTTTGAACAGACCTCGTACACCACTGAACGTACGACCAAAACTGTATCATTGTGCGACATACAGTTCAGGAGATATGACGTTATAAACACCGAAGTGCACGAAAAACTAGCTTTTCCTTAAAACGAAACGCAACTTATCCGCACTAATAGTGTTCGATAATAAAATAAATGTGTCCTCGGACACTTTCGCGGCGCCAAAAATGGTTCAAATGGCTCTGAGCACTATGCGACTTAACTTCTGAGGTCATCAGTCGCCTAGAACTTAGAAGTAATTAAATCTAACTAACGTAAGGACATCACACACATCCAGGCCCGATGCAGGATTCGAACCCGCGACCGTAGCGGTCGCTCGGTTCCAGACTGCAGCGCCCAGAACCGCTCGGCCACTCTGGTCGCGGCGCCATATCCGAATAAAGAACTTCTCGGTTTTCAATACTATTTTATTCGAATTGACGCGGCTGGAATACCGAGAAGGTATTATTACTTCCACGAAACTGTAAACACAATTTCAAACTTTTTATAAATAGTTTATCGCTTACCTGCTTAACGGCAATTATTTAACTCATTTGGACACGAGTCTGAAGCTGTTTTATAAGTGGGAACACTATTGTTTAAAGGAATAGGAGGTTTACTAGTAAATTACAACTGTGTATTATATACTGTGTTACGTATTTATTATTGACACGTTTATTTTTGAGATACAGTATTTCAATTAGTGTAACTTTTTCTGTAATAATTATGCTAAATGGAACCGCTGTACGAGAGGAAAGTAGATGGTGATAGATCGATAGTTGGACAGTTGAACCCATTATTTTCCTTCGATTATTGTTTCGAAACTTTGCTTCTCTTTCTTTTTGTTTATCATTATTTTTGCGTTTCTTTTCGAGGAGGTGCTTCGGTGATACTGTTAGATCATTTTACGTATTTAAATGTTGTGTTTCGTAAACTGTGCGCGAGGTGAGGTATCCTTCATTAGGTTTTTTGGCGTTGACCGATTAGAATAAAGAAGCTAATTCTCACTGGTGCAAGATCTAACTCAGCGTGAATTTTAAATCTGACAACTGTACGACGACAACAAATTATGTTTACGTTCTGGGATTCGTCATATTGTAACATTCCCAAAGTAGTGAGTGAGTTTACGTATCTACATATATTGTTGGGTAATATTATTATTTGTTTGTCTTTTTTACTAACTGTGTGCGCTTCGCAAGCCAGCGCGTGGTCTATGATGGTGGATACCTCATAATCATCATGCTGTCGAAATTCCACTCTAATTATGGACGCTGTTGCGGGCTACCACGTGAGGGTGCATTCGTGTATTACACTTACATTCCGAATCTAATATGATTCAGACTTGTAGTTGTTCGTGCATTAATATTACTTGTTCGTGCATTAATATACACGTATTTTAAATATTTTGCAATACTCCTAATAGAACATTTGTACAAAGCGGACGTTAATTGTTACCAACTTGTTATGGAAGGGCTACTTTATTAAAAGTGTGGTGCATTGTTGGAAATAACTGCAACTAAATCTTTTGCCTCGTTTAAACTAGTAAATATAATGTAATTAATTCAGGGCATAAATAAAATTAACTTATCTCAAGGGGGTGAACAACAGCTGGTAACCGCTGTACGTAATTGTAATACTGTATCTCCTGGAAGCAATCAATATATGTTGTTTTCTTATTTAGCACTTAGGTGAATAATAAATTTAAAAAGGACTGCCGTTCCACATAATGGGCGCGCAGAATAACGCTGAATGTTTACAGTAAGACTCTAGCAATGTTACCTCGTGTTTGATGTTTCTCTTTTTCTTCTTCTTCTTCTTCTTCTTCCAGACCTCATTTTTGGGCTATTTTTCCATTATGTTTTGCACTACAGACTACGCTGGACGTCTTTCCAAAACACTTACAGTGTTAAACTCTCGCACAAACAGTTCAGCAAATGTTTCGCACGAACTGTTCTTCGTGTAATAACACTCGATAATGAGCACAAGCAGTTTTACGGTGAGCACCATGTTGTGTTGCATTCGACTGGCCATTAAACACGTCTGCTGCTCTCACTCACAGACGCAGTGCCACGGTGAAGTTGTCGGGACTGAGCATGCGGGAGAGGGGCTTGTGCAGGCGTCTGACAGCAACCGACTGGTGCATCGAAATTATGGTTGCCGTGCCGGTATTTTCTGTGATGGTCAGTACTCCTGTTCATCAACAAGCGGCAGTTCTACGCAAGTCATATAAATATTTCCCAATCCAGTTTTGTTTTGCCCGCATCTCGTGGTCGTGCTGTAGCGTTCTCGCTTCCCACGCCCGGGTTCCCGGGTTCGATTCCCGGCGGGGTCAGGGATTTTCTCTGCCTCGTGATGGCTGGGTGTTGTGTGCTGTCCTTAGGTTAGTTAGGTTTAAGTAGTTCTAAGTTCTAAGGGACTGATGACCATATATGTTAAGTCCCATAGTGCTCAGAGCCATTTGAACCATTTTGAACCAGTTTTGTTTTGTCCACCCTATACAGCAAAATTTCTCAAAAAGAATAGGTCTGCACAGTTAGAGACGAAGTGAGGAGCTACTTCCTTTCTTCGTGCATTTGTACCGCACTGGCGCGGGGTCGGCATGGTTATTAAAGGAACTGGCATGGTGAATTTAAGGTGTGGCTGGAGTCCCTTCCTGCCGCCAGCCCATTACCCACCCGAGACGGATTTTTTTAAATTCTTCATTCAAGGAGCAACTGATACATAATTACCACTTCCTAACTACATGAGTGGGTCCTAAGTTTACATTCAAATTACAATTACTGCAGCTACAGAGGTTATTATTATTTATTACAAGTGTGTTTATATTTCTACTACTGTTCCACTATGGGCATCTCTAGGTGTTGCTACTATTTAATGCTACATGTTTCTTTGATGTATTAAGTTACCTATGAGGTTAGTTTACCAACGTCTATTTCTATTTGTATACTACATTGTACAGTACTTAAGCTAAGCTACACTACCTTCAACGCTACAGGTGTGCCATCAGGTACATGTGCACCGCAACGGTCTACGTGTAGCGTTATTCATATGAATGCGTGGTGCCTGTTCTTTCAGACATGCCCGAAAGAACAGACACCAGGTGAAATCCGCAGCTGTGATACATATTATCTAATTGAAGGTGGAGGGGGTAGAGAGCAAACGAAAGGGAAACTACTATGGCATCAGCTGCATTGGGACTTTGCGCGGAATCAGCGGCAGCTTCTCAAAATGTGTGCTGGCTGGGATTCGAACCCGGGAGCTCCTGCTTACTACGCAAGTGCGTTAACCACTGCGCCATCCGGACACACCGCAACTGCGCGGACTGTCTCTGCATGTTTCCCGGCCGACTCACATTCCCACACGGCGCCAGCTATCCACAGTCATGTCCTCCATGCTCGATAATTTTATACTCCCGTTGGGTTCGAATCCCTGTCCGGCATACATTTCACTTGTCGCCGCTGATTCCGCGCAAAGTCCCGATGCAGCCGGTATCACAGTTCATTCCCTTTCCTTTCCTTTCTCCTCCCCCCGCCCCCTCCACCTTCAATTACACAATACGTAGTGTTAGTCTCGTGAAAGTGAGCGAATGTTTTCTGAATCTTTACGAATCGTGTCGCACAGGCGGGACTCGTGTGATAGCCCGGTATTCACCTGTAGGATGTGATAAAACGCCTAAAAACCACATCCGCTGGCCGGGACACCGATCCTCGTCGTGTCGTGGTCGGCACACTTCCCCATCCCGGAAGCGGCGCTGTAACACGCACGAGTGCTAATTGAGGAAGTGCATTACGGTTACATGGTTTCAAAGACACATAAGTATAAAAAATTCTTCACTCACACAGCACATTAATTATACTGCACACTGAAACGCTAGGATTTTCATCAACAGTGTGCTTCCGTGTGTTCTGGCGAGTTGTTCTTTCCACGTTACGCCTAATATTTCGTCGACAGACTGGTTGGAGTCCAGGAGCGACTACACATAATAGCAAACAGAAGACGGCTGGGACGGTCGTCGAAATGTGCATGAAGTGGAAACACCTGTCCCGCACAACACCTGAAAGCACACCATTAACCAACCACGCCGAGAAAATCTGGCAGATTCATTCTGTATGGCATACCGATATGTTCTTTTTTCAGACGTTGTAACGCCGGAAATGCATATCCTCCTATTTCCATCTATTGTACTATTATTTTTTTTCCTTGTTTTGTTACCTCAAGATATGACATTTCTGTCTCTTTATATATTGTAATTGTTTTACTGTTTGTATATATATATTTATGCACTCATGTCGATGTATAATTGGTTTGTTTCGTAAATATTATTTGTATTTTTACGCTGGGTCTTGCCTAGGGAAAACTGCTATCGAACGATTACATCGATGGGTCGTGTGAAGACTCAAAGTGTGTAGGATCTTTGGTAGTGTTAATTCTGCCGCGTGAAGCGCGGGCAGAACAGTCGGAGTCTGGCTGGAGTAGCGAGTGGAGCAGGTGTGTTGTGTGACGCTCCCGCGAGTTGCCGCGCTTTCGGGGTTTGGCAGCATGTAATTGCGCTCGACTCGCGATGATAGTTTCTGACAAGGTGTCGCGGACGGGAAGCATTAGCTGGCGCACATCAAGAGCCCGTTTTCGCCTGGTGACCGTGTCGAGAAGAAGGCGCGCCGACATCCAGCTTCTGCAACAGCGACGGCCGACAATGAGTGACTGTCGCCACCTCCTCGATCGACGGCTTCAAACCTTCAATCAACCAACAAGGAAGACTAAAAGCACGTAAAGTTTCAGAACTGTATGGCAGACCTCAGCTTTTCAAATTGTTCCATTTGCCTCGCAAAATTACAGCAACTTTAGCATGAACCTTTGTTGCTCATTGTCCCAATTGCATTGCCAAGCAGGGTCCCTTCCTTTTCCGAAATGAACCCGAGTGTCGTTGAAATTCAAACGCCAGCATTAAAATAATATAATTAGATTTCACTGCTTTAATTTCAAAGTTCAGTAGCTGGCTACAATATTTAGATTGCACAAGCACAAATTAAGAGTGCGAGTTTTGTTACCGTATTTTAGTTACCTGTGACTGCAGCTCAGCTTGGTACGTACTAAATTTTACTATTGTTAATTGTTCAGAATCATTTAATTCAAGCTCAAAGTTAATTCTCTTATTTCTAAATTGCGTAGATTCAAGTAGCTTTTGAAATGATTGTTGAGGTAGTCCAAGACTAACCTTATTTTACTGAATGTCGATGTGCTTCAGAAAGAAAGCTCACTATTAACTTCAGTCACTAAATTAACTTTCGATTTTCCAGTTTTATTAATTCTTTTGCTAAATTAAGTCAGAGTGTAGCGAAATTTATTACTTCTGACAAACTTTCAGTTTTCACACTACACGTGTCAACCTTCAGTTGTCACGCTTCTATTGTTAATTATATGTGTAATAACCTTTCTTTTTCAGTTACTATAGTAATTGTCCTTAGGACTGGCGACCGTGATTTCCCCCAAATCTCAAATATCTAATTACCGCTAGTTAATTGTTAACGTAACGACCGCACATTTACTTTCTTTATTAACTTTACCCCTTTTCAAAATTAATTTCCACCAGTTTCATTTGCATTTTTCCTTTCATTTAGATGTAACCCTTTCCTCCCTCTTTACCGACAGATTAACTTCGGTGACGATTGCTTTTCCCAAATTTCCATTAGGTACACGCGGTTTAATTTTTCACTGTCATTAAGGTCGATAAGTGAGGGGGAGGTTACAACGTTACTTAATTTATTCCAGGAACACCTGCATCTATGCTCGACAAGCAACGCTGAGGTGTGTGATCGAGGGTATTTCTGACGGTATTACTATTATTTCCCCCATTACCTATTCCACTAGTGAATGGTCAGAACGGCTGTCGGATATGCTCGGTGTGAGCTCTATCACCTTTTGACTTTCTCGTCGTGGTCATTACGCGAGACAGCTGGCAAGGATGGGAGCGCGGTGTGCTGACCGCGTGCAATTCCAGACAGCATCTGACTGACGTTATGGGTGATAAAAGGCGACCAGTCGGCATCGCAGGGTCTTCACACTCTGATTGCGGAGATTCTCTACTCCGCCCCGCTATTACTACACACGTCGGCTCTTTCCGGGCCGGCCGCTGTGGCCGAGCGGTTCTAGGCGCTTCAGTCTGGAACTGCGCGACCGCTACGGTCGCAGGTTCGAATCCAGCCTCGGGCATGGATGTGTGTGACGTCCTTAGGTTAGTTAGGTTTAAGTAGTTCTAAGTTCTAGGGGACTCATGACCACAGATGTTAAGTCCCATAGTGCTCATAGCCATTTGGCTCTTACAGCTAGACACCGCGTTACCCTCCCAACTTTTCGACTACCTGACGGAGTACTGCCGCATTAAGCCGCGTCCAATCTAGTACGGTGCGCATACCAAGCCACAAACGTATTGAAAGATTAACGCTACATCAGAGCTAGGAACCAGACTGTCAAAGATTATAGGAGCGTAACATAAGGTACGCTGGTGGTGCCAGTTACTGAAGCACACTGTCCTTCCCGAGTCACAAAAAATAACATGATCGTGTGGCATAGTTGGCCGGGAGGCCCCATCCGGGGAAGTTCGGCCGCCGGTTGCAAGTCTTATTTCAGTCGACGCCACATTTTTTTAACGTATATAAACTTTTATTTACAGTTTTAACAGATACATATATGTACATGGAGACACACATTTTCACGTTGTCCTTTGTTTGTTTTCTTGTATTGTCTTTGTTAATAGTGGACTACTATTCGTTAATTGTCTTCCAGTTGGTTTTAACATAATATATTCCTACATGTTTAGTAGTTTTATTGCTTTGGTGTGTTGTAGTAGGATTTAGTGCTTTTTTTTGTTTGTTTCGTATCTGTGTTACCAGGTCACAGAACTTGCAGATATAGAGACATGTTCGCTGTATGTGGGAAAGGAGAAATGATACATGGTGAAATATAATTTGAAGGACAGTAATATCCTGCACTTTGGTGGACGACTCAGTTTTACATACATATGCTTGATACTAAGGACGTCTAATGTCTAGGGTAAAATATACATATCACTGTTAAATGAACTACGAAACCAAATGTATTTGGGTACCTGATGAGTAGCATTTTCCATACTTATCACTAGGGCAAATGCAAGACTTTTATTGTTATTGGCGGGGAAGTGAGGGAGAGGGGAATCAATTTTTATACAAGATATACTATTTAAATTGTATTTTACACTAAAACACTTTTATGTACACGTCTGAATTGAGTTGTATGGTAGTTAATTGAGAGTTAGTTGCCTGGTTTTATCCGGACATCTGGCTGAAAATGACTTAAAAGTTCGTGGCGGCCTCCATCGGTAATGCTGGAATTCAATATGGTGTTGGCCCACCCTTAGCCTTGATGACAGCTTCCACTCTCGCAGACATACGCTCAATCAAGTGCTGGAAGGTTTCTTGGGGAATGGCAGCCCATTCTTCACTGAGTGCTGCACTGATGAGAGGTGTCGACGACGGTTGGTGAGGCCTGGCACGAAGTCGGCGTTTCAAAACATCCCAGAGGTGTTCTATAGGATTCAGGTCAGGATTCTTTGCAGGCCAGTCCATTACAGGCATGTTATTGTCGTGTAACCACTCCGCCACAGACGTGCATTATGAACAAGTGCTCGATCGTGTTGAAAGATGCAATCACCATCTCTTAATTGCTCTTCAACAGTGGGAAGCAAGAAAGTGATTAAAAGATCAATTTAGGCTTGTGCTGTGATAGTGCCACGCAAAACAACAAGAGGCGCAAGCACCCTGCATGAAAAACACCACACCATAACACCACCGCCACCAAACTTTACTGTTGGCACTACACACGCTGGCTGATGACGTTCACCGGGCATTCGCCATTCCCACACCCTGCCATCGGATCGCCACATTGTGTACCGTGATTCGTCACTCTACACAACGTTTTTCCACTGTTCAGTCGTCCAATGTTTATGCTCTATACACCAATCGAGTCGTCATTTAGCATTTACAGGGTTGATGTGTGGCTTATGAGCAGCCGCTCGACCATGAAATCCAAGTTTTCTCACCTCCCGCCTAACCGTCGTAGTACTTGCAGTGGCGTCTGATGCAGTCTGCAATTCCTGTGTGTGGGTCTGGATAGATGTCTGCCTATTACACATTACGACCTTCTTCAACTGTCGGCGTTTTCTGTCAGTCAACAGACCTGTACGCACTTTTGTGCTGTACGTGTCCCTTCAAGTTTCCACTTGATTATCACATGGGAAACCTAGGGGTGTTTAGGAGTGTCGATATACAGACGTATGACACAAGTGACACCCAATCACATGACCACGTTCGAAGTCCGTGAGTTCCGCGGAGCGCTCCATTCTGCTCTCTCACGATGTCTAATGACTACTGAGGTCGCTGATATGGAGTACCTGGCTGTAGGTGGCAGCAAAATGCACCGAATATGAAAACCATATGTTTTTCGGGGCGGCCGGATACTTTCGATCACACGGTGTAGCTCGGGTTGCTCATATGTATGAGAAGTACATTGCGGGTTGACACTTGAGCACTTTAGCCTTGCACTCTGCACACGCTTGGCCACACTACACTGATCTTGACGCTGGGGAGTTGGAAGGGTGTGTGGGCGACGTCGGCAGCGACGGGGCCGCGGGTGTCGTGCGAGTAGAACGCGTCTCTGAAGGCGGCGTCCAGCGGGAGCTGCAGGAAGCTCTGGAAGGTCTAGCGTTGTTTGGTCCTCTTGTGTTCCACCCACACGTCCGAGGTGCTCCACCTTGTCCGTCTGTCGTTAGCTGACGATGGCGTGTGCTGTCATGGCGAGAATCCACATCGCGACCAGGCGTTTAGGGTTGGGAAACGGTTTTGCTTCAAGGACAGTGTCAGACATAATGTCTATTGCCTTTTCGTCGCTTCTGTTCATGTGGGCAATCATTTTTCTGGCTGTCGTCCATACTCCCCTGGTCCCTCTGCATTTAAACCGGTGTTCGATGGTGTTAGTCTTGTTGCAGAGTTCACAATTTGGCGATTCCCATATGTTAATGCGCGCCTGCCTTTTCGTTCACCGGCACTGCCTGGTGAACGATTCTGCACCATGTGTCCCTGCCGTGCTCTGGTAATATTCGTTCACAGATGTTCTTTGAGACTTGTGGCCAGTCGTGGGCTGGAAGTCTCATCTCTATTATGGTTTTGTGTGTCTTCCACCTCAGGACGCCGCCAGTCTTGCTCGCTGTTCTCTGTTGTGGGTTGACAACAGCGATGGCACAGCCCTTGTTAATCGCGAGCTGTTTGAGGTGCCCCAACTTAAACGGGATGTGGGTGGTGTCCACTGCTGCCCCTTCAGATTGTGGTTTGTAGGCGTTGAGCAAGCTGGACGTTATGCGGTTAGTGTTCTGGTTTTCAATTTTCAGTGCTCGCTCCAGCAACAGTGCCGCGCATTTTGTCTTAAAATCGGTCAGTCCGAGTCCGCCTTCTTCACTCGACAGGAAGCACGTCGCCTGGGAGACTTTGAAGATTTCTCGCCTCCATAGCAGTAACAGGCCGCACCTGCTATCGCTTGCGCAATTTCTGCCGGTGCACAAAGGAGTTGTGCCATGTACCACGCTTTCGACAGGATCGTTTCGTTTATAAGCTGCACTCTTTGGGTCAACGTCAGGTTTCTGTTCGTGTAAGTGTTCTCACGAGCTATCTTGTTGTATTTAAGACATTGCTGTCAGTTTGGTGCAGTCATTGTGAGTGGACACTGCTGTATTTCTATCTACTCCGAGTGCCCTGTGGTTATTTGTCACTCGGTACCACTGTCTGGCTATGCCTAGTGTGCCGTTAGCTATCGCCAATAGCACTGTTTTCCTCAGATTCGTTTTCGCGCCTGAAGCTCTTTCAAAGGATTCCATGACTGGCTGATTTTTTTCTATTTCTTCTTCGTTTTGAATAAATATACCCAAGTCATTGGCGTAAGTCATGCATATTACATTTGTTTTCCGATATTGTAGTATACTGGCTGCCAGCTTACGTAGCTATGCGTCCAAGGCTATTGTAAATAGTGCCATTGATACAGAGCAGCCTCGAGTCACGGATTACGCTAGCCGTATGGACTTTAATGTCCATCCGTTCACCGATATTTTGGAGGTGGCGTTTGTCTCAATATTCCTAATTATTTTTGTAAAGCTGGGTCCAAATCAGAGTCGCGTGATCGTGTTCAGTAGGTACCTGTGGCTGATCCTGTCGAAAGCTAGACGGCCTCGAAAATATTCCTGTCAGGCACTGCGTAGGTCTGCCGTGTGCTAACTGCGAGTTTGATGTTCGCAGCCAGGCACTTTGCTGCTATTGGTCGACTTGCGTGACTTGATGAAAGATGATGAGAACAACACGACACCCAATTCACTTTCTGCAGCACACTACTCGTTTAGTGTGGCGCTGCGTTAATAAACGGCAGGGTATTGTGCGGACAACTCCATATTGTTCTCCTTGCTTCTGCCAGCTGTCATTAATCGTTTAGTGCTTGCTAGGGGCATTCAAATAGTCGTTCCTCCAAGGTCAGAAAACAATCGATCCAGGTTCCCATGGGGCAATTTCCTGACGTTTGTATTTACATAACGACTTTGACTCTTCCAGAATAAAGAGCCTCCCCCCCCCCCCAACACACACACATACAAGGAGAGAGAGAGAGAGAGAGAGAGAGAGAGGGGGGGGGGGGGGTTGAGTGAGTAAAGTTACACACTCACGGCTGAAAAGATCAAGCGATGATTAAGTTATGTTTGGGCGAATGCAGATTTTCGATCACCGTGAGAGCTGTAAACATCACTGCTCATCGAATTTAGCATTTTTTAGAATGTATTTCACTGAATATACACGTCTCAACGGAGATGTATACATGGAAAGACGCGACACTGTTTGACTCTGCCATCGGCAATGTGACTCTGGAAATAGCCACAGCCATAAAGTATGTAGAACCAGTTTGTCAGTGTGTCCATTATTCGTAGCAATTATATAAATATTCGTTTTACACACATAAATAAATATAGATTGCAGAGAGGAAAAAGGCGTTTCCAGTTCGTTAAACCTATTAAGGGTCTCAGATCGACCTATAACACTCGAGAAATTAGTTGAACGAGCGTTTCGTAAACGAGTTCTCTAGTGCGAGAATTACACTTTCATATTAATCTTCCAGTACATGTGAGCCTGCATCTGTGTTTCCTCAGCTACGTTTATGCGGTCGCACTATATTATCTCTCTCCGGGTAGACGATCTGACGGAGACGATTTAAGATAGTGCGGCCACATAAATGTAGCTGAGGAAAGACAGACGCCGTACTCATATTTACTGGAAGATTAATATGGAAGTGTAATTCTCGCACGAACTAGTTCACGAAACACTTGTTAGCCTAATTTTTCACTACCGTTCGTCTGTCTGGCACTCTCACCAAATTAGATTAACGGGAGAGAGAGAGAGAGAAAAGATTCAGAGAGGAGCTGCACAGTTCATCGTGAGTTTGTTTAGGCAGCGTGACGGTCACGGACATTCTCGACCAACTACACATGGAAGGCTTTAGACAGAAGAAAGGTGCTTTGCATCGTGGGCAACCTTACTCGCAAATAAAATTTGGGCACTTAGGAAGGGGTTCCGCAAGTACGATCCGCGAATGGAATGGGAACCGGGGAAAAATTACACTAAAAAAAAAGAAACTCATTTCCGTCAAGAGGTAGGAACATTCACTATGGGTATTGCATTTTGTTATTGAATAACAAAAAAAGGCTTGTGGCTAGGGCCTCCCGTCGGGTAGACCGGTCGCCTGGTACAAGTCTTTTGAGTCGACGCCACTTCGGCGACTTGCGTGTCGATGGGGATGAAACGATGATGATTGGGACAACACTACACCCAGTCCTCGAGAGGAGAAAATCTCCGACCTAGCGGCGAGTTGAACCCGGAGACCTTGGCATGACAGTCCGTCGCGCTGACCACCTTTTTTGTAGTTGTTGTATTGGGTCGTAGCGGACGCCACATGGCATCCGTTGAAGTTCGTTGTTGATCCTTTCACTCAGTATTTTATTACAGAGACGAGCCAGCTCTCTGGCCGAACACACTGCGCTGCCGTGCCGGCACCTATCAGCTATCCGGGCGAACTTCTTATTCATTGATTTTTTATGATGTACTGCTTTCAGTAAGTTCCTTACATGAAAATTACTGTTGAGATGAATCTCCACTTCAGCCCCTTCAGAATTGGCTTGAACTTCTTGTCCGTCGATTCGGACCTTCTAATTTATTGAACACACAGAGGCGGATCATGAAAATATACTTTTGATACGCTCATAAACTTCTAAGTTTCTATCTTAATTACTGAAGTGTATTTTGTGAAATTTCCTCAGCACTGGGGAGCCTAATGAAGGCGTGTGACAAGTTGTCACATGTTCTACATTGTTACACAGTCATACAGTTCTTTTATCGAACGTACGTTACTTCAACATGTACAGGCATAGCTTTAGGGATGGGAGCCTACACAAGATTGTTTTTTCTCGTTTTATTATTTTGTATTATAATATTTAATAATAAATGCCAGTACAGTCAAATTATACAAATAAACTAGGATACTTGAACATAAATGTTTGAAGGTATCTTTATGCAGGTTGTTCGAATATAACCGTTACAAACTTCCGGGGCTTGTAGAGGGGAGCGAGTACATAATATTCTGAACAGGATCCCATGTCCGGAAACGTACCGTTTCCGTTTTACCACGCTTTCAGTTCAGATGCTTAACTCATCCACTTCTGCTGAGGGAAAGAGACAAGTCTCAAGGCTGCTTGTCCTGGTATCGAACAGGGTAAACAGGATGACCTGGACTACGTCACACGGTCACCTGATGTTGTAATGCAGCAGTACTGTTCTGTGCGTACGGAATTTTTTTTTTTTTCTCTTTTGGACTAAGGTAAACGCGTAATTTTTAAGTGTTAGTATAAACAAATGCGCTTAAGTAATATATGGATGTTTCGTTATGTTTCCTTTCTTATTGTTTCCTAATTGCAACTAATTCAATTCCTCAAGTAGAAATGTATGAGTTAAGCATCTGAATGGAAACCCTCGTAGAACGGAAACAGCACGTTTGCGGACATGGGTTCCCACTCAAAACATTATGTACTCACTCTCCTCTACAAGTCCTAGAAGCTTTTACCGGGATTTTACGAAAACCGTGTATATATTTGTGGTAAGGTAGCCTGTTTCGATTTCCGAAACTAAACTCTCGAACAGTAGGGGTCGGTGATGAAAAAACGACGATTGTTGATGTGACGGCATGACTGCTGGGTTGGCTTTGATACAGACGAAACAATGAAATTATAGTGCGTTTAAAATTAGTTGCGACTTTTGACAGTTCAGCGCGGAACAGGTGGAAGGAGGCGTAGTTGCCAGCGAGAGCTGGGCGCGTGACCAGCTGGCTGCGGGAACAGCAAGCCTCGCAAGCTGCCCGATTTGCAGTCTTTCTCAAACGACTGTAAACAGACTATCAGCTGAAAACATCTGACTCTAGCACATCTTGTAGGTTAATTCGTCAGCTTGATGATGAACGGTATATCATTTTGTTAATGCTCATAGTTATTGTGATATTTCGATATTTCTGCAAGAAATTCTTAAAGTTTAGGGTTCACTATGAATTTCCGTTTCGTGCGTGTTAGGTCATATGTTGCCTCATATTAAATGTAGAAACACACTGAATTATTATTTAAACTTGGAGGAATCTGTTTGCAGTCTCTTGAAAATGGAATGTATGTAAACCAATTCGTCATGAAAGCAAGCGCCAGCGAAAAAGCCAGAAAGAAATAGTTATAAATCCCACGTATCAAATAAACCGTTCGAGGTATCGAAACAAGATTTTGCTAATGATAGCACACAAAGAGCAGAGCATTTTGCCATATGATTAATATATGCGAAACTTTCATATCCGCCGCGATAATCAAGTAACTACAGATTTTTTTTCAGTGAAATAATTTAATTTTAGGACCATCGATAGCTGGTGAAATGGGAACTGCTGTGGGTTTTGGACAATATAAATGAAGTTACGCGTTTATTTTATTCTGAGAATGGGCTGTTTCATAAACAATTGACATGACATACCCTCAGTTACTAGCTTAATATTACACTATTTCATGATTCTGTCGCAAATTCAACCACGTTAGAATGTTACTGAGATGAATATTTGTAAACTATGCTCTGTTTTGAGAAGAGAAGCAGATTTTAATATGGCAACAAGAGTAATTACGTATTACCCAAAACTCGTTATAGTCCTTCGTGAATCCATCTCTCCCTAATAAAGCACGTAGGACTTGCTAGTGAAATACAACTGAAATGTGATAAGTGTTCATACATGACCACCTTTTGGAACAGTGTTGCAGTAACTGCAACTGAAGAAAATGGTAGCAAAATCTACGAACACAACAACGAGCGATGCTTGCTTTAAACAAGGAACGCCTTCGGGCTGCAGACAGGGCTGTAAAGAGTCTAGAAATACAAGCAAGAGTAAACAGGAGGAGGAACAAGAGGAAGATGGAGTTTGCAGAGGATGAAGATAATCCATCCTATGGACCTGGAATGCACTAAAAAGTTAATCCAACCTTTGTCGCTCGATTCCCAAAACTTTTATTTTCTCATACTAATTACATGTTTTCTAAGGATCTTCCAAACATATTTGTTTCAAACTTTCAGTAAATGTTACACAGTACCTTCTGCATAATTTAACACAGCCTTTTTCCAAAAAACTGTATATTTTTGAATATATAAATAAAAAATTGCAAAAAAATGTTGTGAATTTTCATTACAATTGAAAAATAACATCTTTAATAACTGAACTAAAATTTTGTAAAATCCCTGTGTTAAGATGTAGCCCATATTCCAATAAATAATCTGTAAAAAGTTCAACTTCCTACCTCAAATACTTTGTGAGGAAAGATGTAATTTATAAGCGTTATTTTAACATTGCAAGTATAGGGCGTTCCGGAGCCCCTTAACTTCTCCTAATACGCGCTACGTTCAACTTTATCCAGTGGAACATTTCTTTGTACCCAGAGCCAAATAACCGCTTTCATCCACTGCATTGTTGTAGCTTTATCAATCACAACACAGTGGTATGGCGCAATGTCCATTATTATTGTCAAATTCGGAGGAATATTTTGTAGAAGAACATTATTTTCGAAGCCATTCTATGTGCTCCTGAGCGTCCACTTTCACTGCGAATCTTGTGTTTTCCGACGCGGTGCACTGTTTTTATTAATACAAATCCAACACAAAACACTTGTTCACAATACCTGATGACGGCATAACACTTCAGTGCCAGAAAATACCACGCTCCAACGAGAGATGACGAAATAAATGCATCTATTGCGCGACACCACGTGGTAATGTTTATCTACGGTGTGGCAACAGAGGCGCTTTATCAACAGAAGCGCTGGCGTCGTGGTAGGGAAAGCCGTCTCCCCATTGGTGTTACCTGGGCAACGGCATCACATCCCCTCCGTTCAACCAAATATCAAACTGTCGCAACTAGAGTTGGGCAACAAGATTCTTTTTCCCGATTCGATTCCTACGATTCAATCTCACATTGCGAATCGATTCCTACGATTCGTTCACGATTCATTCTAGTCTGTGATGGCACGATTCTTACGGAATGCACAAAGTTCTACATCGTACTCACAGATGGCAGCACATTGTCAATGGAGTTTGAATCGAACTGCCAGAAATGGTTTATTTATGAGGTGCATATGACGTTACAAGTGTGATTCTCGATTTATACGTGTAATGCCTTAATTGTTGAAAGGTCACGTTTGATTTGATTGCATCTATTGTTTTATTTCGGTATGCTAGGAATGAGGAGTCGATTTGTGCGGAAGGTGGTGCAAAATTACGTGGTATGACAGTTTGGTTGTGTGGCTTGAACGTATCTAACTACAGACGTCTGTTTTATAGTAACAAAATCTAGCAGTGAGGCAGACGTGGTTTGGCTCATATCATCCTAAGTTTTTCTGTGCCAAGATGTCTTTCCAAGTCCACATCACCCTTGTAATTCATAACGCAGCTGACAGCCCTCCCACACAGCAAATTTCTTCTAAATACAAAGCATAGGTATTTTGCTTTTAATTTGTCTGAGAACTTGACGCTGTCACTACTATTTACGTGAGAAGACGACATACTTCTGAACAATAGGATTCATTACTTCACTAAAATTTAATATAAATCTGAACACGATAACATTCGAAAACTCGAACTTGAAATTATTAATTAATTAAAAAGCTCTTGTTTAAAGACGGTATTACACCGCCAAGAAAGGTATTGGTTAGAGAGCCTACATTCTCTCTATATAGGTTCTGTAACATTGGTCCAGTGCGACAGCCATTTAGTGGCGGCACTGGTGGAACTAACAGAATTAGCAGTGAAGTAATGTCGCTGTATACGATTGTATCCTACACTTTAGAAGTACGTCGTCTTCTCACATAAATAGTAGTGGCAGAAGCAATTTCTCAGACAAATTAAAAGCAAAATACCTATGCTTTGTATTTCGACGAAACAAAGTTAAGCTAAATTTTGCAGTGTGTGAGGGCTGACAGTTGCTTTATTGTGAAATATAAGGTGCTGTGGAATTGGAAAGAGCACAGAAAAAAAAGGTAGGATGATACGAACCCGCGCATGTGCACTATATAGGGATAGTAAATGGGAAATGCCTTTACGCTCGTTCCCGTCAGCCACCGCCAAATGTCAGCTTGGTTTTCACGAGTAATATTACGGCCCACGAACTTCGTTTGTTCGTTCCGAGCTTCCTTTGCTCACACGCATCCTCCACTAGGCCACTTGACTGCCACCTGGCGGTCGTAATCATTCGTCACGACTCGGCATGATTCGGAAGTTGCCTTAGAAGCATAGCGTGCTTTAGAATCGACGAATCGTTGGAACTTGGAATCGTCACGACTCGGAAACACGCAATCGTTCTTACGATTCTTTTGAACGACGATTCGTCCGTATCACGATTAGATTCTTATGATTCTTTATTTAGAGTCGTTCAAATGAACGACTCATTCACGAATCGCCACGACTCTAGTCGTAACTAGTTTTAAACGCACTATAATATGTGCACCATTATAAATATGTCCTGCAGAGCACAGTGATTAATATTGAGTAAACCGTGAGCTTTGCTTTTGTACGTGAGTCAACTAAGACAGTTTCCGAGTGCACAATGGATGCGTATCGATTGGTCTATGGTGAAACGATGCGTGTGCATATCGGGGTTGAACATAACGACGACTGTACTTCGAGGTGAATAAGCTTTGAACTGTGTCGTGTCACTGAAATGTTTCGCGGTAACCACGGCGGAGGACGCTGAATAGAGCAATATACTCCGTAAATACGTCCCTGCCGCGTGTTTCAAATTGTGCACACTCTAGGAAGAGCGGTACAGCAACATAAAGCGCCCAGCGGCGGCTGCGGCGGTTCTAGAGTCTTATTATTACCTGGAACAGGTTTATAACGGATCTGGAGACTATGTTCCTCGCATAATCGTCAAACACCAGCATCGAGCCTCGTCATTGCCACACACAGTTTGGATTCTGCAACCAGATGAGATAGAGCCAAAGCGGAGGTTTCTTGAAACAAACTACAGAACAGGATCAGTCTCTCAATTGCAAAAAGTTATGAATTTTTTCTCTTTAAAGTAAGAAGTTGTTCCTGTAATATATCGTCTCAGAGCGAGGGTACCATCGCGAATTACCGCAACAATACCAATACACAAATGTAGCGTTTGCTCCACATCCATCGCCACACTTTTCCGTTACAGTTATGCTCCAATTCGTTGAGTGCATTTGTCATGTTACGCAGCTTCTGATTCCGCAAGTAATAAATAATTTAAATCGTTAACTGGACAAATCTACAAACCGCCAGTACACAGCGTACGCGCAAACCTATTATGAAAGTGCTTTGTTCTGAATGGGCGAGAACCACAGAAAATGCATTCAAAGTTGTCATCTGGTTTTCATGTATTTGGAACCAGTTTGTTTATAACGTAAGTTGCGCGGATTGGGCGGGTCAGTGTATTTCGAATTATTTAATGCATTCCCAGACATCTGTACTATTTGCTTGTGGGAACTATATTTAATTCCAGAAAAGGACGTGCATGTAATTTTCTTGATCCTACTTGTTCTATTCTTGCATAAAGGTACATGGCGAATATAGCAGTACAATTTAATTTTTAATTTAATTACTTTTACATCAGTATTCCACATGAGGAATTAATCACTCTTGACTATAACACTTGAGTTAATTTAGTGAACAATAATGAGGTCACCACAACGGCACATGGTCATTTACACTATTTGAATTCACGCCGACCATCCCACTGTGTTCTAGCTATAATGTCAAATCATGATAACTAGCAATAGTTTTCAATGTAATAGGCATTGCACTGTGTACTTGTAAATATATTTCAGAGAAGCTGATATTGTATCGAATATTAGTTATGTCGTATGTGGTACACAAACAGAAGTTCAGACCATGGAGTGAATATTCCAATGGATGAAATGTCGCAGAACACTCTTCGTGGGGTTTTGTCGGAACTTTCTCGGAAAATACGTAAGTTCACTATGTTGCAGGTGGCAACAAAGAACTAGTCTCTAATACAGTGCACGTTCAAGTCAGTATAATAATACGAATTGATAGTAATAGAGACTCAAACAAAAATAGTTATTAATTATTATTATTGGTAGCTTGCAATGGAAATAGACGAAAATCATAATACTCAAACTGCCCTTTAACTTTTAACCACGAAGTAATTATTATTGTGGAGATCCACTGATGCCTGCATTGTACTGACCTCCAACCATGTATCCCTATCCCTAGCATAACAATGAAGAATAACGCAGGCTTTAACAGTGTCATTATAAAATTGTGGTAGGACATTATTTTAATGTAGTAACACTTCCGGTGTCTGGTAGACACTTCTCATCAGACAGACTTTTTGAACTGCTTTCTATTCATTTCCACAGCTGATATTGTTTAAAAATCTCTATAGCTGCCAATACGCGCATAAACAAAAGCAACTTACTACCTGCGATACTCATTAACACAAATGAGTAGTAGTTTTTATAATTAAAATACATACATCCACTTTCTATTGGACTCACGATGGGGACATGTTTCCCATCTACTGCCCCTAAGCAATGGGGAAAGTTGCTGCATTTTCAAAACCATTTACTACAGTCTTCCACATTTCTTTTCTAAGGGGACGTATGCCCTCGCTTTGCATAACCGTCCATAGTGCTTCACAAACATCTGTACCACCCTTGCTGTTGAGATTCCAGCTCTCAAGGAGTAATAAAGGGCGGTGACTTACATTCACTTGCCCGCTGTCTGAAAAATACAAAAAAAATTAATTTCTGAACAAATTATTTTGTATTTTTACGTAGCTACTGTCGACAGTACTTGATTATTTCTTTTTTAGGTCAGGAAATGATAAAACGATGGAAACATCTACGTGATGCATTCGTCAAGGCTAAAAAAAAGGGCAAAAGAAGCGAAACTAGTGGATCACAAAGTAGCATTCGTCCACATGATAACAAAAAAACCTAGAATTTGCTCTGTTCGTTTCAAACAACACTGTGCGGAAAATAATTTAAACAATATAGTAAAATAAAGTGAACTGGTCTGATGATGAAAATACTATCAATAGTCGGCTGACCCGAAGAGGGTGACGCAGTTTTATCGTCGCGCGTGTAAACGCCAGATTTCTGTGAGCGGCGACCGCCAACTGACCACGGCGGCAAAAATCTGGCTTGCGTACCACCGGCTTTAGGAAGTAACGTGTTGATGATAGAAGAAGACCTAGACGTTCAACTGGCTCTAAGCACTATGGGACTTAACATCTGAGGTCATCAGTCCCCTAGACTTAGAACTACTTAAACCTAACTAACCTGAGGACGTCACACACATCCATGCCCGAGGCAGGATTCGAATCTGCGACCGTAGCGGTCGCGCAGTTCCAGACTATAGAGCCTAGAACCACATCTAGACGTAGACACATGGTTGACTCCACATAGAAGTTTGCATCTGGTTGTGAGTTGTCCACGCATAGCCTAATGGTAAGGGGACTGCTCGCGACAATCGTAAAACGTGGCTTCGAAGAAGTAAGCCGGACAGACTGTATGAAGTTCTTCGGCAGTGTTTCTTATTTATTTTGACATAACCACTAGCTGCCTACCTACGTATTTGGCCAACTACTGTGTTATTTCATATACTTGCAAACTACACAATTATTTGGTACGTTTTCAGATTTCGGTATGTTATATTATGTAGCTCTCTGGGTGGCGTACTATGACAATGGCAAGCGAAGTGGTGGCGGGAACGCTTCCCGACTGACGATGAATGCCCGGATGTTGACAAATACAGCGCCGCTGGCTAGCGTACTGCTCTGGACGACGGCTACGCACCAGTACAGTCGGCGACAGGAAAAACTGGAGCAAAGTGGAGCGCCAGAATATGCTATAAGCTCGAAAAGATGATGGATCAAATACATTTACAGATCATGAGAGGCTCAAGGAACGCTTGTAAAGGGAATCAAACCGGCGTTATTACATTTAAACGATCTAACTTTCTAGATTGCATGACAGCAAGATTCCGCTGGAGAAGAGAAAGTGAGACGATGAAACCCGGTCCCGGCAGATAACAGTGTCTGGCGTTCTTGATATTTACACCTCCGCCCCTCCTCCACTTGAAAGTCTAATATTGGCGGTAATTTGTTTTCCATCACTAGGATTCGAACCAAACACCCCACAGTCCTGCACCGCCCCACAAACGAGATGCACTCTTTTTTTTCCTTTCAGTGACTGTAGTGCGTAATTGTGTGAAAACTATGATATTATTCCATTCGTACACGATAAATGCTAAGAACAACAACCTATAGAATACAAATATAGAATCTGTGGCCATTAGAATTCAGAATACAGTCGTTGGTGCCCCGTTTTTTCGCAGGAAGGTACGTTATATCTTTTTGTGTGGTTCAAATGGCTCTGAGCACTATGGGACTTAACGTTTGTGGTCATCAGTCCCCCAGAACTTAGAACTACTTAAACCTAACTAACCTAAGGACATCACACACATCCATGCCCGAGGCAGTAATCGAACCTGCGACCGTAGCGGTCACGCGGTTCCAGACTGAAGCGCCTAGAACCGTACGGCCACACCGGCCGGCTCTTTCTGTATCAAACCGAACATGTCGCACTACAAATATTGCATTTTAAGTTGCTTTTTTTACTCGATGGCGCTGTTATGATTATAGATTACTATTGTTTTAATATTTCTTATTGTGAAAACAACGGCAGCTCTGAAACTATCCAAGCCGGCCGGTGTGGCCGAGCGGTTCTAGGCGCTAGTCTGGAACTGCGCGACCGCTACGGTCGCAGGTTCGAATCCTGCCTCTGGCATGGGTGTGTGTGATGTCCTTAGGTTAGTTAGGTTTAAGTAGTTCTAAGTTCTATGGGACTGATGACCTCAGAAGTTAAGTCCCACAGCGCTCAAAGCCACTTGAACCATTTGAAATTATCCGACTAGTTTGTTTACGTTGACAGTTTAAAGAAGCAGTGTTGTGGAAAGCTAGAAATTTCAAGTAAAGGTTTACGTTGGGCGATTTTTTTTACGAAAACCGCCACGAGTAGCTTCGCTCAGTAATTGAAGATCAGTCATCCTTAGAAGACAATTTCTATAACTGGTTTCAAGACGTTTGTCGTGACCGGTGCTCATGAGTATGAGAACTTTCGCGATGAATTTCAACCACAATAGGTTGCTGTTCGGCATGTAACGTATCTCAGCCTGACATGTAGGCATCAACACGTACATCGTAGGGCGCAGTACATTAGATTCAGCACGAGCAGTTATCTGCGAATGAAGAGTTGTTACCGCTGTATTCTGCAAAATCTGCCCGAAGCTCAAAAATAAAGTCTGTCGATTGGTGTAGTGAAATACTAAAAAAATTCAAGCGGGGACATGCGAAGTCTGTGCACAATATCGTAAAAGCAGACGAAATTTGGATATATTTGTACAAGCTGCGAGTGACTGTTTGTGTAAGGTCAACCGGAACTAACAAAAGTGGTTCGCTCGCAAAACGTCGCATCATTCTCCCATAATAATGCTATTTATCAAACACTAGTTTACTCGATAGAAAAATATCCTATCACTCGTATTACCTTATTCCGTTATGTCAGACTAGAAATCACCTTAAAAATATTTTGAATCCTCCAAAACCACGTAAAAAAAAATTATCTCAAGAGCATTCCATAAAGAACACTTTTTTTTAAATGCTAGCCATTTCTATTCTAGTCAGTTGGCAGCACTCAACGTTGCACCGTTTTCAACTGCTTTCTTTGTGGTTAATAATGGAGCACTTCACGAAGGGACAGCATGTTGTTGTAGTGAAAGCTTATTACAAATGTACCTAATGTTGTGCAGAGACTGTCCGCAAATTCCGTGGAATTTCTGGTCAACGTAAAATCCAGTGTGGTGAGACTGCTAAATTCGAGAAAACTGGTTCGGTTACGGACGTCATACTCTCTGGGGGCGGGGGGGGGGATCCTCGTGTTAATCGTTCTGCGGGAAACACCGCCGTCGTGACTGATAATGTTGCTGCAAGTCCGGTGAAAACTATTCGCCGGCGTTCAGAACAACTGGATGTTCCCAGAACCAGCAGGAAACGAATTCTGAAAGATGATTTGCACCTTTGAGTGTGTATAATCCAACTGACACCAGACCTGAAGCCATACTATCACGAAACGCGCCGAGCATTTGCCTATTAGATGCTTGCGAAATAAGGAGTAAACAAGTTCATGGAGAAAATAATGTTCACCAAATCCGTTGAATAGCTTCGTGAATACGCAGAACTGTAGCATTTCGGACACAGAAAACCCTCTCGAGTCATTATGAAGAAACGATTACATCCACAATGAGTGACTGTGTGACGTCGAATTTGGGTTGAGGGTGTAACTGGGGCCTACTTATTCGAAGAGCAGTAACAGGGGACGGTGAACACTACCGCGATATGTTCAAGGGAGTTCTCTGTCTAAATCTGGTTGTGTGAATGCTGGGAAGGTTTGGTTTCAACAAGATGATGCATCATGTCACACACCGATTGCCGGTAGATTGCTCGCAACGGTTATGTGGATTGGCCACCCTCGTCTCGCGATTGGACACCACGCGATTTCTTTTTGTGCAGGTATTAGCAATCTGATGTGTACGCTAATCACGATCAGTTCCAGAGCTTGTAATTTCAGAACCAGACGTTCTAGTAAGCCGAAAGCTATGGAGAATTTTATCGAAAGAACGAGAGGGTGCCTGCAGAGTCGTGGACGCCACTTGACTATCATACTTTATACATACTCACAGGTAGCATACGCTACAATAATGTGTAAATCACTTACTTTAATCAACAAATATGTATGGTACAATCCACTTTGAAGTTGCTTCTTTATGGGATACCCTTTCCCAGCACGTTGTTGTTATTGCTGTTGTCTTCAGTCGAAAGATTGATTTGAAGTAGATCTCACGCTATCCTGTGCAAGCCCCATCATCATCGAATAACTACTAAAACCTATATCTTCCAAATATGTTTAATGTATTCATTTCTTAGTTTCCCTCTAAGATTTTTACCCCTCTTAGTTTCCCTCTAAGATTTTTACCCCCCCCCCCCCCACATACACACACTTCCCTTCAATGCTAAATTGGTAACCCCTTGATCTCTCAGAATGTGTCCTATGACACGATCCTTTCTTCTACTCAGGTTGTGCTACAAATTTCGTTTCTCCCCAAATCTATTCAGTACCTACTCATTAGTTATGTGATCTACCCATCTACACTACTGGCCATAAAAATTGCTACACCACGAAAATGACGTGATACAGACGCGAAACTTAACCGACAGGAAGAAGATGCTGAGATACGCAAATGATTAGCTTTTCAGAGCATTCACAAAAGGTTGGCGCCGGTGGCGACACCTACAACGTGCTAACATGAGGAAAGTTTCCAACCGATTTCTCGTACACAAACAGCAGTTGACCGGCGTTGCCTGGTGAAACGTTGTTGTGATGCCTCGTGTAAGGAGGAGAAATGCATACCATCACGTTTCCGACTTTGATAAAGGTCGCATTGTAGCCTATCGCGAATGCGGTTTATCGTATCGCGACATTGCTGCTCGCGTTGGTCGAGGTCCAATGACTGTTAGCCAAATATGCAACCGGTGGGTTCATGAGAGTAATACGGAACGCTGTGCTGGATCCCAACGGCCTCGTATCACTAGTAGTCGATCTGACAAACATCCGCATGGCTGTAACGGATCGTGCAGCCACGTCTCGATCCCTGAGCCAGCAGATGGGGACATTTGCAAGACAACAACCATCTGCACGAACAGTTCGACGTCGTTTGCAGCAGCATGGACTATCAGCTCAGAGACCGTGGCTGCGGTTACCTTTGATGGTGCATCACAGACAGGAGCGCCTGCGATGGTGTACTCAACGACGAACCTGGGTGCACGAATGGCAAAACGTCATTTTTTCGAATGAATCCAGGTTCTGTTTACAGCATCATGATGGTCGCATCCGTGTTTGACGACATCGCGGTGAACGCACAATGGAAGCGTGTATTCGTCATCGCCATACTGGCGTATCACCCGGCGTGATGGTATGGGGTACCACTGGTTACACGTCTCGGTCGCCTCTTGTTCACTTTGAACAGTGGACGTTACATTTCATATGTGTTACGACCAGTGGCTCTACCCTTCATTCGATACCTTCGAAACCCTACATATCAGCAGGATAATGCACGACCGCATGTTGCAGGTCCTGTACGGGCCTTTCTGGATACAGAAAATGTTCGACTGCTGCCCTGGCCAGCACATTCTCCAGATCTCTCACCAACTGAAAACGTCTGGTCAATGGTGGCCGAGCAACTGGCTCGTCTCAATACGCCAGTCACTACTCTTGATGAACTGTGGTATCGCGTTGAAGCTGCATGGGCAGCTATACCTGTACACGCCATCCAAGCTCTGTTTGACTCAATGCCCAGGCGTATCAAGGCCGCTATTACGGCCATAGGTGGTTGTTCTGGGTACTGATTTCTTAGGATCTATGCACTGAAACTGCGTGAAAATGTAATCACATGTCAGTTCTAGTATAATATATTTGTCCAATGAATACCCGCTTATCATCTCCATTTCTTCTTGGTGTAGCAATTTTAATGGCCAGTAGTGTACTACATTCTTCCTGAAAGCTGACGGTATTTCACCTTTCTCAAACATATTGCACACCAGATGGATAAGTTTTGTCATGGCTGGCTCTTCAAGGTTATCAGTGGGTTTTGACGGAATGTGGCCTACTTCCGGTCCTTGTTTTGACTTAGGGCTTCCAGTGCTCTGTCACACTCCCGAGCCTCGTTTTGACTTAGATGTTCTGTCAAATTCTTCTCGCAGTATCATATCTTCCATATCATTTTCATCTACGTCCTTTTCCATTTCTATGACATTGCCTTCCAGTTCATATCCCTTGTACAGATCCTCTACATACTCCTTCCACCTTTCATCTTTCCCTTTTTTGTTTAGGACTGATTTCCATTCGAGCTCTTGATATCGATACAGCAGCTTCTCTTTTCTCGAAAGGCCTCCATTTTCCCGTAGGAAGTATCTGTCTTTGCCCTTGTGATACATGCTTCTAAATCCTTACATTTGACCTCCAGCCATTCTTGCTTAGCCATTTTGTACGTCCTCTCAACCTCGTTTTTTTTGGCGTTATATTCCCTTTCGCCACCTTCATCTGCTGCATTTTTATATTTTCTCCTTTCTTGAATTAAATTCAGTATCTCCTGTTTTTTCTGCCTATTTGATGCTCTGCTGCCTTCACTATTTCACTTCTCAAAGCTATCCATTCATCTTCTACTGTATTTCTTTCCACTGTTGTAGTCAATTGTTGCCTAACGCTCCTTCTAAAACTCTCAACAGCCTATGGTTCTTTCAACTTATCCAGGCCCCATCTCCGTAATGTCCTAACTTTTTGCAATTTCTTCAGTTTTAATCTACAGTTCATAACCAATAAATTGTGGTCAGACTCCAAATCCGCCCCTGAAAATGTTTTACGGTTTAAAATCTGGTTCCGAAATCTCTGTCTTACCATTATAAAATCAATCAGAAACCTTCCGGTGTCTCCAGGTTCCTTCCACAAGTACAACTTTCTTTTATGGTTCTTAAACCAAGTGTTAGCGATGAGTAAATTATGCGCTGTGCACAATTCTACCAGGTGGCACACTCTTTCATTCCTTTCCCCCAGTCCATATTTACCTTCTCTTTTTCCTTCTCTTCCTTTTCCTACTGTCGAATTCCAGCCCCCCTTAACAACGAAATTTTCGTCTCCCTTACCTATCTGGATAAATTCTTTTATCTCGTCATTCATTTCTTCAATCTCTTCATCATCTGCAGACCTAGTTGGCATATAAACTTTTACTTCTATGGAGTGTGTGAGCTTCGTCTCTGTCTTGGCTAAGATAATGCGTTCCCTTTGCTATTCACAGTCGCTTACCCACATTCCTATTTTCTTATTCGCCTTTTCCTGCATTATTCCTATTTGATTTTCTATTTATAAAGCAGTATTCATCTGACCAGAGGTCCTGTTCCTCCTGCCACCGAACTTCACTAACTCCCCCTGTATCTAACTCGAACCCATGCATTCCCCTTTATGAATTTTCTAGTCTACGCGCCTGAATAAGGGTTCTAACATTCTACGCTCTAATCCCCTAGAATCCTGGTTTTGTTTCTTCTGACGAAGACATCGTCCTGTGTAGTCCCCACAGGAGATCTGAATGGGGGACTACTTTACCTTCGGAATATTTTACCCAAAGGATGTCATCATCATTTAATCATACAACAGATCCGCATGCCCTCGGGAAAAATCACAGCTGTAGTTACCCCCTGCTTTCAGCCGTTCGCAGTACCAGCGCAGCAAGGCTGTTTTGGTTTTTGTTACAAGACCCGATCAGTCAATCATCCAGACGCCCCTGCAGTTACTGAAAAGGTTGCTGCCCCTCTTCAGTAACCACTCGTTTGTCTGGCCTCTGAACAGATACCCCCTCGTTGTGGTTGCACCTACGGTACGGCCATCTGTATCGCTGAGGTACGCAAGCCACCCCACCTACGGCAAGATTCATGGTCCATGCAGGGTTAGGGGGGCGGGTGGGGGGGGGGGTTCGGAACATAAGAGAGGAAAAATTGTTTCAACGATTAGTTCGAAGGAATGCAGAAGTATATGAATTTTAATAGCAAATATTTTAAGAAACAATAAAACAATTAGTACTGAAGATTTTTTTCCTTCTGTTATTTTTGTAAAAAATTAAAAGAGCAGTCCTTGTTCTATCTCCTGGTCCTCACAAGACAGCAACTCGTGGAGGAAGCAGTCAGCAAGAAACAAGAGACAGACTCATAGCGCCCACGGGGGACTGGCAGTCGTGAGGAGCAGGCTAAAAATCCCTGTCCTATCACCCTGATTTAGATTTTCTGTTGTTTCCTTAAACCAGACAAGGAGAATGCCGGTATGCTACTCTCTAATGGCCAACACGTAGAGGAGATGTCAATCTCTGTCGTTCTAAAGTACCCTCTAAATAGCTACCAACCAGCCACGCCCGGACTCTAGTCCAGGCTGTAGCTCCATTGGAAGAGCATGTGGTAAGAAATTAAAATATGGCGAGGTGAGTTAAGTGCTATGTCGATCCACTGAAGAAAAGACTGCCCACAGTTCGTCTGACTTCTCGTTTATAGAAGTCTCCAGCGTTAGCACTGTAGCTACAAAAATTTGTAACGGTGGCCCGAAATATGCTGAATTATATGAAATGTCTATACATACTACTCGTTCGAAATCGACAGTTACGAACATTTTTCTGAACTGTTCGTCTAATATAACGAAATAAAGAGTTAGCCCCCCCCCCGCCGCCCGGTGTGGCCGTGCGGTTCTAGGCGCTTCAGTCTGGAACCGCGTGACCGCTACGGTCGCAGGTTCGAATCCTGCCTCGGGCATGGATGTGTGTGATGTCCTTAGGTTAGTTAGGTTTAAGTAGTTCTAAGTTCTAGGGGACTGATGACCACAGATGTTAAGTCCCATAGTGCTCAGCGCCATTTGAACCCCCCCCCCTCCCTCCTGCTTCCCCAGCGTAGAATAGTACGCATCTTTCTATGTCAAGTGTTTGCCTGTGATAAATATGAAAGTAATGCGACACCCGGTGATCTATGTTCAGACATTTGAAGGCATCTCCTGCAAATATTGGTGCCGAAACAACTTTTATCACAAGTGTTACCAGCCGTTTAGTTTTCTTTATTAATATTTTATTTGTTTCAGGAATAGTGCATTTCACCACACAATTCTTTCACATAGTGACAAAGGTGAGCGTTGGGTTCGGCTTCATTACAAAATGTTAAACATAATTGAAAGGTAGTCGATAAAGTGAGTCTAGCCGCACCACTGCCCCTGCGCCACACTTGAGGGACCTTGACTGTAGATATGGGTTTGCACACACACAAACAACGCGTATCATGACTTGTCATTCTTCAATTACTAGTGATCAGCTGTAGTCCACTTTAAGCATTTTGCAACAATTGCTACAAAATTTACAAAGAGCACTATTCAATCCATAATTAAAGGAAGGACTATGTTTTTGTAATAGGACTGATTGTCTTCAGTATACGCAGTATCAGAAAGCCGGATGAATGGGAATCAAACCAGGCTTCAACCGGGTGCTCAGAATCACAAAATTCATTTCGCACTTTCATCATATACTGCTTAGGGTTAGGATCGGCCCTACTGAAGACAAATTTCAAACCCCAAAGCGGTGCTACAAATACCGTATCGCTATTCCTTTACTCGAAGAGAACACTAGTGAAAGCTCAGTAATTTTGTATTCGATTGAATGTTCCAAGACTAAACACAGTACAGCTGCAAGATCTAGTTTCGGAATTGCCACAGTTAACTAAAAACATACATTACTTCTGTCCTTTTCTACTATTTTACTGATGATGCAACAGTTTCAGTGCTAAGCAGCATCTAGTGAGTGTCTGAGGTACTACTTAGGTACGAAGTAACTCGCGGCAGCGCTGGTGTCGTTCGATGGTGACTGCGTGCATGAAAGCCACGAATGTCGTATTAAGTTGCGCGTCATTTGGAAATTTACAAAAACTTATATGTAATTACTTTCTTTCTGAAAAATCTTTGTGAAACACTATGAAACTTAAATGACAAACGTATTGGCATTTACAGATACCAACTCCGTCCAGCGACGCCAGCGCCACTACGACACACTTCGCATCTACGAGGTGGAGAAAGTACTCATTAGGCGTTGCCCAACACTAACCAAGCTCGGCGCTTATTAGAATAGGCAGGAAATAATAAAGTTTCTTTCTTAACGCTCGTACTTATCATAAATATTACTGTTCTAATGAGGTAAGCCCTAAGACTTGTTAGCGAAAATAAAATTCCAGAGCAATCGACGACGGAGTGTTCCAGATACCGAAAGGCATTTCAGTATAATTACTGATGTTGTTGGGTAGTCAGTGATGTTCAGTGAGATGCAATACATAACGAGATCAGAGTTAACTCCATCCAATGTTACAAAACTACCCAATGGTCGCGTTCTTGCGTGTATCATTCGGGATGTACTTTTTATTAACGTCTATGCTCCTTCAGGAGCTAATCACAGGCATGACAGAAGAACACTTTTTACGTCAGAGATCACCCCTTTCTTGACAGCTCGTCGTCTTATCGTTTTTGGCGGAGATTTTAACTGTGTGGTGGCCGATGCTGATCAGGTCCCAACGCCCATGAGGTGTGAAGCACTTGCTACACTCCTCCAGGCGGCTGACAATGATACGTGGCGCCACTTTCATCCCGCCTACACACAATATACTCACATCTACCCCACTGGAGCAAGCCGTATTGACCGTGTTTATGTCTCTGCTGATTTGCTTCCTGCCCTTTGTGCCGTCCAAGTCATTCCTGTGGCCTTTAGTGACCACTGTGCGTACTCTTGCTCCCTGCATATCACGGGCCCAACCCCGGTTCCTCGGGGCACCTATTGCAAGATGAATACACTTCATCTCCCAACGCCCGAACTACGCACTCTTGTCACGAAAACATGGCGGGATTGCATCGCTACTGCATCGAAGTACCCTACCACTATAGTTTGGTGGCTCCGCTGTGCGAAGCCGCGGCTGCGACGTGTTATCCAGCCACATAGTCGCGAAGTCGCACACTGGAAGCGTAGCACATTAGTTTTCTATCAACAATGTCTAAACGATGCACTAACCCTTCCTGCTGACAGGTATGACCAGCTACGCATGCGCCTCAACAAAATTAAAGCGACAATCCTTCGCTTCTCTCGGGAGAAGGCCGAGGGGATGGTCGTGAGGTGCCGCTCCACATCCCTGATTGAGGGCGAGAGGCCATCCAGCTATCACCTTGCCTCTGAAAGGTATCATGCAAAGAAGAACACCATTCTACGCCTTAAAACAGACGATGGTACGCGCCTCACAGACCATCGTGAAGTTCTCAAACACCTAACAGACCATTATACGCACCTCTTCCAGGATGTTGGGGTAGACGTCGCCGCCCAACGAGCACTTATCGGTGGGGTCCCAACTTCATTAGATCATCGAGACCGCGACTGTTTAACCGAGCCACTCACACTCGCTGACCTCACATTTGTCCTCCGTGCCTGTCCGGGACAAAAATCACCTGGCCCCGACGGTCTCCCTTATGAATTCTACCAACAATTCTGGGACCTGTTAGGAGACCGCTTCTGCAAAATGTGCGAGGAGATTTTTGCTGGTTGCGAACTACCCGCCGAATTTCTAGCTGGACGTATTGCCCTTATTTCAAAGGTCACAGGCCACTGTCGAGCTAAAGACCTGCGTCCTATCACCGTTCTTAACACTGATTGTAAGTTGGTGGCGCGAAGCGTGGCCTCGTCTAAAAAAGGTAATGAATAAGGTACTTTGCCCCACTCAATCATGTGGCGTTTCGAACCGAACCATCTTCACCGCCGCTTCTATATACCGTGATGTTGTCTTACTCACCGCCGACACTCGAACCCCGGCTGCAATTCTCTCCCTAGATTTCGCCGGTGCCTTTGACAGGGTCTCCCACCCTTACCTGCTGGCCGTTATGTCGCGGATGGGTTTTGGAGAGCGCTTCATAAGAATCATCCGGCACTTCTGGGATGGAGCAAATTCCACAATCGCTGTGAACGGCTGCCGATCATGACCAATTCCCATCAGACGATCAGTCCGACAAGGGTGTCCCTTGTCAATGTATTTGTTCGCTATAGCGCTGGACCCCATGCTGCGTGACATCGGACGGATGGTCGATGGGTCGCTCTCCCAGGCGTCACCTTCCGCAGTGCGGCATATGCGGATGATGTCGGTGTGTTCGTCGCAAACGCTAGGGACATCGATTCAGTTCGCCGAGTTCTCAACGTTTATGAACGAGCATCCGGTGCCATGTTAAATTCCAACAAAACGGTGCTGATCCCGCTAGGACCACGATCATTGACCATCGAACGCCCATGGTACCGAGTTGTGGGGGAACAACGTATCTTGGGCCTTGAGGTGCCTGCCTGTCCGCAGCGCATGTTAACACTCACGTGGAGGCGGCTTCTCACGCGCATCAGAGGACTTTGCGTGAGTCACGCTGATCGACGACTCGACCTCCATCAACGAATCCAATTGATTAATACTTACATCCTATCACGGGCATGGTATGTAGCACAACTCCTTACGCTACCAAAAGAAACCGGCAGAGCCATCTCACAAACAGTATATTGGCTCTTGTGGCGGCATGCACTGTTCAAAGTTGATGCGCAGACTTGTACACTACCAAATCGATGGTGGCCTTGGACTCATTGACTTTCCCCGCAAATGTGTGGCCACCGTATCGCCACCTTGCGTGAAACTGACCCAGGTGGGACAACAGCGGTTCTTTTCGACCGTTATCGCCCACGATCGGCGCGTGCACCAGTACGTTTGACACATATTCCGTTCCGGATGACGACAGTCAAGGACTGTTACCTCAATGAAAGTTACGTCCTAAAAGTGGCCACTGACAAGGTACGCACGTCGAAGCGCCTTTACCAGGCACTTCGAGGCCAGCCCGCGCCACATAAATTAGAGGACAGACGACCGTCGGTCATCTGGCACCAAGCTTGGGCTAATATCAACAACCCAGCCCTTCCCACGGAAGTTTCAGCGCTATGGTATCGTGTCGTAAACAATTTAATACCCACTAATCATCGCCTGGCGGCCATCCGCCTACGGCCCTCGGCTGCTTGCGGCCGATGTGGTGACGTAGACACCAGAGAGCATCGTCTCTTATGCCCTCACGTCACAGAAGTGTGGGACCTTGCACGTGTGTTATTAGCGCTGATCGGTGGGACGACACCAGACAATGTGTCAATCGACTGGTTCCTTACCCCTGATATTCAGACCAACCCTCGGCAACGACGTAACGCAATGGTGTGGCTCTTGGGCCACACCATTTTCACGATCTATGACCTTTCCCTCACCGATGCTGTCTCTTTCATGGACTACCTGTGGAGCCAGCATCGCCTGGCGGAATCTGACCAAAAATATACCACTACTTTTGCAAGTTTTCTGAAAGTTGCAATGGTTCATGGTTACCAAAAGGTGTTCCGGGTTGACTAAGGCACCTCGTCCAGGAATTGCCTGAGTTTACCCCTGGATCTTTGTCACTGGGACTTTGAAACTACCCTTGACTTGACATTGGAAAAATTATTGCAAAACATTATTGGAAAATTAGAAAACACGTAATCTATCTTAGAGGATTATTACTTCGTTAATTCTCTGGGCGATGGGATTATCTCGCCAGTTTCGTTTTCATTTGTGTGTGCTGCCGTCCCCGTTTTTAATTTGCCTTCATTTCTGTCTTTATTTATTTCTTCCCTTTTAGTTTCTAAACTCATCACTTGCTTCACACCTGCAGTGAGAGGTGTATTTCTGAGTAGTGTGTCGTCGCCCCCTGAGGCATAGCAGAGTATGCCTCCGCTTTTATTTTCGGTTTATGGCAATGAGTCTTACTACTGACAGCACCATGCTTTACGTGCTGCGTCGACACTAGAGGATGGCGGCATATTTGGAGAGGAAAAGGTAGGGCTATAGGGGAGGAAGGAGGCCAAGATAAAAAAACAAAAAAAAAAGAGTGATACACTGCACGCGGTTGGTGGGACAACGCAACGCTCTCCATCCAGAAATCTGATACTACTTCTACTGGACACAACATATCCGTAATCTAAAAACATAGTTCTTACTTCACTTAGATCATGAACCTAACAGTTATTCGCTTACTGGTTGCAAGCATATATCAAATAACGACCAACTTCAGACAACGAAAGCTGCTGATGTCAAGGAACCGGTACGCCATTCGCGAATATACTCATTTCTACACGCCGCTGATTATCTGTTAGGCATAGCACGAATACAGCCATTTAAAAACCAAACCGTTCATTACATGTTGAGCAACACATCGATAGAACAGAAACGTCTTTTGGATGTTGCAGCCCTTTATTTCCTAATTTGCCAACAAAAATTAGTATCGCAGTTTGGACTGTTATTTCACCCATTCAGATTTCAGTACATGAAAAACCGTTTGTTGTTTCCATTCACTACCTAGTGAAAGTTTGTATCTTGTGACAATGTGACAAGGAAGTAGCTAGTTCCTTCCACCCTAACTTCGCATGTTTTTATCTTGTTATTTTCAGAAAGATTTTCTGAAGCTGATTTTTAGAATAAACTTTAGTAACATACATACAACATTGCATAGCTTAGCTTAGCTTCAAAACGCGTCCATGTTCCAACTCTGACTACAATTATTATGCGTATTTGCAGAAACGGATTTAATAGTCTTTTTCATGTGCACAAGGTGCTTGTCGATTTTAAATGTTTCACTTACACAAACCTTTATACTGTGTGCTACATTTTATTTACATGACAACTTGGCGTGATGTCCAACTCAAAATGAACCACGTTTTACAGTACAAATTTTTGAAGATCCGAAAATGGCTGCAAAGTCTGTTGAAACCGGCTGTTTGTAAATAAAGAAATATTGCGCAGTTGGCTTTAAAAAGTTTTTATTTTTATAACATTGGTGATTAGATAATTTCGTCTCCTTCAGTCGGTATTGTCATCCAACATCACACAGGAATACCGTTATATGGTTTCATTTTTTGCAAATAATACAGCCCAGTTGGCTTAATTTTTTTATTATTATTTACGCTAGTGACATGTTCCGACTAATAGCATGATGCAATCCACTATATAAAAAGCTAATAACGGAAGACCTCCCTTGGTTGTAAGACACATACTAAAACTGAAAAAGATACTCATTATTAAAGAACAACTACGAAAACAAAGGTACACATTATAATCAAATTAGGTGAGGACGCATCGGATTCGTTATATGAGATTCGAGCGCTAACCCTGAAACAGGACATGCAGAGAATGGGAGAGTTCGAGAAGCTTAACTGCAATTGACGTAGACGCTACAGGGAAATGTAGCAACTACCAAAAGAAGGATAAGCGACAGAAAATATCCTAGATTTCCTTCCCCGTACTGAGCTCGTGTTCTGACTATAATTTTATCACCGTCGACGACGTGTTAAACCCTAATTTTTCTCCCTTCCTTTTACGAAATCAGTTACTTATGTAACAACATGCAGAGGGTCACACTAAGTGCAGCACCCAAGTTCAGAATGAAGGAACATGACATTTCCAGTACTACAACGTTCGATACCGGGTCTTCTCTTGATCTTTCAATACGTTAATAACCTTACAGTCAGTTTTAATAATTGCACGAAAACTGCCTGGATTGCTGATAAGCTAACAATGGACCCAAACTGGACCAAAGCAAACAAAGCGCAGGCGATATGCGAACAGGCCTACAACTGGTTCACAGCGAATAGCACAAGATTAAATCGCAGAAAAATTAATACTATTCAACTCCAAACTAATAAAAAAAATCTGACAGTATCTGAAATAAACGTTAAGATGAGGCACTAAATGAAACTACATGTCTGAAATTCCTTGGGGTCCAGGGTGGAGTTCTGTATTCTGGTGTGGTGGTGACAGGAAAGGATCCGGCCACCCACTATGATAAATGCAGGTTGTAAAACACGCCAACCCCATGAAGAAACCGGATAAGGCCAGGAGAAGAAGAAGAAGAAGAAGAAGAAGAAGAAGAAGAAGAAGGCGGCGAAAGATGAGCAGCATTATGACTGCTCGCTGATGGTTCTGTTGGCTACGAGAAACTATAGTAAAGAAATGCATGAAGACCGTGAAGGACAGTTCTCTTTAAACGTGGAGGCAATGTGAAACGGGACCAACACGCAGAAGGCGAATTGAAGTCTTAGATTTTTTGGAAGGATTGTGTGAAAGTGTAGTGCAGTGCTATCAATTGCAAATACTAATCCAATTACATATACTGCTCCAGTTCTACGTATTAGTTGGTTGGTTGTTTGGGGAAGGAGACCAGACAGCGTGGTCATCGGCCTCAGTTCTACGTATTGCTGTTGCTTCTGAGTCCGTATCAAGTAGGCATGACAGCACATACGGAGCAAATTCGGAGACGCGTCACAGGTTTAGCTCACATGAAAGTGTAACAGAAATGTTTGAGCAACTTAAATGTAGTGATAAATAAAATATAATGATTAAATCAAATATAATCATAAATTAAATGTAATCGTTAAAGTAATTGTAGTCACAGAAAGAAAAGCGACGCATCTTTCCCGCGAAATGATGTTGCATATAGTATGGCGCTCGCTCAACGTTCAGTATACGTATGGATGGGTCAGAATTTCGATTGTATTGGCAGGAAGTTCCCACGGTCACGCACTGTACACTGGCGTATACATGTAGGCCTAGATATATGTTACGCTTAACCCATTTCTGCCTAGCGCGGAATATATGTGACGTAATATTCTACCATTGTTTTCTATTATTGGCAACAATGCATGCATTTGAAATGCATATTGTTGTATGTCTGTCAGTTAAGGAAGCTCTATCATTGATACTTAAGTGGGATTCTGTCAGTAAAAATCAGGAAGAGAACAGTGTCTGGTTGTTCATTTAGTCAAGACATTTTATGAATAAGATTATGTCTTGAAATAAGAAGTAAATACTATTTTCTGAAGCAATGTACCACACAATTTTTTAAAACTTTTGCATAATTACAATGTTAAAGGTACTGAAATTTATATTATAGGTTAGCCACCAAATGAAATTCATTATTATAACCCCAAATCCAGTTTTTAATTGTGTGTTTCAAACGCGCTCCGCTAGGCAGAGCAGTCTATATAATATTTCCTTCTTTCTCAGAGGTCTGTCTTTGCATGTATTCCTGGATATTCTTGAGGACAAGGAAGAAGATGCAATGGATCTATTTATTGAGCCCCCTGAAGCTAATGTGGAGTCGGACGAAGATTTTGATAAGGAAGATGCGGATGTAAAGATAGATAGTCTTGACCAAGACAATTTTATGCTGGTGCAGAAGCAGTATTGACCAACAATAATAGGTTAGGTGGTAAACCTGAGACTGACTACTTTCATGATGATAAACCAGGAAATGTCATTTCAGATGAAACACAAAAGCTACAGATATCAAAAACTGCAATAAAAGATTGAAGAAGGGAGGATCTGCAAAGTGATAAGGCTTTATTTCCTGTGAGTGAACCGAAGTAAATACAGAAGGTTGTTTTCAGTTCAGTGCTTTGAACTGTTTTGGGATGATGAAATAATTAAATTTCTAATTAAAATGGTTCAAATGGCTCTGAGCACTATGAGACTTGACATCTGTCATCAGTCCCCTAGAACTTAGAACTACTTAAACCTAACTAACCTAAGAACATCACACACACCCATGCCCGAGGCAGGATTCGAACCTGCGACCGTAGCGGTCGCGCGGTTCCAGACTATAGCGCCTTTAACCGCTTGGCCACCTCGGCCGGTAAATTTCTAATTAGTGAGTCTACAAAATACGCTTTGTTCCAAGAACTTCCAAGATCCTAAAATAACACATGAAGAGATAACAGGTTTTCTAGAAATTTTAATTGTTTCGGGCTATAATCCTCCGCCTAGCAGAAGCCGTTATGGAGATTCAGGATTAGACATGAGAAATGAAATGGTGCACAGCATGATAAGAGACAGATTTGAAACAATTACGAGATTCATTCACTCATCTGATCTATGTAAACGATAAAATGTAGAAACTTAGTCTATTAACAGATATGTTAAGAAAAGTTCTTTCTCTCGACTTTCAGCCTGAGAAAGATGTGGATAGCGATGAAAGCAGCATAAAGTATTTCGGCAGGTGTGGACGCAAACAATTTCTGAAAGGTAAACCCATTAGATCTGGGTACAAAGTGCCTAAACACAAACATGGGTTATCTAGTGAATTTTCAATTATACCAAGGAATTGATCAAAAATGGTTCAAATGGCTCTGAGCACTATGGGACTCAACTGCTGTGGTCATCAGTCCCCTAGAACTTACAACTACTTAAACGTAACTAACCTAAGGACATCACATACACCCATGCCCGAGGCAGGATTCGAACCTGCGACCGTAGCAACAGCGCGGCTCCGGACTGGAGCGTCGAGAACCGCACGGCCAAGGAATTGATCCACAAAGGAACGAAGTGTACCAGAAAGCATTTGGAAAAAGTGCTGCACCTATGGTTCAAAAGATTGATTCACTTCCCGATACAAGTAAAAATCTGCCCTACAGGATTTCTTTTGACAATCTGTGTACATTGTCTACGTTGTTGGTCTGCTTAAAGGAAAGAGGTTACGGTGCAACTGGCACGATTCATGGGAATTGTCTGCCAAGAGAATGTCAACTTACACCCTGTAAGGCAGTGTCCAAAAGCAAGAAGAGGGGAGATTTTGATTCCAAGAGCAGCAATGGAAGTGGAATGATTATTGCCAGACGGCTGGATAGTTCTGCAGTGTAACAACTGCTTCAACCAGCCATGGGATCAATCCAGTGAGCGCTGTGAGCAGATACTCAAGACAAATGAAGAAAAGAATAGTTTTGCTGCGACCACATGATATTGGAGAATACAACAAAAATTGGGGGGGGGGGGGGAGAGGGGGGGACTGACCGAATGTATGAAAATATAGCGTTGTGTAGAGTGAGCAGCCGAGGAAAGAAATAGTGGTGGCCAATTTTTACGTGGCTGCTCGATGTGTGTGTACCTAATGCGTGGCTTCTCTACAGAAAGACAGGTATGAATATGCCACAACTGCAAATTTGGAGCTACATTGTGGAATGTTACCTGACTTCCAATGCCACAATCCCTAGAGGTCCTGGTCGCCCTGCAGGTAATCTATATCAAGTTAGAGTGCTGCATGACATCAGATATGATTAAGAAAATAATCTGGTAGCTATGGTGCCACAGAAAAAACGACGACTCTGCGCTGCAGAAATCTGCAAAGGGACTCAGAACAACGTGCCTGAAATGTGATGTTGGTCTGTGCATACCGCGTCCGCAGCTCGTGGTCGTGCGGTAGCGTTCTCGCTTCCCACGCCCGGGTTGCCGGGTTCGATTCCCGGCGGGGTCAGGGATTTTCTCTGCCTCGTGATGACTGGGTGTAGTGTAGTTAGTTAGGTTTAAGTAGTTCTAAGTTCTAAGGACTGATGACCATAGATGTTAAGTCCCATAGTGCTCAGAGCCATTTGAACCATTTGAATCTTTTACCGTATTACAGAAAGTGAAGTGCTGTTGCCTAAGCGTAATTTAAATAACATACGCTGCTTTATTTTATTTACTGTCATGTATTTCACTTAAAATGTACCCGCCAAGGTAAGCGAGAGCGCTAATGCGCTGCTTCCTGGACTCTGGTAGTCGCACCGGCCCCGGCGGATTAACGACGAGGACCGGTATGGCGGCCAGCCTGGATGTGGTTTTCCACATCCCGCTAGGTGAATACCGGGCTCGTGTCCACGTTCCGCCTCAGTTACACGACTCACAGACATCCGAAAACGTTCGCACTACTTCATGGCTTACACTCTAAGCAGACAGCTGGGGTACACTACTTACATTCCGGGAGGGGGGGGGGGGGTGGTTCGAGGTGGCGGCAGGAAGGGCATCCGGCCACCCTCTGCAACTAACACTGCCAAATCCGTAATAACACGGCCGTCCCGCGTTGGAGCGGGACAAAGGCCCAAATAAAATGTATTATCCGCCTAACGTGACATATACGTTACACTATCTATTGCTTAAATTATTAATTACTTTCTGTTTAGCTTGTTGTAGTACATTTCATTAATGACAATGAACAAATAAATATCTGAATTGTGAAGTTCAGAAGTGAAAATTAACTCGAGCAGAAACTGGGTTAATACACTACTGGCCATTAAAATTGCTACACCAAGAAGAAATTCAGATGATAAACGGGTATTCATTGGACAAATATATTATACTAGAACTGACATGTGCTTACATTTTCACCCAATTTGGGTGCGTAGATCCAGAGAAATCAGTACCCAGAACCACCACCTCTGGCCGTAATAACGGCCTTGATACGCCTGGGCATTGACTCAAACTGTGCTTTGATGGCATGTACAGGTACAGCTGCCCATGCAGCTTGAACACGATAACACAGTTCATCAAGAGTAGTGACTGGCGTATTGCGACGAGACAGTTGCTCGGCCGCCATTGACCAGACGTTTTCAGTTGATGAGAGATCTGGAGAATGGGCTGGCCAGGGCAGCAGTTGAACATTTTCTGTATCCAGAAAGGCCCGTACAGGACCTGCAACATGCGGCCGTGCATTATCCTGCTGACATGTAGGGTTTCGCAGGGATGGAATGCAGGGTAGAGCCACGGGTCGTAACACAGCCAAAATGTAACGTCCACTGTTCGAAGTGCCGTCAATGCGAACAAGAGGTGACCGAGACGGGTAACCAATGGCACCCCATACCATCACGCCGGGTGATACGCCAGTATGGCGAGGACGAATACACGCTTCCAACGTGCGTTCACCGCGATGACGCCAAACACGGATGCGACCATCATGATGCTGTAAACAGAACCTGGAATCGTCCGAAAAAATGACGTTTTGTCATTCGTGCACCCAGGTTCGTCGTTGAGTACACCATCGCAGGCGCTCCTGTCTGTGATTTAGCGTCAAGGGTAACCGCAGCCATGGTCTCCGAACTGATAGTGCATGCTGCTGCAAACGTCATCGAACTGTTCGTGCAGATGGTTATTGTCTTGCAAACGCCCCATTTGTTGACTCAGGGATCGAGGCGTGGCTGCACGATCCGTTACAGCTATGCGGATAAGATGCCTGTCTTCTCGACTGCTAGTGATTCGAGGCCGTTGGGATCCAGCACGGCGTTCTGTATTGTCCTACTGAACCCACCGATTCCATATTCTGCTAACAGTTATTGGATCTCGACCAACGCGGGCAGCAATGTCGCGATACGATAAACCGCAACTGTGACAGGCTACAATCCGACATTTTTCAAAGTCGGGAACGTGATGGTACGCATTTCTCCTCCTTACACGAGGCATCACAACAACGTTACACCAGGCAACGCCGGTCAACTGCTGTTTGTGTATGAGAAATCGGTTGGAAGCTTTCCTCACGTCAGCACGTTGTCGTAGGTGTCGCCGCCGGCGCCAACCTTTTGTGAATGCTCTGAAACGCCTATCATTTGCATATCACAGCATCTTCGCGTCTGTAGCACGTCATCTTCGTGGTATAGCAATTTTAGCGGCCAGTAGTGTATATGTGGTAGCCTCGGTCACAGCAGCTGCCGGTGATTTTTCGCAGCTGAGCGGCTGGCGTGTCCTACCTGTTGGAGCAGAAGCCGCGCCTGTGCAGGAAGGAATCGGCGCCCACTGCCTGACTGCGTGTTCCGCCGCCGAGGCCGCAGCCGCTACTGGCGAGCGACACACAGCACGCCGCCACCGCAGCCGCTGCCCGGCTTCCGCCATCGGCTCCCACCGACCATTATATTGTATAGCCTGCGTTCCCACCTGACGTTACGGCCGTCCTCTAAACGCCCTCCACACTAACCAGTCTCTCTTCCTACAACACGCACCCAAAGCTAGATACAGAGACCGACAGAAGTAATCGAATACTACGCTGAAGTGTCAAAGAAACTGGTATATGCATGCAAATTCAAATACACAGGTTGTTACAAAAGGTACGGCCAAACTTTCAGGAAACATTCCTCACACACAAATAAAGAAAAGATGTTATGTGGACATGTGTCCGGAAACGCTTAATTTCCATGTTAGAGTTCATTTTAGTTTCGTCAGTATGTACTGTACTTCCTCGATTCACCGCTAGTTGGTCCAATTGAAGAAAGGTAAGTTGACTTCGGTGCTTGTGTTGACATGCGACTCATTGCTCTACAGTACTAGCTAGCATCAAGCACATCAGTACGTAGCATCAACAGGTTAGTGTTCATCAAGAACGTGGTTTTGCAGTCAGTGCAATGTTTACAAATGCGGAGTTGGCAGATGCCCATTTGATGTATGGATTAGCACGGGGCAATAGCCGTGGCGCGGTACGTTTGTATCGAGACAGATTTCCAGAACGAAGGTGTCCCGACAGGAAGACGTTCGAAGCAATTGATCGGCGTCTTAGGGAGCACGGAACATTCCAGCCTATGACTCGCGACTGGGGAAGACCTAGAACGACGAGGACACCTGCAATGGACGAGGCAATTTTTCGTGCAGTTGACGATAACCCTAATGTCAGCGTCAGAGAAGTTGCTGCTGTACAAGGTAAGGTTGACCACGTCACTGTATGGAGAGTGCTATGGGAGAACCAGTTGTTGCCGTACCATGTACAGCGTGTTCAGGCACTATCAGCAGCTGATTGGCCTCCACGGGTACACTTTTGCGAATGGTTCATCCAATAATGTGTCAATCCTCATTTCAGTGCAAATGTTCTCTTTACGGGTGAGGCTTCATTCCAACATGATCAAATTGTAAATTTTCACAATCAACATGTGTGGGCTGACGAGAATCCGCACGCAATTGTGCAATCGGGTCATCAACACAGATTTTCTGTGAACGTTTGGGCAGGCATTGTTGGTGATGTCTTGATTGGGCCCCATGTTCTTCCACCTACGCTCAATGGAGCACGTTATCATGATTTCATATGGGGTACTCTACCTGTGCTGCTAGAACATGTGCCTTTACAAGTAAGAAACAACATGTGGTTC
This sequence comes from Schistocerca serialis cubense, assembly GCF_023864345.2. NCBI lineage: Eukaryota > Metazoa > Arthropoda > Insecta > Orthoptera > Acrididae > Schistocerca > Schistocerca serialis. Next base: position 875,161,902 of record NC_064639.1, read on the forward strand.
ATGCACGATGGAGCTCCTGCACATTTCAGTCGAAGTGTTCGTACGCTTCTCAACAACAGATTCGGTGACCGATGGATTGGTAGAGGCGGACCAATTCCGTGGCCTCCACGCTCTCCTGACCTCAACCCTCATTTATGGGGGCATTTGAACGCTTTTGTCTACGCAACCCCGGTACCAAATGCAGAGACTCTTCGTGCTCGTATTGTGGACGGCTGTGATACAATACACCATTCTCCAGGGCTATATCAGCGCATCAGGGATTCCATGCTACGGAGGGTGGATGCATGTATCCTCGCTAACGGAGGACATTTTGATCATTTCCTGTAACAAAGTGTTTGAAGTCACGCTGGTACGTTCTGTTGCTGTGTGTTTCCATTCCATGATTAACGTGATTTGAAGAGAAGTAATAAAATGAGCTCTAACATGGAAAGTAAGCGTTTCCAGACACAGGTCCACATAACATCTTTTCTTTATTTGTGTGTGAGGAATGTCTGCTGAAAGTTTGGCCGTACTTTCTGTAACACCCTGTATATGTATGTAGAGGGGCGGTCTCCTTAGTGTAGCGTGTTAACGCTAGACTGACCGGAGCTGTAGCTGGTTCGAATCGCGGTGATGGAAGAAATTTCATAGCCAGTATTTGGCTGTCAAACGGAAGAGAGGTGGTGCTGTAAAATGGTCAGCAGGCCAATCTCCTACGGTACATCTAATTTTGAAACCTCTTTAGGTAGGGTGACCTCAAAAGGAGGACAAACAGCTTTAAAAAGGACAAAGGTAGAAAAAGAGGACACATCAAACGAGTCAACTGCAGATGAGGATACCACCCGTCAGCTTCGGACAAGTCACGTGACTGCCGGGAATTACCGGTAAAACTAGTAGTTAATTGTTACTGGTGGTCAGGCGGTGATTCCCAGAGCAATATTTTTCTTTTATTTTACATTAAAAACATAGGTTGTAGTGACAGTGTGGCGTCAGTTGTTTTGTTATGTCAACAACACAGAATTGTTTACAAAGCGAAAAACGTAAGACCATTCACCTCCCTTCATTCGACGCACCGCTACCTACATCTACAACTCAAGCAGCAGCTGACGACATGTAAACTGCACTTTAACCTTCCGAATACAAATAAATTGAATGACTATGAAACGGTGAAATAAAACCATGACAGTTAATCTGACCAGTTATTTCTTACCTTTATTGGCCACTGCGATGTACGTTCCAGCTCCACATATCTTACATTCCGCTTCAAATTCATTTCTCCCTTTCTTGAAAGCCGGTGTTTGCAGGAAAGTGCATCAGAAAATTTACACTTTCGAGTAGGCATAGCCAAATATTTTACTTAACTCACTCGGTAAAAATTACACTCACGTATCACACGTGCACTATAGGAAGCCAAGCCAATACAAAGCGAAGATACGAAACTAAAATTTTAAATAATCGATATTTGCAATCGCTTATAGGTAGATCAACGATAACATCGACGATCCTGGTGCCACCTACTAACACTGCCTTTTTGCTTGTTTATCACGAAGGCTGTGCCAATAGTTAAAGCATTTAAGGAAAGAGCAATAGAACAGGAATAATTGTAAATTTAACTGTATTACATTCAACTTCGCGAAAAAGCCGGACACTGTAAAAATCCGCCCGGACTCCGGACAAGGAGCTAAAGAGGAGGACATGTACGGATTAATCCGGACGTCTGGTCACCCCATCTTTAGGCTAGGCGCAAATTGAGACGCGTATAGCACCCGACCTCGAGAAAATGGATCCCGTGTAGCGCGCTCACTTCCGATCTCACGCCCGCGAGAATGAAATTCTCGCAACATCTCTCGCATCTCCTAAACCGCTCGAGACATCGAAACGAAAGTTTGGCGAATGATAGCACACAAGGAGGAGGTGGGGAGTGTTTTGCCAATTCTTAAACACACGGAACCTTCTTATCTATGGCGATATATCAGTACTTATACTTCCCTTTTTATTTATTTCACTACAATGACTGTAATTTTTAAGAGTTATCGACAGCTAGCGAAACAAGAGCTCGCTAGTATGAAAATAAAGATGAAATCTCTTTTTTTTTTGTTACTGCATACCGACACTATGAGGTTTTTCGTAAGCTACTGAGCTCTGTGACTGCCAATCACTTGTTTACTGAGGTACTCCGTTTCGGAATTCTGTCGCGATAGCTGCTGTGAGATGTGTTTGGCAAATTACACTGTGACAAAGGAAGTACAATTAAACCAGTCACAAAGAGAAATGTGGCCGTTACAAACGGTGATGCTTCTTCGAACGAGAAAAGGTTAACTACTTACACAAAAATACACTCCTGGAAATTGAAATAAGAACACCGTGAATTCATTGTCCCAGGAAGGGGAAACTTTATTGACACATTCCTGGGGTCAGATACATCACATGATCACACTGACAGAACCACAGGCACATAGACACAGACAACAGAGCATGCACAATGTCGGCACTAGTACAGTGTATATCCACCTTTCGCAGCAATGCAGGCTGCTATTCTCCCATGGAGACGATCGTAGAGATGCTGGATGTAGTCCTGTGGAACGGCTTGCCATGCCATTTCCACCTGGCGCCTCAGTTGGACCAGCGTTCGTGCTGGACGTGCAGACCGCGTGACACGACGCTTCATCCAGTCCCAAACATGCTCAATGGGGGACAGATCCGGAGATCTTGCTGGCCAGGGTAGTTGACTTACACCTTCTAGAGCACGTTGGGTGGCACGGGATACATGCGGACGTGCATTGTCCTGTTGGAACAGCAAGTTCCCTTGCCGGTCTAGGAATGGTAGAACGATGGGTTCGATGACGGTTTGGATGTACCGTGCACTATTCAGTGTCCCCTCGACGATCACCAGTGGTGTACGGCCAGTGTAGGAGATCGCTCCCCACACCATGATGCCGGGTGTTGGCCCTGTGTGCCTCGGTCGTATGTAGTCCTGACTGTGGCGCTCACCTGCACGGCGCCAAACACTCATACGACCATCATTGGCACCAAGGCAGAAGCGACTCTCATCGCTGAAGACGACACGTCTCCATTCGTCCCTCCATTCACGCCTGTCGCGACACCACTGGAGGCGGGCTGCACGATGTTGGGGCGTGAGCGGAAGACGGCCTAACGGTGTGCGGGACCGTAGCCCAGCTTCATGGAGACGGTTGCGAATGGTCCTCGCCGATACCCCAGGAGCAACAGTGTCCCTAATTTGCTGGGAAGTGGCGGTGCGGTCCCCTACGGCACTGCGTAGGATCCTACGGTCTTGGCGTGCATCCGTGCGTCGCTGCGGTCCGGTCCCAGGTCGACGGGCACGTGCACCTTCCGCCGACCACTGGCGACAACATCGATGTACTGTGGAGACCTCACGCCCCACGTGTTGAGCAATTCGGCGGTACGTCCACCCGGCCTCCCGCATGCCCACTATACGCCCTCGCGCAAAGTCCGTCAACTGCACATACGGTTCACGTCCACGCTGTCGCGGCATGCTACCAGTGTTAAAGACTGCGATGGAGCTCCGTATGCCACGGCAAACTGGCTGACACTGACGGCGGCTGTGCACAAATGCTGCGCAGCTAGCGCCATTCGACGGCCAACACCGCCGTTCCTAGTGTGTCCGCTGTGCCGTGCGTGTGATCATTGCTTGTACAGCCCTCTCGCAGTGTCCGGAGCAAGTATGGTGGGTCTGACACACCGGTGTCAATGTGTTCTTTTTTCCACTTCCAGGAGTGTAGATTGCCAATTCTGTTGGAATTTTTGTAGAACCCCCGTAACCCATCGTATTTTTAACACTGAGCGACTGGAATGGAAACTTACCAAAGGATTTTATTCGTTCTCTTGATCTGAGCAGTGTTAAAATAATAACGAGCGTTCCTTCAGGCGGAATGATAGGCACATGCCAGATACCGGTTACTCATCTACGGCTTGCCAAACTGACAATGTGTGATCGTGAATAAAATAGTTGTTATTGAGAAAAATAAACAATTGATCTGTCTCACAACACAATGGTCAGTGTATTGTCAGCAGCGGAGGATATTGCGCGACAGGAATGCACAAGTTAGCCATGTGTGCTTTGTGAGTTGGAGTTCGAGAAACATTGTCATGAAAGTAGATCTGCCTTTGTCAGCAGTACATTTCAACGAATTAATTATATCTAATCATAACACTCTTTTAGGATATTCCTACTGTTGTAATAATACCGATCATTTTCTTCATTTGGCCTGTTGTATAATTAGTTTATTAATGCTGATAATGTGCATGCAACAATTGAAATGATTTTTCTCATCACGGCGAACCAATTCAAACATTGTTATTTGTGACAGCTTTTCGACTGTTTCTAGCTTGAGAGTGGAAATGTGATGTTCACATGCAATTTTGCATGTAGTACAGTGTTTCGTATTACATTATTACATCCAAATCCAAGTAATCACAGTGAGACTTCTGTACTTCAGATCTTGGACGCTTTTTACCAGGAGCATAAAGGGATCACACCTGTGGAGATTATCGCTTTCTAAATTTTTGTAACAGATCGTACAGATACGCCAGCATAGTAGGCAGCGAGAAGATAACCTTGTTTTACTTTCCTGCCCTGCTTCTTAATCACATGATTTTATAATATTCCTTGCTTCCTTGTTCACTACCCTCTGTCCCTTCTTGCGATCTGAAAACATAGCAGAGGCATATGATACAATTCCAGCGGCCATACGCACACCCATCTCATAATGGTACAGTTACTTAAGTATGCATTTTTCTTGACAGAAGAAAAACAAAACAAAACTATACAGATATAAACAACCGAAACGTATAATGTACTGACGAAGAAAGCTGGAGCGTTTATATGGCGAAAAACAAAACACTAACCAAAGGCAATAAAATTTAGTACACAGTGAGGCAAAATTTATCGTATGGGTGGGCAATACTACCACTGCTCATATGCGCCGTTCCGATGTGAGCATATGGCCGGGCTACTTTTCCGCTCCCCGCCTCAAATTTCCCATGGTGCTTATAGCGAGGTACACGCGACGCGCGGCGCGAGGAACTGTGCCACAACAACGCCGTGCGATCTGGCGCAGGCGCGTGTCGCGTCCCAGTCGCGTCGCGTTGCGTCACAATTTGCGCGGTCCCATTTGAACCTGTGATGTTACAAAAATGCGCGCTGCGTCGCCCTATACGCGTCTCAAACAGTGCCTCACGGAGTGAAGGCACGTGGCACTCACTGCCCGTGGTGTTCCTTCCGTCGGACAGCGACGTCAAGGCCCCTTGCTGCTATTCCGGAGCAGTAGGCTGTATGTCGGCACCCTTCTTCGTCACCATACGACACACCATACGTACACCCATCTCATAATGGTACAGACTTTTGTGCTGTACCCATGAAAGATTTGCCGCCCACACGATATATGTTGTATGTTGAGGTTAATAATTTTTCACAGTAACAATTGTTAAATTAAAGCTACCTAGTTTTTATTTATTTATTTATTTATTTATTTTTTTTTTTGCACGAACGTCGCTGAGATTGGGCGAGCACTGACGGCTGTTCTTCGCGCGGCACGGCGACATCACGCCGCAGGGTTCGAATTTCACCTGCTGACGGCCGTCCACCGCAAGGAGAAACTCGAAGTTGCGGTCATTACGACTGTGCAATGAAACAAAGTGAGTGATCAAAAATGTACCGAATATTTCTAGCGCTGTAGTCATTTCTCATTCTGACCACGATCAAGTGATCACATATACTACTACTCAATCTTTAATACATGGTACCACTTTGTATTACTTAATGGTACATAAACCAACTTAAAGTGATCGTAAAAATTAAAAATAACAGTCGTATTAGTTACACATACATTCTGAAGTACATGCGAAGAAGCTTTTTTTTTCAATAATGTTTTCGAGAAAGTTTAAGCAATTTATTCTTACATTGAAAAAAGAATTCAAATGGTGAGCATTACGGAAGGTAATAAATGATATCTCGGTTTTCAAATAGTTCGCCGAGATATATTACCGTAACAGTACCTGACTAATTTTTGAAAACAGAGTGACAGCGCACACAGCATAGATTCAGTGACTTTATGGGAACACCCATGGAGGTGTAATAAGGGTAGTCGGCGCTACAGATTTTGGCAGCACGTTGCTTTGAAGCCGGAGCCGCCATGGTAGTGGCCCCAAGACATCGGCATGCTATTGTTTACGATAGCTGCTTCTTCTTGTTCTTAATTTCTGTCGTTTGAACGCTACAGTTGTTTTAAATGTAAATGCTACAGTGCTTTCGTCAGTGACGCAGTATCGGGAAAGCATATTAGTTTTTCTCGCCTTAAATACACATTTGATCCAGTAACACAGCGCGCTTAGCCGCGTTAACGTAACTTACTTTTTGCTGTGTTTCGAATACCCAAGACGAGAAATATGTGATGCCAAAAGGCAGCTTTCCCAATCTAGCGTTTTCGTTAATATCGAGTGACAAAAGTAATGTTCGTTCTAAGTCCTGTTGAGAAGATATTCTGCTACGTTTGATAAGTTTCCAATCTTTGCTTCTCACAGCGTTCACCCAGAGAGATTTTAGAGTGGGACTGATGTGAAATCTAAAGTCGAATCACAGAAATAAAACAATTACAGTGAAAGTAAACAGTGCAACCAAAATTCATCGGCATAAAGGAAAATATCTCTTCAACGAAACCATTATGAATGAAATGTGACTCCTTTACGCTTTAGATTGTGACCAGAACGATCAGTACACCTGTAAACGAAGCAAGTTGCCATTTCTCATCGAAACACTTCCACTAGTAACTAATGTTTGAGAGAATCTAATATGGCGGACGCTGGCTTCAAATATGTGACGTCATAACAGCTCCACTTATTATACCTCCATTGGAGCACCTTGTTAAGTATCACCGTTAGTTTTTACGCAAAGCATGCTGAACTAGCGGCAACACAAATGGAAAAAAAGTTCAGATGTGTGTGAAATCTTATGGGACTTAACTGCTAAGGTCATCAGTCCCTAAGCTTACACACTACTTAACCTAAAGCATCCTAAGGACGAACACACACACACCCATGCCCGAGGGAGGACTCGAACCTCCGCCGGGACCAGCCGCACAGTCCATGACTGCAGCGCGCTAGACCGCTCGGGTAATCACGCGCGGCCACAAGTGGGAAATTGGTCAGAAACCGCTCTGGTGAGTATTTCAGTCCTAGTAATTAATGAGTGTCTCGACGAAACTCTTGTACGCAGTAAACCTTAAATGGTTTTCCTAACCGGAATATGAAGAACTTGCTAGTAAATACGTATGAAGTAAAAACCTTTAAAAAAGTTTTCGTACCTATCAACTTAATTTCTTTCTACCATTTCCATTTTCTCTCACCCTCCCCCAATAGCGATCTATTGACACGACTCCGTCTTCAGACTCCTGTTTTTATTGCATGGGTACCTTACATCGTATATACACGTATATTTTTGTACCTCCAGAATGAACAGTTCATTATCGCCACGATCTATGTTACACATCGGCACTGAAACATACTTGTCGGGTTCGCGCGACGGACTGAACGCCTCGTGAAAAACTGCCCTTGTGCCCTGGCATCCTCAGGATGCTGGAATTCCAGCAGAGAGGATAGGAGTAATAGGCCGGGGTTGGTTACGCCCAATGCAACCTCGAAGACGCGTCCCGCCAGTGCAGCAGCCACGTGGATTCCAGCGGTGTCACCGCCCTCACTTAAGCTCCGTTTAGATGCTCCATATTTTACGGCAAAACTTGGCCACTACAGCGTTGCCTACAACATTTCTGCAATAGACCAATCTCTATCTCTGACCTTGTCTGTAAATGCTTCCATCTTCCTCTCACGGTATTTCCCACTTCCATCACCGAAAGCGCTGCAGTCGCGTATCTGACACGAGCGAAAACATAATCTTTTCACTTTTGTTCGAAAGTTTCTCTGCGCACATATAGCCAAATGTTTGTAGTTGTTTGTAGTGTACTGCAATGGACAAGTGGACAGTTGTGAATTTTATAGATGCGACTCATCCATGAGCAGAGCTATCGGACCTCGAAATTGGTGTATACAATGATCGGAATCAATAAAAATATTTTGCAATTTGTTGCCTATGAGCTGGGATTCACGCTTCATGAAGCAAGCATAATTCCTAAGTCTTCGAAACTATGCTACGCGAGGCAAAAACGTTGCATAGGAGAGTGGAAGTGTAGGTAGTTCTTCATCCACATGGTTTACATTTGATGCTATGAGTTTCATACTAGCTCCACATGTACCTGAAGCAGGCATTGATTTGGTAAACAGTGGCTTGTGCTGATAACGAAAATATAACACCAATAAAAATTGTATCCTTATTTCAAGACGCTCTTAATGGAATCTCATGTCCCTCTACTACTGCATACTTCCGGTACCAAATGGCTTATTGACAAATTGTGAACTTTACACAGGTACTTCTGTACGAATCATGAGTAGCTAAAAACGAAGGGTGATAGCCAATCGGATTGTATTTGGTATGCACTCACTTGTATTTGTAACGGATTTAGCAATTCATGGAAAAATTGCTTGTACTAAATATTCCATATCGTGCTTCGACATTGCGGTAAATTCTTGAACAGATATGTACCCAGCATCAGTCTGCTAGTTAAATTTTCAGAAGCATTCTGCTTGCTCAAAAGAGAATGCACCCACAAAATCCGATTTCTCTTGTTCTTTCTAACTCGATTCCCTGTGTGACGTAAAAGCAATGGAGTCGCATTGTCTTCCACTAGCTCGCATTCGACCATTTTGTGGCAGCAGTGTGCTCCCTTCCAAACAGTTCTGGCTCGACAATTTACTGCCGCAAACACTGCCGGGCAATAGTCGCCGGTAATGTTGGAGGTTATGTGGGTGCAATTTGTGTGGCCACAGTGTTGGCGGACAACACTGTCGGGGTATATCGTCGGCAACATGCAACGTCTGTGGTCCATGTGAACGTACCTTCAGACGCTTCAGCCCTATTTCTGCCGTGTTTTTTTTTTGGGTTCTTTTCACGCAAGAAAAACTGCTTATGTGGCCTTGGCCGCATTGGAATCATCCCTGTAGAGGTCAAACGATATTTTGTGGAATAGCACTGCAGTAGATATTACAGAATGAGGCAGCTTCAAGACAGGCAAGTGTGACTGAGCATAGTCACGTTCATTGGGCCTCATAATCACTCCACATAATCACTTTTCAAGGAAAAGCAATGGCAACAACTTTAGCTGGCTTTGCAATCAGGGGCCAACGAGTCAGAGGTAGCAAAGAGCTCTCCTGTCGGCACGGCGAGTGGAATAACCAGGCGTGTCATGTGACTGGGATGACGACACACCTTGTGTTGCACGTCGACCTTACAACCGAGAGGAGGATAGGGGAGCCCCCCCCCCCCATCCGCCCCCACCCCCAGTTCGGACCTCTGACGTGAGCAAGATCGTGGGTGCCCAACGCATGGGGAACTCCGTCTCCGAGGCTGTGCAGGAGTGGGATTTTCACCTACCACAGGGTCACGGACGTGCCGCGAGTACCTCGATTCGGGGAAAGAGACACCAACGTGCGCAATTCTTTGTTGACGGAGTTCGCCGTCGACTGTCTAGAATGGCCCACAGTGAAGCAAATTCAGTTCACTGCTGCACAGTAACATCCGGTTAACAGCCATACCCTCCAGAGCAACGTCCCAGCTATAGAACATAGACGTCCCAAGCTCATACACGTATCGTTGCTCACCACACCCCTGTAGAAAAGCTAGATTAGCAAAGACACAAGAAAACCGACATTCGATCCTCGAAGCGTGAAGGAAGAACACCTCGGCTACTGTGTTATGGTCTTCAGTCCAAAGACTGGTTTGATGCAGCTCTTCAGCTACTCTATCATGTGCATGTCTCTTCATCTCCGAATAACTACTGCACCCTATATTCTTCAGAACCTGCCTCTTGGCCTCCCTCTACGATTTTTACTCCCCACGCTACCCTCCAATAGTAAATAGGTGATCCCTTGATGCCTCCGAACGTGTCCCACCAACCGATCCCTCTTCTAGCCAAGTTGGGCCACAGATTTTCTTCTCCCCAGTTCTATTCAATACCTCCTCAGTATGTACGTGATTTACCCTTCTAATCTTCAGCAATTTTCTGTAGCACCACAATTCAGAAGTTTCTATTCTCTTCTTTTCTACTCTGTTTATCGTCCATGTTTCACTACCCTACGTGGTTACACTCCATACAAATACTTTCAGAAAAAAACTTCCTGACACTTAAATCTATACTCGATGTTAACTAATTTCTCTTCCTCAGAAACAGTTTCCTTGCCATCGCCAGTCTACATTTTATATCGTTCCTACTTCGACCATCTCAGTTATTTTGCTCCTCAAATAACAAAACACATCTACTACTTTAAATATCTCATTTCCTAATCTAATTGCCTCAGCATCACTTGATTTAATTCGACTACATTTTATTATCCTTGTTTTTTATGTGCATCTATATCGTCCTTTCAAGACACTGCCCACTCAGTTCAACTGTTCTTCCAAGTCCTTTGCTCTCTCTGACAGAATTTCAGCAAAGTTTTTATTCTTTTTCTTGTCCGTGGACTTAAATTCCGACTGCAAATTTTTCTTTTGTTTCCTTTACTGTTTGCTCAATATACAAAATGAATAATATCGGGGATAGGCTACAACCCTGTCTCCCCCTTCTCAACCACGACACCTTTAGAATTTGAAAGGGAGTATTCCGGTCAACGTTGTCAAAAGTCTATAAATGCTATAAACGTAGGTTTATCTTTCCCTGACCTATCCGCTATGAGAAGTAGGCTCAGTATTGCCTCGCGTGTTCCTACCTGTCTCCTGAATCCAAATCGATCTTGCCCAAGGTCGGCTTCTACCAGTTTTTCCATTCTTCTGTAAAGAATTCGTGTTAGTATTTTGCAACCGAGACTTATTAAATCGCTGGTTCGGTAATTTTCAAACCTCTTAGTACCTGCTTTCTTTGGGTTTGGAAGTATATTCTTCTCGAAGTCAGAGTATTTCGCCTGTATCATATATTTTGCCCACCAGGTGGAAGAGTTTTGTCATGGCTGGCTCCCCTAAGGCTATCAGTAGTTCAAACGGTGTGTTCTCTACTCCTGGGGTTTTGTTTCGACTTAGACTGATAGGACGCAATGCAAATTGGACAACGCGACGGCAAGACAATGCATTCCCCACCGCTTCCGAACTGAGGCAGAATTGTTTGAGGAACGTTGCAAGGGCACAACGGTTCTTGTGTGACTCCAGTGACCCCTTCCCTCTCCTAGAGAGCACATCTGATGTGCTGGGAAACCGAATGTAATGGGAAAGCGTTCGATGTGATTTTGGACCTCGGAAGCTGGAGCGCATATGGTGTAACTCGCGTGTCTCCGTACAGTGCTGGTGTAAATGTGTTCCTGACGCCGCGCACTCAAATCAGAGGTTATTTCACCCACAGAGGGTCTCCCCAATGGCTCTGCGGAAGTGATGTGACGTCCATTCAACACACACTTGTAGTCGTCCCGTGCGGCGGTTTGCTGTGTTGAAACATTGTAATAATATCTACCCCTGATCTCCGCAACGCAAATGCTTGTGTAATCTCCGATACAATTTGTCTCACGCCTCTTGCACCGATACTCATTCCACGTTCAAAGTCGGTTCATTCGCGACGCCCAGTCGTGTTCACACTAAAGATGGATGTAAGACTGCTCGGATATAGTGTCTGTACACGCTCTACAGGATGTTTCCGTAAGAGCTTGCAAACATTTAATAGGACGTAGAGGCTGCTCCACTGAATAATTTGAGGTAGGGAACATGGAGGCGAAGAAGCCAGCTTACGGAGATAATACGAATAAATAATAAAATAGAATAAAATCACGTTACTGTGTACTTTATTTACATTAGTTACAGTTAAATGCAGATACCGTCATTGACACAATGAACGTATCATTCGCACTGTATCCAAAAACTGACGGTCATCAACCTCAGAGCAAGCTTGAAGTCGGCGAACAAGTTTCTGACGCATCAAGTGAACATCCCTGGTGTGTTTCCAATCACACCACAAAAAATGTTCAAATGTGTGTGAAATCTTATGGGACTTAACTGCTAAGGTCATCAGTCCCTAAGCTTACACACTAGTTAACCTAAATTATCCTAAGGACAAGCACACACACCCATGCCCGAGGGAGGACTCGAACCTCTGCCGGGACCAGCCGCACAGTCCCTGACTGCAGCGCCCGAGACCGCTCGGCTAATCCTGCGCGGCAATCACACCACAGGCAGCTACAATTCTGGCAACTAATTCCCTCTCCGCACCCACTGGGGTCTCATACGCAAGTGACTTTAGATATTCCCATAGGAAATAATCAAGGCGATTCAGGTCAGGTGACCTCGCAGACTATGGAACAGGACCTCCCCTTCGAATCCAGCGACCAGGAACTACACCACTGAAATAGTTGTGGGCATCCAAACTGAAGTGAGGCGGTGTACCATCATGTTGTATCCACATCCTCTCACGAGCAGCCAAGGGTACGTTATCCAACGATACAAGTGGAACTCTTTGCACGAACCTCAAGAACAGTGTTCCATTCAAACGGCCAGGTAGAAGATACGGCCCAATGAGATTGTCGACTACAATGCCGGCCCAGATATTCACAGTAAAAAGTGCTCGATCGTGTGACTCTACTGCACCGTGAGGGTTTTCCTCATCCCATACAAGGCTGTTCCTGCTGTTCAAAATACCATCATGATCAAATGAGCCCTCGCCAGTAAACAGCATGATTTCGAGGAATATAGTCGATCAATCCATTGATGGACAAACCACTGACACAATGCGACCCTTGGTGCAAAGTCAGTCACAAGCATTGCACGGACTCGTGGGTGACTTCTGTTCGCGGAGTACTTGTACAGCAGGCCGTTGTGGCCGAGCGGTTCTAGGCTCTTCAGTCTGGAACCACGCGACCGCTACGGTAGCAGGTTCGGATCCTGCCTCGGGCATGGATGTGTGTGTGATGTCGTTAGGTTAGTTAGATTTAAGTAGTTCTAGGGGACTGATGACCTCAGATGTAAAGTCCCATAGTGTTCAAAGCCATTTGAACCAGTACTTGTACATGTGAATAAACAGTGCGGTACGTGTAAAGTTTTACGCATGTTAGCTGGAAAACTGTAATGCTAGGCAAAGCGGTAGATAACATTACTTCCTTAAGCTCTCCTTAAGCTGGCTTTTCCGACCGCAGGTTCCCTACCTTAAATTGTTCAGTGGATCATTCTGTATGTTACATTACATTTTTGCGCGCTCTTACGAAGACATAGCGTATATGCGACATTCGGGCGTCATACACGGCACAGCTTAAAATTTCCACTCCGTTTATGGAGTCCATCTGATTCAAATGGCTTTGAGCACTATGGGACTTTACATCTGAGGTCATCAGTCCCCCAGACTTAGAACTACTTAAACCTAACCAACCTAAGGACATCACACATACCCATGTCCGAGGCAGGATTCGAACCTGCGACCGTAGCAGCAGCGCGGTTCCGAACTGAAGCGCCTAGAATCGCGCGGCCACAGCAGCCTGCTTGGTAGGTTGCACGAGACTTCGAAAGAGATGGGGCGCTACAGTGATCCGTGACCACTCAGTCGCCACAGACAACCGATAGGGAGGGGTCGGAGTTTTGGCCCACTGCTTGCAAGTCACGCTACATTGTGTCCCAGATGGGCTACCTTGTGGCCGACCGGTTCTACGCGCTTCAGTCCGGAACCGCGCTGCTGCTACGGTCGCAGGTTCGAATCCTGTCTTGGACATGGGTGTGTGTGATGTCATTAGGTTAGTTAGGATTAAGAAGTTCTACGTCTAGGGGACTGATGACCTCAGATGTTAAGTCCCATTGTGCTTAGAGCCATTTTGAACAACCTACCACGCGTTGTCACCGCCTGCGTCCGATTTGCGATACTCGTCAAACGCCGCGCTGGCTACCCATTTCCGTTTCAGAAACATCTAACTTTCACGCTGAGACAGTTGAGAAATATAGAACACACAGAACAAAATAACGCGGTTCACAGAAAGATGGAGCATTGCACGTTCGCTTCCATATTACCGCAGACGAAGATGCGGCGAAAGGAAGGAAATGACAACCGATGTCGCACAACAATAATTGCTAAACCTGCGATGAATGGGCGCTCGTCGCCTGAGCAACCCGAAAATGAGAACGACGCTGTGAAAGACAGAAATTATGGTATTGCGTCTTTATTTCTGGATAGTGATCTTAGAGCGCCGTAAGTCAGCGCGAAAAGCAGGGAAGATTCAATGTTATAAATCTTGTAGCTGCTGGCTCCACCATCAAAGAAACACATTAAATGTATTCGCAGTTGTGATTATGGGCAACCATCAGTTGTAAAGTGGAATAACGACAATGAAAATCTGTGCGCACCGGGACTCGAAGCCGGATGTCCCGCTTATCGCGAGCGGTCGCCGTACCTTTTGGCTACCCGTACACGACTCGACGACAGACCCAAACTACCATAAGTCGTCAACCACGTGTCTACAACCTGTGCTCGTACGCCCATTATATATGTTCCAGTACAGGTGAGAAATTTTACTTGACAGTCGCTTGCCCGGTGTCGGCAGATAAATAAGATTTTGCAGTGCCTATGTAATTCTGAATTTCGATGCAAAATTCCTTTGCGCATGCATGCATTCAGAATAACACAGGCACTGCAATATCGTATGAAATAAACTGTGCAATATTGTAAAAGAAACAGTATCAGCGATCCGTTACAGAAAACCTCCGTAAAATTGAGGTACGAGGTACAGTATATTCTCGTGAAGCGTATATTCAGCGATAGAAAAACGATCACTATTAATAGATACTAACAAGGGAGTCAAGAGATATGACGCGCCATATCTCCAGCAGACCGTGACCCAGTTACTGAATTGGTAACTACAAACCAGACTGGGTCAATCAGTGGTCAGATGCTTCAGCCTATCATCTGCTGTCGGGACCTTGACCCCGATATCTGAACAACACTTACTCGTTTTAGACCTAGAGTTTAAATACAGCTTCACCAATGACAATCAAAATAACATTCTCATGTGGTGCGTTCCACGACCTATTAAATCCAAGCATAGTTTGGGGCGAATATTTTGCTGAATTATTCCATCTTTTGACCTGCTTAGCTAAGAAGACAAAAACTTTATTTAACAACGTAGTTTCATACTGCAGTTGAGAACACCTAATAACAGGGACACAGTGAAAATAATTCAACATATACCATTACATTTTTGCGCAAAGGGAAGCGGGAAGTAAGATACATGTTGTCACTGCTGCCGGTTAAGTTGCGTTTCCAATCCGTTATTCGATGTTTACGTGGCAATGGAGACTACACTGCACTGTGCAAGCAGCCTTCATATTTAGCACAGTCCCTATCATTTTTCTGATAAACGATATCGGTCACATACGAAGAACGAATGACTCCATATGGTCGAAACGCCAAACCAAGAACAGTAGTGCCCTGAGCCCAAAACATCTTCAGAAGAGTACCTATCGAGAAGTTTGGGCCATCCGGGATGAGAGGACGAGGAGATTAGTGTTTAACGTCAAGTCGACAACGAGGTAATTAGAGACGGAACACAAGCTCAGATAAGGGAAGGATGGGGAAGGATGGGGAAGGAAATCGGGCGTGCCCTTACAAAGCAACCATCCCGGCATTTGCCTGAAACGATTTAAGGAAATCACGGAAAACCTAAATCGGGATGGCCGGACGCAGGATTGAACCGTCATCCTCTCGAATGCGAGTCTAGTGTGCTGACCACTGCGCTACCTCGCTCGGTCCGGGATGAGACACGGAAAAGTGATGCCAAACTGTCGAATGACTTCCGTGATAGAGAATGCTTTCATTTAAAAGATATGGATTTAAAAAAATCTTAGTGGCTGTAAGCTTACCGTCGTCCACGGTTGGCCGACTAGCGATATATGCGTCGTTCCATATAAACAATATAGGTTGCTTCATTGTCGCGATACATACAGACCACAGAGGGAGATACTGTTTACTAACGCTTGTCGGAAATGAAAGTTGCGATGTTCGGAAAACTTTCGAAGTGTCCATGAGAGATCAAAAATGGTGAAGGCGATGGAAGACTCTGAATGAACGTCTGCATCTTCAATCTTGAGGTGTTGGGAGGCCTCTGGGAACGTGTGACACATGCGGGAAGCAAAGAGAATAGAGGACGCTGGTTGGGTTATACCGTAGTCTAGAGTATTACACTGTTTGAAGATATTCCGGCAACAGACGTGAAACGTTTACCGTCAAAAGTTTACGGAGACGCGCTGCCTGTATCGTGAAAGTCGGTTTACCCCGTACGGCGGAGTAACTAAGTTGCATAGGAATGTTAGAATGTTAAGTGCGTATGTTTGGTAGAAAGGTGATCTTGGTCTCGCGAAACCTTGTTGCTAAATTTAGGCAACCGATATTAGAGGGAAATGTACAAATTTCCTCTGCCTCGATTCTATACACCGCTTAGGGGGCGGTAGCAGTAGTAGTAGTATTCATCCGTGGATCCAATTATTTAGATATTTAAGAGTAGTTTGATGAGGATGGGTCAGGTAGTCAAATGGTTCAAATGGCTCTGAGCATTATGGGACTTAACATCTACGGTCATCAGTCCCCTAGAACTTAGAACTACTTAAACCTAACTAACCTAAGGACATCACACAACACCCAGCCATCACGAGGCAGAGAAAATCCCTGACCCAGCCGGGAATCGAACCCGGGAACCCGGGCGTGAGAAGCGAGAACGCTACCGCACGGGTCAGGTAGTCGGCCATGGGCTTAAAGTAGGAACGAACCTGGCATTTTCCTGAAGTAATTTACGGAAAGCACGGAAAACCTAAATCAGAGTGGCCGGATGAAGAGTGGAGGCTCCACCTCCCGAATACGAGGCCAGTCTGTTTAAAAGAATGCTGCCTCATTCGGTTTATCCCTAGTGTACACTACTGCTTTACGAATACGTTATCTTAATATTTAATAATCTAGTGCTATACTGTTGATTCATTTCTCACTCCCAGTGATTGCACAATATACACATATTTCATTATGTGACCCTACATACAGTACCAGCTGATGTCAAGACCATAGTGACGATGTTTCGTTTCTATTTTGTGAGCCACAGCTTCCCGTACGCTAGCCTGAAAAAATAAATCAGCGTCCGTCTATAATGAGTGAGATAAAGAACACAGAAAGAGCATAATGTGTTAGTACAATACTTTGGCGATAAAGTTCTCGACAAAAGCAAAAAAGAAGAAAAACGTAATTTGAAAATGTTTATATGAAATGATAGATTTTTTATTATCGTTATTATTATTATTTATTTGTGTTACACATTTTACCGAACTCCTAGTCTGTGTTACCATGTAACCCTTCACTGTTAAGAACGTATTACTTAACAGGCACTTTTTAACTGCCTTTTAAAATAAGATAGTTTTACTAATCAATTTAATCTCCTTGGTCAATTTATTATACAGTTTACTGATTGCCAGACAATAAGATAAGGTAGGACGCGCAGGGAGGTTTGCAGGTGGTCATTTTTCGATATTTTTCAAGCAAATGGCTGTGGACAGGCAGTGGCTAACGCTGGTCCTGCCCACCCTCCAAGATGCACTGGTCACTGGCTTGCACAGAGATTTTCTGCCAATGTTTGCAGCAGGATTTGCTGATGCCTAAAATACTCCAACCAACGCTCACCAGCCGAACAATGCTTTCACAAAGAATGCTTCACCCGATCTGCTAAAAGGATGGCCTTCATCAGTGCGACGAAATATGTGCTCCATACACGATGACGTTTCTCCGAAGAAGCGCTCCAAACTTCCCTAATCCCAGCTTTGCTCCATCTCTGATCACGTTGTTGTCGACAGGTCACTAAGCAATAATCTTCCTTGGTGTTGGGCGTAAGGAAAAATGACTAGCCATGAGTTTTTGTGTCAGGTGTATTTGTAGCGCTCTGCTGTTTTGTCACGTGAATCTTTCCTATGCTCAGAGTGGATGTGACTACACGCGATTTTGACACACTTTGTTTTCTTCATCTTGTCATAGATTTCCGTAATGTCTCTCCTCGTACATCTAATATCTTCATCATTCCGTAACTGTAATGCAAGATCTGATACGTCCAGTATCTTGACAGTGCCTGTGCATCTGGTCTTTATCCATTTCCGTCATAAGACTGTGGAACAAACCCCCCCGTAATTTGCGTCATCTAAAACCCTTCTTTGGCTGTTCCCATTCGCAAAACTTC
The DNA here is from genome assembly GCF_023864345.2 of Schistocerca serialis cubense. Lineage (NCBI taxonomy): Eukaryota > Metazoa > Arthropoda > Insecta > Orthoptera > Acrididae > Schistocerca > Schistocerca serialis. The sequence continues at coordinate 875,180,181 of NC_064639.1, forward strand.
TCTCTCCGTTTATCTTCTTTGTGTTTTTCCGCACATCCTTATCTATTTCGTTTTTTTTTCTCGTCCATCCTATCTGCTACTATTGTTTGTGGCTCTTTACCAGATAAGCAAAGGACGGATGGTGATTTGATTCCTTCTGTAGCGCTCCCGTACTTTTTTGTTAGTATGTCATTACTCCCAGTCGACAGGAACGTAATGAAATGATGATTTTTGGTTTGTGGGGCGCTGAACTGCGCAGTTATCAGTGCCCGTACAAATTCTCAATCTTTACTCAGTCCAATCTCGCCACTTTCATGAATGATGATGAAATGATGAGGACAACACAAACACCCAGTCTCCGGGCGCAGAAAATCCCCAAAACGTAATGAGCAAAACATGATGATCGTACAACAGAATGAAGAAGAAGGAAGTTTTTCTTATCAGATCATTTCACAGTAGTGAGCCGTTGATGTTTTTTGGTCAAGTCCACAGACAGAAGCCAAATATTGATCGCACAAGCGGTGCAGTAAGGACAATATCTGGTACTCATCCTCTAACTACTGTAGGCGCCGGCCGTGGTGCCCATGCGGGTCTAGGCGCTTCAGTCCGGAACCGCGCGACTGCTACGGTCGCAGGTTCGAATCCTGCCTCGGGCATGGATGTGTGTGATGTCCTTAGGTTAGTTAGGTTTATGTAGTTCTAAGTTCTAGGGGACTGATGACCTCAGATGTTAAGTCCCATAGTGCTCAGAACCATTTGAATACCTGTAAGCAACTGTTTACAAAATTGCGCTTGCTAACAACAAAAAAAATGTTCAGATGTGTGTGAAATCTTATGGGACTTAACTGCTAAGGTCATCAGTCCCTAAGCTTACACAGTACTTAACCTAAATTAGCCTAAGGACAAACACACACACACACACACACACACACACACACACACACACACACACACACACCACACACACATGCCCGAAGGACGACTCGAACCTCCGCCGGGACCAGCCGCACAGTCCATGACTGCAGCGCCCGAGACCGCTCGACTAATCCCGCGCGGCTGCTAACAACAACCTCGTAATACAAATTTCTTGTGAAGGATCAGATCTAATGTGAATACAATAGAGGTATTCACAACCATAACACTAGGCATCGAAAATAGCCTCCACTATCTACAACTTAACCTTATTATTCCACACCAATCGCCAAAACATGCAGCCGCAAATATATTTGGCAATCTCCCTTGTGTATTAAGTAATAATAATGAAAGATTTAAAAGGAAAGTGAAAGTTCTCTGATTGGCAAGTAACTCCTTCCACCCCATTGATTAATTTCTAAATAGTTATTTTATATATGTGGCTGGATTTAATTTATCAAAATATGTTGTCGATTAATATAAAAATCTATTTATGTAAACGAAGTTATATTTTCAGAGAGGAAATGCATCGTATTTGTAAACCTGAAGAACGTTTCACTTCAAAGCGAGGAGTAGTGAAAATGATCCTCGGGACATATAGAAAACGTTCACTAAACTAAAATGGTATGTGCCTCCTCCTATATTCTACTTCCCCAGAAGATGGCAGACTGTATGCATTCCGAAACGCCATGTACATACTGCGCATTGAAGCGATACTACACCCGAAAGATTTCAAAATTTTCTACCATCGACACGCCATGACACTTTTTTTTTTTTTTTTTTTTTTTTTTTTACAAGAGACGGACATTACTGCAATACAATATACATATTACTCTATTATTATTATTACCATTATTGTTGTTATTACGCACAGCTCTTGTAATATGCATCTTCTAATAGTTTTAACGCACTGAGGAGATAGGTGTAAGAGAGGGCTTGCAATGCCTTATCTTACAAGGTAAAACATATAAATGAAGCAGAAAGTAAAACTCTGAAGTACAGTCGTACCTTCAGTGCTGTTTTCAGTATGATGGTGTACAGAGGGAGAAAAATCGCGTAGCAGGGCTCAGCCGGTGTGACCTGCCGTTGAAGCGCAGTGGCAGCGAAACACCGCGCAGCACTTTGTGGTACCGAGTGACAGCGCGGGCCGCCTCGTGACGGGAAGCACGCATTGTGTGCTAATGCGTCTGCCGACACGCACCGCGCACTGCGTAATGGCGTATTCACAATGGAGAGCGCCCATTATCATCTGTCACCCACAGCTGCGACCCTCTAAATAGACTACAAGTAGAGGCACCAGGGCAGAAAGTGCTCATATGTATGCCAAACTGTTTCTGCTGGACCTACGACTTGTATCTAAGGGAACAGCCCGATAATAGGATGGCTGTCACTCTGAAGCACTTTCGAGAAATCACGCTCTGTTTGCCAGGGCGCTGCACGATGACGGACGTTTCTGTGGCTGGAGTAGCCAGTCAGAGGGGGAAACAGCTGCGTGGTCATCACAAATTATTGGGTGCCTACTTACGCTTCTACACCCTGCTAATCACGGTGACGTGTGTTGCAGAGTGTACTTTAAAGTTTGCATCAGTTTCATTCAACACTTGTAAGCCTTTGTGGGAACTGTCAGCCTAATTTCGTCTGCGCGCGTTCTCTGGAATTAGATACGTAGAGACTGAAGAATTTTCGTAATTTGTGCCTTGAAAGACTATTTATATAGTTACCTAAGCAGATTCTCCGACCTGTATTGGAAGAGTGTTCTGAAGTTCTATACCTACATTCTGCCGATATGTAGGATTTTTCAGCGTACGTTTTACACTCCCTTGCCAGTCGAACAAGCCTGTGACCAGCTTCCTTTCTACACGCCCTTTGAGCCTGACCTGGCAGTGCACTGTGCGAGTGGTTGGACTACAATCGGTTTAATGGATAAACTTCACTTTCGAAGCGTCCTATCAACGAATGCTTTACCTACACAACTGAGCCTATTGTCACCGTTACGATTGATATCTATACACAGTGATAATCCAAATACGAGGCGCGTTTTTTTTAAGTAAGGTCCGTTTGAACATAAGTACACAACGAAAGATTATTTCAAAAAAGTAAATTTATTTTCAGAAAGTACATACTTCACTATTTTTCGACATAGTTTCCAAGTTTGTTCAAACACGTATCACACCTCTCAACCAATTTTAAAATAATCTCTTCATAAAAACTTGCCGCCTGCTCCGATGACCAAGAGTTCACTGCCGTTTTCACGTCATCCTCATTATTGTAACTGTTGCCACTGAGGTGTTGGCTCTGAGCACTATGGGACTTAACATCTGAGGTCATCAGTCCCCTAGAACTTAGAACTACTTAAACCTAACTAACCTAAGAACATCACACACATCCATGCCCGAGGCAGGATTCGAACCTGCGACCGTAGCAGTCGCGCGGCTCCGGACTGAGCGCCTAGAACCGCTAGACCACCGCGACCGGCACTGAGGTGTTGTTTGAGATGGAGGAACAGATGGTAATCGCTCGGCGCAAATAGGATGGGTGGTCTAAAACTTCCCAGCCAAAACTGTCCAATAAATCGCGGGTCTGACCTGCAGTGTGAGGTCTTGCATTGTCATGGAGAAGGACAAATCCCTTTGTCAGCATGCCGAATTTTTTATTTTGAATCGCTCTGTGTAGCTTTCTCAGGGTTTGGCAGTATGCTTCTGCATTGATTGTGGTTCCTCATTGCATGAAGTCGACCAACAAAACACCATGCCTATCCCAAATCACCGACGCCATGATTTTGCGCTGGGACGGAGTATGTTTGGCCTTCACCTTTACAGGCGAGTGTGTGTGTCTCCATTCCATGCTCTGTTGCTTCGATTCGGGCGTGATATGCGAAACCCATGTTTCGTCTCCAGTTACGATCTGACTCAAGAAGCCGTCACCTTCTTCGTGATAACGAGTCAAGAACTTCATCACGCACTCAACTCTTTTGTTTTTGTGATCCTCTGTTAAGAGTTTCGGGACCCAACGGGGGCACAGTTTCCTAAACTTTAGGTGTTCAGAAACAATGTTGTAAAGCACCGATTTCGACACGTCAGGAAATTCGTTTGAGGGAGCTGCTATTGTGGAGCGCCTGTTCTCACGAATCCTTGCTTCAACTGAAGCCACCAAATCGTCTGTAATCAAAGAAGGGCGACCGGAGCGATCCTCATCATGCACGTTGTCACGGCTATCTTTGAATTCTCTTATCCCCCTTACGCACTTTGTTTTCACTCATAACAGTGTCACCGTACACTTCGCAAATCTGTCGATGAATTTCTGCAGCAGACAGGTTCCTTGCTGACAAAAACCGTAGTAATGAGCGAACCTCACACGCGGCGGGCGAGTTGATAGTCTTAAACATTTTGAAAGTACAGAACAGAACCGTACAGGTTAGCTACAGAGCTGAAACTGAGCACAGTTGTTCCCGAGGCATGCCGATACACGACGCACGCGCTCGTTGCGGTATGCGCGCGAACTACTAGTATCTACAACAAAACGGACCTTAAATGATGACTAACTTACAACCTCAGCTGCCGACAGGTGTTGTTGATATAACTCGATGTGGACAGCTGAAAATGTGTGCCCCGACCGGGACTCGAACCCGGGATCTCCTGCTTACATGGCAGACGCTCTATCCATCTGAGCCACCGCGGACACAGACAAATAGCGCGACTGCAGGGACTTATCCCTTGCACGCTTCCCGTGGGACTCACTTTCCCAACTGTCCACAATTCTACATATGTATTATACCTTATAGAAATTTGCCCACCCACTCATTACTCGCGCACGCTTTGGCAATTCCCGTAAGAGTTTGGGCAACCTGTGCGCATTCGCACAGACGAAGGTCAATGGCTGGGTAGCCTTTAACTATATATACGAAGACAGTAACGTCTGCTCGAAAGAACAGTTACTGTTGATGACCGTGCAGCTTTTCCCTGGAATAAATGATGAATAACTTACATTCCGAAAGACGCCAAGCAGTGTTCCTGTGTGCAAGCGCGCGCTTCAGTAACAATGGAAAACGAGAAATGCCGTCCAAACCGAGCCGCGCGCGAACGAAGAAGTGCTCTTGACATACAGTACCGAAACAGCGCGGAACGTTGGTCATTGCGCAGAGCGGCGAGGTTTGACGTCCACATCGGTCGCGCCGCGCTGCGCCGAACTTTTTTCCTTGCTTTAGCGCGGCGCGGTGGACGCGGTCGCGGCTTTACGTTAAGCCGTCGGCACACGGAGCGTGCTGCCGAACGTTAACGTCGAGCGTGCCAAGTTCAACGTGCTGCTGAACGCTCACGAACGATGCGACTTGTGCACACGGTACGTGGGCCCCAACGTGGTATACGCGATCGCAACACACTCCAGCGGCAGTTTGAGGGATGTTTCTAGTTCGTTAATGACACTGTTTACCTAACGGGCGCGCATACAATTCCCACGCTAGCTCTAGCTCTATTAAAACGCACATTCCTCCATCGTCCACGAAAAGGAAAGTAGCATGTCCAATCAATAAGGACACAGGCTTATAAAAGTTCCATTAAAAACACTGCGTTACAAAAATGGAATACTTCTGCGCATAAGATGAACATTATTTCATCATTCCCACATTTTAGTAAAACCGCAAGGTCAGTTTTACTTGATCACTGTTCCTACCCAGTAGCAGAATCTTTGCAACATGTGAGTTAGGAAGCGCAAAAGAAAAAGGAACAAAAATCTTTATACAAGTAGCGTAAGCTGTCCTTTAGATTAAGCCAATCGCACAAAGTCACCCCTCAAAAAAAGGTGAACTTGTGTTTACATAAAATCAAACATACTTATATTAAACGAATAATAAAGTATCAGAACCTAAGAAAAACGCGAATGTTAGGAAAAAAAAAATTGTTGTGTCAGGACGCAAACCACTGCCCCAACAAGAAAACCTCATTATTATACAGTGACGCTATTCATTACGCTAAACCAACATCACATCTTCTGTATCTAATTATAGTATCTTGCCTCTTGCTAGAAATTTTAATCGTAGATATTTTACTAGCTGAAATGTAATTATAACACATTGTACCAAGAACAATGCGTTTTGGGTGGATCTTCAGTGTGTCGCTGGCCTACAAATAGCCTACTCTCATAACACGCAAGTTACAATAATTCTTTTGCCACGAATATGATGTTTCTCGTTATTTTATTGGAACGAATCACACAGGTAACAACGGATTTTCCAGTGATTCTCAATTTTCTGGTGCTCAGAAACGGCATATATACGTATAGGCTTGAAATGAATGCCAATATGGCGCCTCTCAACTCTGTACTGAAGGGAGACGGCGTGCGTGTGACGTAGGTGGCGTTGTGCCATCTCATTGGTCAACGCTCAGACGCACGCTCAGAATATCTGACACGCCAGATATTGCTCTGCACGTACGGTAAGACTCCCGAGCGTGCTATTCCACGCTATGACGTCAGAAACTCTGCACGCTCAACGCTCAACGTTCGGATGCACGGTCCGTGTGCCGACGGCTTTACGCTCGGTTACTTTGGAAAACATTACTGGAGATATCAACAATCAAAATCTAATCTTTGAAAATAATTATATCTGAAACAAAGCAAGCGCTGTATCGTGTGTGAGATACAGAGGCGAGCGAGTGTGCCGCGACTTCACCCAATTCACTGCTAATGCCACTTAACCTTACACGCGTCTGCGCATAGCGCGCAAGTATTGCACCACAATTAAGTACGAAATTAAAAATCAAAATTTACGTTTAAAACTTTGTTAAAATATAGTTTAGCATAACAATATTCCAAATATCAAGTTTTATGTACCTAGACTTAATAGTTTACGTAAAAATGCCGTTTTAAGAGAAAAATAAGTGGCTCTAAATAATAGACCTAGAAGGCCAGAATTTGGTCAAAAGGTGCCTATAGAACTTATAAATACGTGGTGCAAGTTTCAAAACCGAAGAACGATAATTAACACCAGAATCCACGTTTTTAGGAAAAATGAAAAGGGCTTGGACTTAGAAAGTTAAAAATTTGGTTTATGCTTCAGTTCACCCCAAAAATATTAACTGAGAGACCTCTTATAGTTTGAGTAATTAAGTAAAAACCAGTTTTGTAACTAAAATATACCCATTTGTAGCAGATTAAGTACCTGTAATTTTAAGAGTTGAGAATTTTGGTTAAAAGAGATGATAAAACCTACCAATTAATAGAGCTATACTAAACTGTAGAGTTGTAGTAGTCGATATAAGTTCTAGTAAAGGTATGGTTCCAGTATAAAAATTCTAGAAGGCAACGTTTTCATCTAAGCGAGCTAAAACTTTTTCTGTGCTTTCAAACAACTTACCTGAATACATGTAAAAATTAAGAAGTTTCTGTATTAATTTGTAACTATGTTACCAAAGATTATGTGCCCGAGATAGCGGTCGATCGGAGGCTGCTGCAGTATGCAGAAAGCCGTAGACAACGAACATTCCCTCGGCCGTCCGCTTCGGTGCCTCCCGAGAGGCACTAGGAAGGTTCACTTCGCACTCAGCCACTGTAAGACCCACGTCTGTTAAACGTCGGATCGCGCTCTGCCTCGGATGACGTCAGAGACGGACTGTGAAAAAGCGCGTATTTGCGGTAAAATCGGATAGTGAACTCGCGAGGAATGTATACCGTCCTGGTTCGCTTAGAATTCGCCAAAGTAATTGTTAATGTGCCGTCCGTGAGAACTACAAACCCGCGTGCCAAGTGACGATTATTGTTCCCACTTTTTGTGGCGAGAATTGATTTTGAACATTTATTTTGAACGTTCAATTGAGTATCAGTCAGGGCAGAAGACAATCTGGAAGGAACGTACCGTAGAGGTCGCCTCTGAACTGCTAGTTGTGCCGTTAGAAATGGAAATGCCGTGTGGCTAAGACCTCCCGTCAGGTAGTCCGTTCGCCTGGTGCAAGTCTTTCCAAGTTGACGCCACTTCGGCGACCTGCGTGTCGATGGGGGTGAAATGATGATGATAAGGACAACACAACACCTAGTCCCTGAGCGGAGAAAATCTCCGACCCCGCCGCGAATCGAACCCGGGCCATTACGTATGACATTCCGTCGCGCTGACCACTCAGCTACCAGGGTCGGACTGCTGTTAAAATAGAAAGATTTACTTTCAATTGGAAATTGTGAACTTCCCAGTGTTGTACGTGAGAAACTTTACTCAATATAAGTATTAAATAGAACTTTATACTATCATTTAAAATCATAGTCCTGATCCGGCTACGTAGAAGGAGAATAGAAACTTTTCTTTCAGTGAGCTGGACCAGAATGTGGCCGTGCAGACTGGAAACTAAGGTCAGTATGTTTCCCTTCGCCTTCTGGCTGACCACAAAATTAGTTGCCAGGCTCGCGTGAGAAAGACGGCTTAGTACAAAATACTAACAATGTTTAACAATAACAAAACTTTGCCCGCCATCCCACAAATCTAGATCGCAAGGTACATGTACCGAAAGGAGACCAATTTCAATCATTGATCATCTTCAGACCTACAGCTGAAATATAATTCAGGATATAAATTAGAGGGATACATTAAAATAACATAAAATTAGTTATAAACGGATAAAACGCAGATATACCCATATTGATGGGCAATGCCTGTGCATGAGGCAGGAACCTTTGACGATTGTCAACTGCTGGAGAGAGCAGGACAGCAGCGTTAGGTTAGATCAAACAATGGAAACTCCAGATCGGAAGATCAGCAATTATCAGAAAGGTAGATCGCTAGTCACCATGAACATGACACGTTGAGTTGAAAACAGGCAGGACTGTTACATACTGAGCTTTCGGCCAAAGCATAATTGTGATTGTTACGTTAGGTTAGATTACCCTTTCTTCAGAATGCGCAGTCTAAAAACGCCGAATCAACCTGCCTTCTTCCACCCATGAAACTCAATGCTTTTGTCAAAAGCGCGAGATGAGTTCCCCATGACCCATGTTTTCTGGACTGATACTGATTACCACGGAGAAGATTATTCGGTCACATGTAGGTGATGACCAATCACATAAAGATCCCTTGTTCGGTTCCTTGTGACCATCAGTGCGAGGATCAGGGCCGCTACGAGCCCTGTTAGGCATCGGGCGACGAAGCACCCACTGACCACACACCTCTCTGACAACAAGTTCCCCTCTCACTTTTCTCTCTGCAACCATTCGATGTCTGTACACCGTGGTGAAAGCGCCAACATGGAGCTCGAGCAGCAAAATTGTTCTACTTGCAAAACGGCAGCAAATATTAGCATGCCATAGGACACTGACATCACGTTACACTTTCAGCGTTACACAATTAGTACATGGCGATATTTCAATAAATACAGCGATATCCCGACATCAAAATTGATATGCCAACACCACAGTGTAAAATACTCTAATTTTTGTAGCAGCCAAAACGGGAGGACAATACTAAATGAAACTTGACGTGTTCAGAGTGTATATTACGTTATTTCAGTGAGCGCAAAATAAAGTCAAATTTAAAAAGGACTTCTTACTACGGGACCTCTTACACGTACAACGTTTTCCCACCTCCTCTGGCCCGCATCATACGCATATTCGGTTGGGAACGGTGCCATACAGCCACTGTACGCTCTCCAGAGGCGAGCTGCCCCATAACAGGTCCTCGACATCTTGGATACTAGCACTGGGATGGAACAGAGTCCGAGCTGGCCGCCACATGTGTTCTATCGGGGACAGATCAGCTGATCTTGCTGGCAGGGCAGTTCACAGCCACGTGTGGACGAGCACTGTGCTGTTGGAAAGTGGCACTAAGGTACTGCCGCATAAGAGGTAATACATGAGGACGCAGGATGTCTGTGACGTAGCGTTGCGCCTTGAGATTTCCTGTATCACTACCAGCCGTGCCCTAAAGTCATACCCGATCGCTCCCGACACCATGAGAGCAGAAGTAACACCAATGCAACTCTTCAAAACATTGTAAGAATGTGATCTGTTCCCCAGTCTCCGCCTTGCTCGCTGGTGAAGGTCATCTGGAATAATGCAGAACCTCATTTCACCGCTGAACGCAATGCGATGCCACTCATTGCCAGTCAATGCTTCCTAGTCATCAACCACTCCAAACACAGCTGTTTGTGTTGTGGTGTTAACGAGAACCTATACATGGGACGATAATCCCTTAGTCTGGCAGCTGCCAGTCTACGACTACTTGTTCCCGGATGGCAGGTGCAGCTGTGAAGGTGTTACGATGTGCTTGGTACACAATACGGCGATCCTGCATTGTGGTGGCCAGAAGTTTTCCACTGGAGCTGCATGTCTGTCATGAAGTGCCCATACAGTTCAACACTGGGCCACTATCACATCCGAACATCCAACAAACGTGCATATCGTACGATTTAACTAGCTGACCAAATAGAAATAAACAATGAGACCCCTTTCAAACTTGGTCAGGAGCTGATAACGCTGTCTCACACGAGTATGTGGTATCTTCGTATCCTTTACAGTGATCGCTCAACGTCTAACGCTGTTCATGTTCCTTATATATCCTACGAGACCTGGTAACAACACTAAATAAGAATAACGCTAGTGCAGTCTGGTGGCTGTTCTACCAGTGACAAGATATTGCAAGAGTAATTCCTGTTATATAAAAGACAATGTCCCGACTGGCTCACTCATTCACTGACTCGTCATCGCCCAGTCGAAGCCGCAAGGGATAGAAACTTGAAATTTGGAGAGGATGTTGATCTTATGCTGTAGGCGTCGATGAAGACGAGGTTTTTGGAAATTGCATCGCTGAGGGGGTGAAATAGAGGGTGAAACATATTTTTGAAAATATGTCGCTGTTAAGGTAAACCTACGAAAACCGGCATTTGGATATCAGTCAGTAATAAAGAAATGTGTTTCTGCATGTCTAAAAATTTAACCTCTGTAGAGATGAAATAATCGGTGAATGCTTATTTTGAAAATACGAGGGTCGTCCACAAAGTAAGTTCCGTTTCTATTTCTAATTCGCGGCAGCGCTACTATTGCAGTTCGGAGCAAGCGCTGCAGTTACTCTGACTCAAGGAGAAGACATGTACGCCATTTTCAGATCGCTGCTGCCGACGTGTGCTTTGTAGTGCTTCTTCATAATGTCAGTCGTAATTGAAAATGCCGCCGCGTGTGAAATCAGATCTGCGATTCGTTTTCTAAATAAATTTAATATAAAGGAAATTCATCGGAAAATCTGCGAGGTTTACGGACAAAAGGCTATGAGTGATTCAATGGTTAGAAGAGGGGTCAGACTGTTCAATGAAGGACGTGATCAGGTGCACGATGAAGAACGAAGTGGACGCCCGTCTGTGGTTACTGATGAACTGGTTCACACAATTGAAGAGAAGATTAAGCACAACCGTAAGTTCCGCAAGTATCACGATCACTAATTCATGAAATTGTTCCCGAAAAACTGAAATTTCGAAAACTTTACTCACGTTGGGTACCCAAAATCCTTACTGAACAACACAAAAAACAACGGCTGGGCAGTGCACTTCAGTTTTGACACGCGAGAATGAATAAGGCGATGGTTTTCTTTCTCAGATAGTCACGGGGGATCAAACTCGGGTATCGTACGACACCCCTGAAACAAATCGGCAATCAATGAAATGGAGGCACACTTCATCCCCAACTAAGGTTAAGCCTAAGCAAATCTTCACACCTCGAAAAGTCATGTGCACCGTTTTTTGGGACAGAAAAGGCATTTTGCTGATTGATTTCTTACCACGAGGCCAAACAACCAATGCACATGGTTACTGCGAGACCATTACCAAATTGCGCTGCGCATTACAGAACAAGCTCTGAGGGCTACTGGTTGAATACACAGGCGGCAACCTTCTATGAAGAAGGCATACAAAAACTTGTGCCACACTATGACAAGTGCCTACAAAATTTCGGAAGCTATTTAGAAAAGTAGTTTAATAGTTGTAGAATTTTGTACAATAAATATTTTTTCTGTATCTGTTCTTACTTTGTGGACGCACCTCGTAAAATCGTCATTAAAGAACTACTAAAGTACAGTAAATTTTTAGTTGACTTCTGGGTTGCAAATAAAAAAATGTGTTTCAGTGTTTTTGGAAATTTAGCCCCGTGAGGGAGTAAAGTAGGCGATGTAAAGTTTTATGAAAGTATTTCGTTATGAAAACATTTTCAAAGCGAAATCTATTATGATGATGATGATTAGTTTGGGGCACTCAACTGCGCGGTCATCAGCACCCCTACAAAGTCCCAATTTTTACAAGTCCAGTTTTTAACTCGATTCAATCTAGCAACTGTCACGAATGATGACGATGATGAAATGATGAGCACAACACAAACACCCAGTCCCCGAGCAGAGAAAATCCCCGACCCAGCCGGGAAAAGCGAAATACATGAAAAATTTTATTTGGCTTTTCTGGTTTTGGAAATTCAACTCCTTAGTGTGTGTGAATAGGCAGCGAAAATTATTATGAAAATATTTCGTTACATTACAAAAATTTAAAATCAAAATCTATGGATATCGGTATATCACTTATCGTTTAGATATAAAGAAATATGAGTAAAGCCGTCGGCACACGGACCGTGCTGTCGAACGTCAACGTTGAGCGTGCTAAGTTCAACGTGCTGCTGAACGCTCACAAACGATGCGAATTGTGCATAGGTACGTGGGCCCCAACGTGGTACACGCGATCGCAACGCACTCCGGCGGCTGTTGCGGGAAGTTTCTAGTTCGTAACTCACACTGTTTACTAAACTGGCGCGCGTAAAATTCCCACGTTAGCTCTATTAAAATGCACATGTCCTCCATTGTACACGAAAAGGAAAGTACCATGTCCAATCAATAAGGACACAGGCTTATAAAAGTTCCATTGCAAACAGTACGATATAAATTTGCAATACTTCTTCACATAAGATAAACATTATTTCATCATTCCCACATTTTAGTAAAACCCCAAGGTCAGTCTTACTTTATCATTGTTCCTGCCCATTAGCAGAATCTTTGCAACACGTGAACTACGAACCGTAAAAGAAAAAGGAGCAAAATAGCTTTGCACAAGTAACGCAAGGTATACAGTAGATCAAGCTAATCGAACACCCAAAGAAAGGTGACTTATATTTGCATAACATCAAAAATTATAGTATATACTAATATTAAATAAATAATAAAGTAACAGAGCCTCATAAAAACGCAAATGTTAGGAAAAAAATTATGTACTGGCGAGTCTCGTACCACCGCCCAAACATAAAAATTTCACCAACCATTGACACTACTTACCACGCCAATCCAACATCATATAATTAAGTGCCTTTTCTAGGATCTTACCAATCTTAGCACTCGCTGAAATCTGTAATCATAGTTACGTTACTGACTGAAATTTAATTATAACAAACTGTAAAAAGAACAATGCGTTTTGGGTGCATCCTCAGTGTATTGCTGCCTTCAAATAGCATACTCTCATAATACGCAAATTACAATAATTCTTTTGCCAAGAATATGATGTTTCTCATTATTTTATTGCAACGGATCACACAGTTAACAACGGGTTTTCCAGTGATTCTCAATTTTCTGGTACTCAGAAACGGCATATATACGTTATAGGCTTGAAATGAATGCCAATATGGCGCCTCACAACTTTGTGCTGAAGGGAGATGGCATGCATGTGACGTAGGTGACGTTGTGCCATCTCATTGGTCAACGCTCAGGCGTACACTCGGAATATCTGAAATGCTAGATATTGCTCTGAACGTTCGGAAAGACTCCCGAACGTGCTATTCCACGCTATGACGTAAGAAACTCGGCACGCTCAACGTTCGGATGCACGGTCCGTGTGCCGACGGCTTTAGGGGTGAAAGTGTTACGGCGTTAAGTCAAGCGCGGTACGCCAGTCGGGAACGACAGGGAAGAGAAGGCTGGAGAGGAAAACAGTCGATCGCGCGCTGACCGGATCTCCCTCCAGGACAACGAGACAGCAGCGGCCCCTGTGTGAAGAGGACATAAGCGCCGCGACCGACTGGTGACGGCCCAGTTCAATAGCAGCTTCAAGATAGCTTCGCTCGTACTCTCTACGTAGCACAGAATTGGGACTGTCTATACTGGAGAGGACTGATTATTTTGTATGTCGCTCTTTGCTTGCGACCCATCTGTGCAATTGCCAAAGTAAAGTTAATTATGTAATTTTCTTGTTGTAATAAAACTAATTATTACTACTTGTTTGATTGTTTGTCTAGCGAACCGAGTACGCAGGATTTCTAGACACTGCAGGAAGTGCCTATGGGAGTATCAGCACAAGAACACAAACGGCATGATTAATAAAGACCTTGGACTCCACGTACCAGAATCGCTTTGTAGTCAGAAGTACATTCGGAAAAGACCACGCTACTGTCGCCTTAATTAGCGTGAAAGCTTTAGAAGAGTTGCAATTTGTGAGCAACATAAAAATTTGATGTTAAAGAAAACTAACAGCAAGAAGTGATTAATTTTCTTTTCCCAAACTGGGATTTATGGTCATATAAAACTTTCTGAAATACATCATCGTCGCCTTTGATTGGCACTCTTGTTTATTTATAAAATCGGGTAATTTCGGCCGTTAGCCTTTTGAACCGGAACACATCGGAAACTGCAAAAACAATGCTTACTGGAACGGAGTATCTGAACTTGGTCAGTCACCCCCTACCCCATCTTTGAAGCGCCGCGAATCGTTGCTTCGGTGACCTGTGGGGCTGACAATTCGTACCTGAGCGACCAGATGCCAGAAAACTACCACGGCTGTGGGTGGCGAGCAGATCCGTGGCGCCTCGCTGCGGCTGTTTTGAAATTGAGGAACGTCGAGCCGGCAGCGCTGAGCCGCGCTCGGACGAAAGCGTGATTCAGCACACGCCTGAGTCACTTAGCGCGGAGAAAGAGCTTTCATTTTCAGCGCGCCGCGGCGATCAGCGGCACCTTCCAGCATTCCAGCTGACGTCGCCTCCAGTTGCACACCGCGCGCCACCGGCCGCCGACGTCCAATCTGTGTATCAACATTCACTCGCCTCGTCCTATTCGTGTTGGAGGGTACGTTAGTAACTCACAAACTGGCTGCATTCGACACTGAAGAATGCGTCTCCACGCGACCTGATTTCGCGCGACTCGTCCATGTATCCATTTCGAGAATGGCCTGTTGGTGGCGCCAGTATCAGTACGAGATTTGCTGTCAGCCTTGATGCGAACCCAGCTGTTATTTTTCTTACGCAAATACGTGCTTGGCAAGTTTTGCTGTCGTAAGCTGGTTTCGTTTCCGATCATTTACCTCTCTCTATTTTTACAAATTGGTGGGGTACAGATGGTCGAAGTTCGTCTGCTTTGGTACTGCGCCAGTCTTCTCGACTTTTCTGATTTGACGTTTCGACGTTTTGGCTAAAGCTCTCTTCCGGGGCGGCTGTCTACACACTATGGCGCACTGTCTACCTCGTGTTAACCTAAGGACAACCGTTGTCGATTTTATCGCCATACACGTTGATGATTGACTTTTGAATGACGTTGACGTGACTGTTGGAACGGTTCAATGCTGCAGTGCTGTGTTCGTCTTTATACAGTCAGCAACGTCCTCGTAGCACCGAAGTCAGGCAGGAGTGCTGCCGGTACAGCTTTCAGCAGAGCCCGCGAACGCCCACATTCTTATGTTGACTACTTTTTTTGCGTTATAGCGTTTTAGGGCAGGCTGCTAAATTTTGTAAGATATACTTGTGTACTTTACGTAATCAGGGCCAGCTACAAGGCTCATCTTCCACTGTATTCTGTTTTGTGCCCTCTGTCGCCATCACCCTCAATGCCGATCTGCAAAAAGTCCTCACGGGTTCTATCTCTCCAACTTTTCTTTCGTCTTCCTAGAGGTCTTCTTACGCAGGTAGTAAAATCGATGGATTTCGAAGGGCATCGGTGTTTATCGAACCAAGAGATATGTCCTGCAAATATTAGACGCTTGCTTCTCATCAGCCCTACAATGTTTGCTCTATTGTAGATTTCATCCAGCTCACAATTATGCCGGATCCTCCATTCTCCAGTGATTTCGTCTTGTAACGGACCATAGGTATTTCTTAAGAAGATCTATGCTCCGTTACAAGGCGCGCCCACAACCCACAGCGAGCTGTGCGTATTCATTTGGTGCCATTCAACTCCCGAGGACTTGTCGAAGCGATGCCACGCAGAATCGGCCACGTCTTGCGTTCCAGAGGTAGACCAACTCGCTGTTAAGTAGGTGGTCTTAAGATACTGGCTCGTCAGTGTACGCGTTGGACTCTTCAGGCCATTATATTCCTTATTGGCAGTAGTTGTGTGTCTTGTAGCAGTTTTCAAATTGACTTGAGGTGCGACACCTAGTTTCTCCTGATGGGGTTAGTGTGGCGTGCGCTCAATAGGATCCCTAAGAAGATCTATGGTCGAATACAAGACGAATCACTGGATAATGAAGGCTCCTGTATAGTTTTGAGATGGATGAAATCTACGATAGACTAAATAAATGCGGACTAAAAATTTGCAGTTAAGAAAAAACAAACCTTTATCTCGTCTCAGCATAATCTCCCCGCTTTCAATCGCCAGTCGGCCAAACCTTACAAAGTGCCTGATATCCTGCAGAACAGAATTCGTTTCAGAGTGCTCATCAGAACAGAACTCGTTGCCGTCCAGAATTTGTTTGAGTGACACAGAGATATCGAAATCGCTCGTGGAAAGGGTTTTACCTGAGGGAACACTTCTCGTAGATGAAAGACTTTATTCTGGGAAAACGAAAATCATTTTCCTCTATCCTATTCAGCACACGTCACACTAATCCCATCACGAGTCTGCCAACTACGTGTTGCAGCTGAAGTCAATTTGAAAACCATTACAAGGCTAGACACTGCTGCTAATAAGGAACATAATGGCCTGAAGAGTCCAACACGTACATTGACGAGCCAAAATATTAAGAGCACCTTCTTAACAGCGCGTTGATCCACCTCTGGAACGCAATACATGGCCGATTCTGCGTGGTATCGGTTCGACAAGTGCTCGGTAGTTCTCCGGAGTTAGATGTCGACGCACAGCTCACGGCGGCTTACGGGCGCGCAGCTGGTGTCCTACAGCGACACGGTCCAAACTCGTGGATCCCGTGGCCACTGCCATCTTAACTGACGACGTCGTTGGGTCAACACGAAAACACTTAGGATCCTCCGCCGCGAAACCCCATGTTCAACTGTGTGGAGTATCGATACTCAATAAGCAGCCAACTAAAGAATTAGCTTAAAATGCCAAAAAATAGTAAAAACACTCGCACGAGCCATCCGTTTCATCAGTCTCCTCACAAAGTTTGCAGTGATGAAAAAAGGTACTCGCTTATGCCCGACCTCAATGTATCCAGAAGGTGATCTTGAGTGAGAGTCCGCTGCGTCAGCTCGCCCGGTCGCAAGTAGTTGTTAGCTCCAGTTGTTTCCCCGACCCTCCTAGCGGCTGCTGACGGACAGCCGCATGCTTTCGGTGCACACACAGCACTAGTCGTTATCTCGAGCCGACTGACTTTAAGTCTTATCTGCGCCGTATTTGGCGAGAAACGTATCGCAAAGGCGCAAAGACCACAGCGGACGAGTGTGAGGTCGTAACACAGTTTCTCAACCGTTACGAACTCACTCTCTCAAAGTAACAAGCACCCTTTGGCTAAATTTAGTCGCAAAACACCGTGAGAGAACTAAATGAAATGAATCTGTCCATTTTCGTAGTCCACTGCGAAGGAGGTGTCATGCCGGGACATGCTACGCCCTCCCCCCTCCCCCCCTCCCCAACAAAAAATTTACTGAAATTTACTACAAGCATTTACGTTTTAACATAAGTATACCATTCTTCAAGCTTTTCAGTCAGGAAAACTAGCATAAGGAATTCTTAACAATTACAACCAATATTCAACACAGAATACTTTTCACTTGCTTGCCTGAGAAGTGACCCACTTTAATGGGCTTGGGACCTGGCCGACTGCAGGAAACATTCCAGCTACGTAAAAGGCTGAGAGTATATGCTGTCAACAACGAATCCGACATTGTTTATTTATCTACCGGTACGACAGCCATACCACAGGAAAAGAAACAGGGGCATTACATTCAAACTGGGACTACGTGTGAGTTATGTTTGTGAGGGGGAGGGGTGGGGAAAATAGTAACTGTGGACATACAGAAAGCTGAACAATAACATAAAAGAACAGCGTTTCAAACCTCAACGTGAAGGGTCCAATAACAACAGAATCCTCTCGACACTGCACCCCGCTCCGTCACTGGACACGATTGCGACAATAATTGCGGCCAAGGTAGCAGCACGATTCATCAGTGAAGATGACTTCATTCTTTTTGTGGGACCGACGTCATCTTACACGTGCGTGTCCTGGAGCCACTGGGAATCCTTCTGCACGGACACGCCATCGCAAGCAGCTACAGGCATTAGCGATTACCAGTAAGTTGTCAATCGCGTGGCGTGTGGTACTACATTGATGGAATTCGCACAACGGCTACCGCGAAGGATATGGACATCCCCACCCACCAAGGGAGTACTCCGGATCTGAGCTGCGGGAGCAACTCAGTAATTCTGAGGAAGGGGAAGAGGTGTACGAAATGAAGCGCTACATCCACATCATACTCCACAAGCCACCTAATGGTGTGTCGCGGAGGCTGTTCCACTCGCGAATACTGCGTGCGAAGAATGATTGTCGGTAATCCTCTGTATTGGCTCTGATTTCTCGAATTTTCTCCTCGTGGTCAATACGCGAGATGTATGTGGGGGGCAAGTAATATGTTGTACGACTCCTCCTGAAAAGTGATGTCCCGAAATTTCAATAGTAAATCTCTCCGTGATGCACAACGCCTCTCTTGTAACGTATGCCAGTGGAGATTGTTTAGCATCTCCGTGGCGCTCTCTCGCCAGCTAAACGGTTCCGTGACGAAACAAGCCGCTCTTCGTTGGATCTTATCTATCTCCTCTATCAGTCCTACCTGATGGGGATCCCAGGTAGATGAACAATACTCAAGAATCAGGCGAACAAACGCCTTATAAGCCACTCTTTTCATGGATGAGTAACATTTCCTTAAGATTCTTCCAATGAATCTGAGTCTGTTATCTGCTTTTCCCGCTATCTGTTTTATGTGGTCATTCCACTTAAGATCGTTCTGGGTACTTACGCCTAGATATGTTACGGCAGACGCTGTCTCCAGCTGTTTGTCATCAGTAGTGTAGCGGTACAGTAGTGGATTTATTTTCCTGTGTATGGGCAAAACGTTACATTTATTTACGTTCATCGTCAACTGCCAAAGCCGGCACATTCATCAGTTCTCTGCAGGTCGTTCTGCAAATTCTTACTATCTTCTGGCGTTGCTACTTTGGTATAGACAACTGCATCATCTGCGAATATCCTTAAAGAACATCCGACGCTTTCTAAAAGATAATTTATATACTTGTAGCCGGCCGCGGTGGTCTAGCGGTTCTAGGCGCTCAGTCCGGAACCGCGCGACTGCTACGGTCGCAGGTTCGAATCCTGCCTCGGGCATGGATGTGTGTGATGTCCTTACGTTAGTTAGGTTTAAGTAGTTCTAAGTTCTAGGGGACTGATTACCTTAGAAGTTAAGTCCCATAGTGCTCAGAGCCATTTTGATTTGTCACGTTTTTCTGCGCGGCCCGGCAGAACGTGTATTCGGTCTGCGAAGATTTCTGTTTTCCTAAGGGAGGGGGCGTAGCTGTCCCTCGCTTCTTACGCCCTTGCCAGTCGCTACCGAGTGTCGGACCAGTACTTGTGGTCCCCTCTAGCAGGACAGAATACGAGGCAAGTGCAGGGCACTGTACTGCTGTGTCAACCTGCTCTCATAAAGACCAGTTATCCACTCCCTCTTTAAACGCGTTGCCCTCTCCGTCCTCGAGGTGTGTTTGACAACCAAACACTCCAACTACCTTCACCTCACCTCACCGAGTCAGTGTCAACTATCTTGTCCACTTCTTTGCGTACTTGTAGTCCGAGCAACGAGCTTCACCGGGAAAATTATCTTCCTCAGCATATAAACGAAGAAGTCGAAGAATTAAAAAAATATTACAAATTATTCAATTCGTACGTTTGTATTACTTTTATACACAGCGGAAAAGTCATGCCTGATTTGCTTAGATTAGTCGATCAAAATGAGCGTTGCAATTGAAAATCAAAACAGACTGCAAAGACCATTTTTTCAATTTTATTACTATGTTCAGCCTATGCCGCGAAAAAATATTTTAAAAAATGAACCTAAAAAACTGGCGATTCAGACTCAATATAGCGCAAATTTTAATATCCGTTGTGTAATACACCTTTTAGTGGCAGAGAATCTCAATGCTGTCGGTATTCAGCATGAATGTAGTGCTCCACACAGACCGATTGCGCTGACTGAAAATGTGCTGTCAGTTACGAATTAGGTAGTCGTCCGTCTGAAGTCGGTATGGAAATGGTGCAGATTACTTACGAAAGAACTCGAGAAAATCGGTGTTTCACGACACCTCAATTTCCAGCCAACTAACGGCGAATTTCTCGGTTTGCTTTGCATTAAAACGTGACTAAACAATCACAGTACAGATTCTCTGCGTATTGGGTTCCGAAATGCCTTTCTGAGAGCACAACAGACGGCTGCTTTTCTGAACTTTCTTTTCTTTTACGAGGCGCAAGGAGAAGGACTACCGAAAAGAATCGGGGCTAGCGATCAGACATGGATTTTCTACGTCATAGAAGAGACCAAACAGCATTATGTGGTGGGGGATCGTATCGCTTCACCAAACAATCCAAAAAGGAAACAAGTCTCGTAAAGTTTGTTCACTGAAAGATTATGTATACAGCATTTCGGACGCTGAAAGAGGGAGCTATTGTGTGTAGAATCCCATCAAAGACAAGGTCATTAGAGACGAGGTATAAGCTTGGATTTCACTAGGAGCCGGATAGTATCTTGGCCATGTTTTTCAGTGGGACCAATGCCTCAGCAGTTTAGGAAAACTGCCAAAAACCTCCATTTGTCTTAACCACATCCCACGTCGCTTGGTTGGTATGCTAAACGAACTTCGTTCATGAATTTTATGGATCGGGGCATGACACTCAATTGCTTAGTCTATTATGAAACATTATTAGTTATTAAACTAAGGTAAATGATCTTAAACATGTTTTATGTTCTCTTGAACAACGGTAACATGACTGCCGACAGGAGATCGGATTCTAAAATAAACAAATTTGTTTTCACATAAGAGGCCGGCCTAGGTGGCCGAGCGGTTCTAGGCGCTACAGTCTGGAGCCGCACGACCGCTACGGTCGCAGGTTCGAATCCTGAATCGGGCATGGATGTGTGTGATGTCCTAGTTAGGTTTAAGTAGTTCCAAGTTCTAGGGGACTGATGACATCAGGAGTTAAATCCCATAGAGCTCAGAGCCATTTGAAACATTTTTTTTTCACATAAGATGGGGCTGGCCTATCCTGCAAAGTAAGACATGTAGGCTACAGCTACAGTTACAGTTACCTAATATGACTATGCTTCCACAAGCAAGGTGAAACGTTATCCATCGCCCACCCTGTAGTCTAGAGTTTACCTTGCGTGATTTCTACATCACGTACACGAAAATCCGACGCAATTCCCAACACTGCCTCCGATGAATGCACTGTCAGGGGCTCATAATCATCCCATGAGGCAGGAATTCATCCAGAGGGTATTTGTGGGCCAGGCAGTAATGTTACAAGCTGTTTAAATCTGAATAGCTATCATATATCGTTCGCCATTTCACATTGTCTCTTTTTTTTTTACGTTAACCCTATAGGAGATGACTGGCAATAGTCAGGTGGCCTGCCATTTATCAGTGTTTGGTTAACTACTGTGCAGTGATATAAAACTATGGTGACGTGATGACGGTAAGGTGAACTGTTCTACTCTGTGGGGATAGTGATAGTGGACACTTCTACTACATGTAGAATAGTAATGTTGACGAAGGCTTTGCAGAAGATGCTACGTGATAAAGGGTATGGACTGAATATGGAGAAGGAACAGACTGAGGGGCTTTAGCTGTTAGAAGATAAGTTGGACCGCAGCTTGGCAAGAGGACGGTGGCGGCTGGAGTAAGTTACGACTGGTAGACCTGTAGGATTATCCAGAGGGAGGAATGTATTGTCATAACGGCAGTAGGCTATGGTTTTCAAGGATGGAGGTTCAGTAGACTCTTGGAACTCAGATTTAAGGGATAAGGACCAGAGGCGAGGGTATTCTAGGAGTTTGAAGAGGTGTGGGAACTTAATTTGCATGGGAGAAGGTAGCCGGATGTGGAAAGTGAAGAAGGGTGCATATCATTCATAAATTTTAGTGGGGTGGTGGGATTTAGGAGGAGTGTACATGCTTGCTACATTTGCGTGATTGAGAATGGAGCGAACGAGAGTCTTATATGTATTATTAAGGTCGTCGGATTTAGTCCCTATTCTAGGCAAGTAAACTGTTTTACTTTGTTGCGATATTTCGTTTGTATCGTTAGTGGGTTCGGATTTCCAAGTTAGTTTTTGATGGAGTGTTAAGAATTTCAGTATTTCAGTCAAGTGGGTTGATTGTAATGTCCTGGGGACTAAAATTCTGGTGGTTTTGCAGTATAAATTTTGGCTAGTGTTTTGCAGGGTTGCTGCAGAGCTTCTATTAGGGTTGATGAAGGAAAATATTGACGCTCAGTTGGAGGAAACCTTAGGATGAATGGAGGTGTGGTATGATGGGCTGTGGAGTACGGCGCTGTATTTTGTATTTATGTCATTGGTAGCGTGTTCTACAGTAGTCCTTATAAACTGGAGGTGTGAAGTCGAACACACACGCCACCGAGCGACCTGGTGTAGTGTCAAATTACTAGACTTTTTCGGGACAGCAGCGGTACAAATTCCTGACCTGCCATTCACACTGATCTATCCCGCTTAACCCGTAAAGTTCCAACAATACAACAAAAATGTAATTTTGAAATTTTTGAGAAAACTGACCTTTATTTTCATAGAAAGCAATGAATACACGAAGATATCGGCAAAACGTAAGCAGTCAGTTATTTTAAGATAGTGGTTTCAGATTGAAACTATTGAGACAAACAGTTTTCAACGATCCATCATCTCGTGAGAGACATTTGTAAGCAACTTCATATTTCTCGTAGTTGCAATCCCACACCTCGGACTTCCATGATCTCAAAGCACCTAAAACAGATTATAGTGCTAAATAACAAGGAAAGCTGGACCTATATCACAAGTGCATACTGCTCCATTAGTTCAGTTTGGAACCACTCATAAGAGCAGTTGCACAAACTCGAATTTATGTTACTGTAACTTCAGATATACGAGGGCAGTTCAATAAGTAATTCAACACGTTTTTTTTTCTCGGCCAATTTTGGTTGAAAAACCGGAAATTTCTTGTGGAATATTTTCAAACATTCCCGCTTCGTCTCGTATAGTTTAATTGACTTCCGACAGGTGGCAGCGATGTACGGAACTGTTAAAATGGCGACTGTAACGGATGTGCGTTGCAAACAACGGGCAGTGATCGAGTTTCTTTTGGCGGAAAACCAGGGCATCTCAGATATTCATAGGCGCTTGCAGAATGTCTACGGTGATCTGGCAGTGAACAAAAGCACGGTGAGTCGTTGGGCAAAGCGTGTGTCATCATCGCCGCAAGGTCAAGCAAGACTGTCTGATCTCCCGCGTGCGGGCAGGCCGTGCACAGCTGTGACTCCTGCAATGGCGGAGCGTGCGAACATACTCGTTCGAGATGATCGACGGATCACCATCAAACAACTCAGTACTCAACTTGACATCTCTGTTGGTAGTGCTGTCACAATTGTTCACCAGTTGGGATATTCAAAGGTTTGTTCCCGCTGGGTCCCTCGTTGTCTAACCGAACACCATAAAGAGCAAAGGAGAGCCATCTGTGCGGAATTGCTTGCTCGTCATGTGGCTGAGGGTGACAATTTCTTGTCAAAGATTGTTACAGGCGATGAAACATGGGTTCATCACTTCGAACCCGAAACAAAACGGCAATCAATGGAGTGGCGCCACACCCACTCCCCTACCAAGAAAAAGTTTAAAGCCATACCCTCAGCCGGTAAAGTCATGGTTACAGTCTTCTGGGACGCTGAAGGGGTTATTCTGTTCGATGTCCTTCCCCATGGTCAAACGATCAACTCTGAAGTGTATTGTGCTATTCTTCAGAAATTGAAGAAACGACTTCAGCGTGTTCGTAGGCACAAAAATCTGAACGAACTTCTCCTTCTTCATGACAACGCAAGACCTCACACAAGTCTTCGCACCCGAGAGGAGCTCACAAAACTTCAGTGGACTGTTCTTCCTCATGCACCCTACAGCCCCGATCTCGCACCGTCGGATTTCCACATGTTTGGCCTAATGAAGGACGCAATCCGTGGGAGGCACTACGCGGATGATGAAGTTACTGATGCAGTACGACGTTGGCTCCGACATCGACCAGTGGAATGGTACCGTGCAGGCATACAGGCCCTCATTTCAAGGTGGCGTAAGGCCGTAGCATTGAATGGAGATTACGTTGAAAAATAGTGTTGTGTAGCTAAAAGATTGGGGAATAACCTGGTGTATTTCAATGCTGAATAAAACAACCCCTGTTTCAGAAAAAAATGTGTTGCATTACTTATTGAACTGCCCTCGTACATTAACTGTCTATGATCTGCTCAATACGATCACCATAAAAAAACTGACATGTCACACTCTCCTAAAACCGCGCAGCGCGACCTCCACGACGACTGTTTCCTTAAACGGTGGAAGTTACTGCTGCAATGCCTCATCTTCGTAGAAGTACGTCACCGCGCCACTAGACGTCTCTGTATTGCTGTAGCATCGGCCGTTTCACGTTAAAGGACCTGGTATATATATATAAATAACGGTGTTTTCAGACGGAAACCACTATACTTGGAGGGTTAAGCCGAATGCAGGAATGGTTCCATTGAAAGACCACGGCCTGTTTTCTTCCCCAGTCCGAGCTTGTGTTCCGTCGAGGCCCACGAGAAAGACAGGCCGCGGTGCGTACCTCACGAGGACAGGTCTTGAGCTTGCCCGCTCGCTCAGCTCAGCTAACGAAATGCGTTTCTAAATACCTGTTAACTGGTTATTTATGTACTAACTGGAGTTACATCTTCAACTGGATTCTGCAACTATGGAAATTTACTGATTACTAGTGATACAAGAAAATACACAACTTCGCAGTATGCTGTTCTTTAAGATCTATGCACTGCGTAAATGGTACAACGGCTCGTTTATAGCGTTTAGTCTCTTCCGCTTAACAGTCCTCATGCAGCCGATAATCATTTTGCCACCATTTTAATTTTATTGTGCGCAGTACAGCCGAAACAAATTATTAGTAGGCCTATGGATTTCCGATCGTTGTAGTACTAACAAATAGTAAGACTCCATAATAGCGGATTCCAGTAGAAGATGCAATTCTGGTTTGTACGCAAATACCAAATTACAATACTCAGAACACCTCGGAGCCCTAAAATGTAACAGCACCCCTAATACATTTGTTGACCACCTAATCGCCCTTAACCACCACCCAACTACAATAGCAACAGATTTAAAAATACTGACATCCAGGCGCAGCCTACACCGCAAACTGACAATACAAATGACCTCCCACATGCAGAAGGCGTTAGCAGAAAAATGAAAACACTACACGCTGAAAAGGCACATTATTTAACACACTAACGGAACTTTGCAGAAAAGGCAACCAACACAGCTAAAGGAGCTTACACACACACACACACACACACACACACACACACACACACACACACACACACACACATACACACACACAGAGAGAGAGAGAGAGAGAGAGAGAGAGAGAGAGAGAGAGAGAATAAATAAAATACAACTTCGGTGCCAAACTCTCTCGGGCACAAATGAACACGAGGGGTTAGAATACACATGAACATAATGGTCACCGCGTTTTGCGAAATGAAAAGCGTTTGTAAAAACAAAGTTACACGAAGTATATGTGTGAGTAGTGCCCTCAAAACACAAAACAAGAAGGATCAGTCACAAAAAAACGTGTGTGATAAATATACACGCAAAACATTTTGCCATTGCAAAATCACGTTTTTTAAAAATCAAGGGACGTGTCAACTTGCCGATGAAATTCAGCTTTACATTGTTTGGTTTGCAGATGACAAGGTATCAGTACAGGAGACCATACAGATGCTCCTGCAGAACCATATAATGTAGCCGGCCGGTGTGGCCGAGCGGTTCTGGGCGCTTCAGTCTGGAACCGCGCGACCGCTACGGTCGCAGGTTCGAATCCTGCCTCGGGCATGGATGTGTGTGAAGTAGTTAGGTTAGTTAGGTTTAAGTAGTTCTAAGTCCAGGGGACTGATGACCTCAGATGTCAAGTCCCATAGTGCTAAGAGCCATTTGAGCCATTTTCAACCATAAAATGTAAAATAACGGCAAGAAAAACGAACAAAAACTTTCTTTAGGTCTCACTTTGTTGCATCAGTTACAGCCTACAATATGTCCACTTTTTACAGTTTTCAATAAACAAAACCCACTGATGATGGCACAGAGGTGCCGAAACATGTTTGGATACAAGAAAATAACAGCGTTTTTGCATAAATGGCGGAACCTATGTCCAATAATTTAAGTGCTAAGACGGAAGAAAGACAAGAGCTTCAGATCCAAAATATCAATTCCAAATTACGAGTTAACAGGTGTAGAAACACAGTCTGTCTGCCCGCATCTCGTGGTCGTGCGGTAGCGTTCTCGCTTTCCACGCCCGGGTTCCCGGGTTCGATTCCCGGCGGGGTCAGGGATTTTCTCTGCCTCGTGATGGCTGGGTGTTGTGTGCTGTCCTTAGGTTAGTTAGGTTTAAGTAGTTCTAAGTTCTAGGGGACTGATGACCATAGATGTTAAGTCCCATAGTGCTCAGAGCCATTTTGAACAGTCTGTCTGCTAAACTGGGCGAGCGAGCGGCCCCAGACCTACCTACGTGACGAACGCGCCGCGGCCTGTCTTTCTCGTGGGCCTCGGTGTTCCGTCCAATGAAGTCGTCGTTAAACCCTAGTGTTCCTTCTTTTCGAGAATACGCCTGTACCTCCTTGCGTTAGCGCAGTTGATGCTAAGAATCGCACACGCGAGTGAGGTAGAGAAGCTGAGTTTGTGAGGTTGAGAGACGCGTACTCCAGGCAGCTGGTTGCCGGGAATTCGGTCGTCGGCTGGTGAAAGTCGCCAACGCCGCCGCCGCTGCCGCTGCTGAGGTCGGCCAGGTGGCCCGGCCTTCCTGCTGCGTAAGGCCGCGGCGCGCTGCCCGGACCACACCACCGGCAAAGGCACCAGGCAGGGACGCTCAGCTGCCAGCGGCGCTCCAGCCGTTCGCGGGTACACCTTTAAACGCCTACTCCGCAAGTGACGCCGTCACTTTCAAAGTTGGACGTTAATAAATCTTTGCAAAGTTGACCAGTGTTTCCGCTGATGTGCAAACACAGATTTGTGTATGCATACATTGACTGTATTCGTATCTTTGATATGGACGAGAAGTGTTTATTGAGTATAGACATTGTGGAATAATTAAAGTCTGTGTAAAGTTTGTCAGTGTTCAAATAATTTATTTCGCGAAGATAGTAAATTATTTATTGGTTTCTTTCATTTTTTTACACCCTAGCTGACGAAACCCCATCCTGATCATCCAATTTCTATATAAAGAAAAAAATATGGCAGTAGTAGTTGCAATAGCGGCAAGACGAGGTAAATTTTCCGTTGCGTACAAGAGCACTGCACAACAGTTTGTTTGGAGTTAAGACAATATTTTAAAATTCGCAGTCAGATAGTTGAGAATTGATTTCTTTATGGTTTGTAGGTTCTTGCTTTGTGTTCTCTAACAAAACTCTATTATTGGCAGAGGTGCAACGTCATACATTTACGTACGTCTTTCAGCAGACCAAACAATTACTTGCGAGTACACACACGTTGAAAGTAATTACGAATTCAGTTTCAACTTTCAATATCATCATCCCCTTCGGGTGGTTGCAGCTTTTCGGTTTTCCCTTTTTGGAACATTACACGAAAGGATTATTTTAAGCTGGTGATGATTTGCAGTTTCTAAACATTATTCAAAATCACGTGTTGGACGCTATCCTCAGCACGATGTTCGATAGAAACAGACAGTTTTAGTAAAGAAGTAGCATACAGCTACTGTGCCAAATTACCGTTTTTCAAACAGTTATATAAACAGGCAGTACTCAAACGATTTTCCAATGGATTTATCAATTTTTAAAAATTGAAAAAGTACACAGTTCCAACGCTGCCAGCGATTTTAGAGTTAATAAAAACGCTCGTAGTTCTTTCCGGCCCGTTATCCAGAAACTGCGCACTGTAGGCGAATAGTTCATCTCCTGCGTTTACTTTCATAGTCATCCATAGCCACACACAAAATATCTAATACAGAAGTGTCAGATGGTCATTTTTACAGGAATCTGTAAACAGCCACACAGGCAACTTATTAGCTCTTTTAGAAGTCTCAAGAAGGGTCGTCGAGCAGATGCGCAAAACTCTAGACCTATATCTCTGACGTCGATCTGTTGTAGAATTTTAGAACATGTTTTTTGCTCGAGTATCATGTCTTTTTTGGAAACCCAGAATCTACTATGTAGGAATCAACATGGATTCCGGAAACAGCGATCGTGTGAGACCCAACTCGCTTTATTTGTTCATGAGACCCAGAAAATATTAGATACAGGCTCCCAGGTAGATGCTATTTTTCTTGACTTCCGGAAGGCGTTCGATACAGTTCCGCACTGTCGCCTGATAAACAAAGTAAGAGCCTACGGAATATCAGACCAGCTGTGTGGCTGGATTGAAGAGTTTTTAGCAAACAGAGCACAGCATGTTGTTATCAATGGAGAGACGTCTACAGACATTAAAGTAACCTCTGGCGTGCCACAGGGGAGTGTTATGGGACCATTGCTTTTCACAATACGTATAAATGACCTAGTAGATAGTGTCGGAAGTTCCATGCGGCTTTTCGCGGGTAATGCTGTAGTACACAGAGAAGTTGCAGCATTAGAAAATTGTAGCGAAATGCAGGAAGATCTGCAGCGGATAGGCACTTGGTGCAGGGAGTGGCAACTGATCCTTAACATAGACAAATGTAATGTATTGCGAATACATAGAAAGAAGGATCCTTTATCGTATGATTATATGATAGCGGAACAACCACTGGTAGCAGTTACTTCTGTAAAATATCTGGGACTATGCGTGCGGAACGATTTGAAGTGGAATGATCAAATAAAATTAATTGTTGGTAAGGCGGGTACCAGGTTGAGATTCATTGGGAGAGTCCTTAGAAAATGTAGTCCATCAACAAAGGAGGTGGCTTACAAAACACTCGTTCGACCTATCCTTGAGTATTGCTCATCAGTGTGGGATCCGTACCAGATAGGGTTGACGGAGGAGATAGAGAAGATCCAAAGAAGAGCGGCGCGTTTCGTCACACGGTTATTTGGTAACCGTGATAGCGTTACGGAAATGTTTAGCAAACTCAAGTGGCAGACTCTGCAAGAGAGGCGCTCTGCATCGCGGTGTAGCTTGCTCGCCAGGTTTCGAGAGGGTGCGTTTCTGGATGAGGTATCGAATATATTGCTTCCCCCTACTTATACCTCCGGAGGAGATCACGAATGTAAAATTAGAGAGATTAGAGCGCGCACGGAGGCTTTCAGGCAGTCGTTCTTCCCGCGAACCAACGCGACTGGAACAGGAAAGGGAGGTAATGACAGTGGCACGTAAAGTGCCCTCCGCCACACACCATTGGGTGGGTTGCGGAATATAAATGTAGATGTAGATATTTTAGAAGCACACAACACGCTTGCAAGATACACAACTCGTTAACTTAGATGCCAACATTATATGTATGAACATTATGGAGTGCACACAGGATACACAAAGTAACTACAAATTTAACTCTTTAGTTGACAACGCAGATCTCCAGTAACACAGATTCCAGTAGCCTCTGTACGAGCACTAAGAGTCCTTATAATACATTCTAAGTGGCAGTTTTGCTTTCACTCATACAATGACGACGCAAATTTACACCGAATTTCTTCACCAGACGGCATATATATGACCCGTTGGGCGAGAATATTGCGAACTATCGGACGGAGCGTGATGTTTTATTTTTAAATAAATAAAAAAAAAACTTCAAGGAAGCTTTGTAGTTCACTGTTGCAAAACATTTGCAGATACAATTTCGTAGGTTTCCACAGCCGGTGTCATTTTGGATCAAATAATTTTGGGTACTAATCCACATTATAAACTACTAAAACGACTAAATTTCCGACGTTTCGACCGAGCTGCTGCGGTCTTCTTCAGTGTTCGTAGTCTACAGTGAATCAGCTTAATATCCAAAATTATTTTATTCACAATTTACAGGTATATTGATATATAAAAACAATAAAGCACTGTGTGAAATTTACAATTTTTTCCTGCGAATTAGACTTTTACGACGACCGGCTGCAATCCTGAAATCTCTTCGAACATAAAGCATTTTTTCAGGCGCTGGAAGGACCAGATTGTTTACGAGCAAGATCCCATATTTTTTAAACAAATAAAAAGTTTATACATATACTGAACCTGCAACTAACTAGAGATATCCAGTCATGTGGCGAACTTTATTTACATTTAGATGTGTGTCATCGCACTTCTAGAATGTGAAACGTATCTCTCACGCTGAAGTAATATTTCCAACCAAAGGAATCTGGCAGCACGAAATTAGAAATTACTTGAGACAAACAACCTTCCAGAGAGAAGAGGGCAGATAGCATTAATAAATCTGCAGGAGATCGAAAAGCATCAGATCCGTCATACATAGGAATAGCAACGCGAAAAGCAGAGCAGCTCGACTCACAGTAGTGTGTAAACACGGAGAAAGAGCACGGCATAGGGTGCTGCGCGTTGCCGTACTCACAGCAATCGCCAGATGTGTCACAGATCAAGATGGACCGCTTACCTGAAAAACAAATAAGACGAAATGAAAATAATTTAAAAAATTCCACAGTCTGTCAATCAGTGCTTCACAAATCAGCGAGGCAGGAAAAGCAACAGAAAATAAAGTGTGAAATATAGTACCAGAACAGAAAAATTACTACTTAATGCGTGGTACTTATGTTGCGAATACAAAGCGCCAACACACACGGAATGAACTGCTGTCTCACTGCTTGAACGACGTAATGAGCCCGAGCGCCCAATCTGGCCAGCGCAACCGGTGCTACCGTATCGCTGGGACCATTACGGAGTTACAGATATGTGTGGTTCTGTCGGACATGTCTGACAGAACAGACACTATTCACATACCTATAACTCTCTGGGTGCGAAGTTTCAGTGCGGATGCACAACCAACGTTCGAACTCTTACGGCAATCAAGATTCTGCAAGTACGGAGTCGTCAATGTCAATGGGCGGGAGTAGCTGCGGTGTCGTCAGCGGGAAGTTGGGAATTTGGGTCTGACAGAAAGCATGTCTGGATGGCCGAGGGATAAGCCGGCACGGTAGCTCCGCTGTAATAATAATAATAATAATAATAATAATAATAATAATAAACCGAGAGTGAATGGATCAACGATGAACTTGAACGGGTGTCATGGGAAGTCCTCCCTGGACGAATGCAGCGAACAATAACGACAAAAATGAGATAAAAAAAGGGAAGGTTAAGGTAACTGTTCTGTAGAAGTGGAACATCCGGGTTCGAGTCCTGATCCGGCACAAATTTTCAATTCTCGCCGTTGCAATGCCGCAACGCCCTGCGCGGCTGGAAGTCATTATTTCCTTCCTGTCTCTTTCCATTCATTTCTACCCAATTATGGTTGGCTGGTTGGTTGGTTGGTTTGTTTGGGGTATAAAGGGATGAAACTACAGGATCATCAGTCCCTTTTTCCTCATGCGAACAAATCCCCAGGAAAAACAAGCCCCAAAAGGAGTCTGAGAAAGTGAAAGGGGCGTAAAACCAAAGGGGAAACACACTGAAAGAGAAAACGAAAGGAGTGAACCAAAAGGGGAAAACGTACACGAAAAGGAAGAGTAGAGGAATGTATTAAAATCTTAGAGCAGATGGCCTGGGCTGGCTGATCAGAAGAATAAAAAAAGGATGAGCCAGCTACTCTGCAACACACTAAAATCTGCAGCCTAAAGGACAAGGCGAGATGAACACACACAGGGAAAAGACGAACACCAATGCAAACAAAATGCAAAGAAAGTGTGACGAAGAGGTAAAATGGAGGGAGGGTGGAGCCCTGCAACCCAATTACTCACCATTACTGAGACTACTAGTGCGATAACTTAATTTCTACGGCCCTACAGCTACCCTAATAATACAGTCCACGAACATCGCTATTATCTTGAATTTCAACCATTGGAAATTAGGAAGAACGTAGTTATTGATAAATCTGTATCACATACGCGGCAGATACCCATCTTACAACATTGTGAAATGTGTGTGAAATCTTATGGGACTTAACTGCTAAGGTCATCAGTCCCTAAGCTTACACACTACTTAACCTAAATTATCCTAAGGACGAACACACACACACCCATGCCCGTGGGAGGACTCGAACCTCCGCCGCGACCAGCCGCACAGTCCATGACTGCAGCGCCATCTTACATCAGGAATTTTTGTTACTTGTCCGCGTTGTCAGGTTGCCTTGCGAGAGTCTTCTGACTGGTTTGATGCGGCACGCACGAATTACTCTCTAGGGACCAACCTCTTCACCTCAGAGCAGCAATTGCACCTCACATCTTCAATTATTTTTTTGAACGTATTGCAATCTGTCTCCCCTTGCAGCTTCCACCCTCTACGGCTCCCTCTAGTAACCTGGCTTGACAAGGAAATAGTGAATGCAAAGAATCGATTAAGTAAGCTCACTAGCGGAGATATCTCAAAGTTATTGATCTTTCGTGACATTTGGAACTTTGGTGCTAGATGAGATGTATCACCAGGAACTCTTATTTCTAACGAACAGTCGGCTTAACCAATTAGGCCATCCGAAAACGCCTGAATGAAGCTACCTCACCAAATCCGCTCCCTCGGTGGTGGCAATCCCACATAGCTAGCGGAAGAACTTCTGTTTGTTATCCATTAGTTTGGTTCCATTAGTTTGGTTCCATTAGTTTGGTTCCATTAGTTTGGTTCCATTAGTTTGGTTCCATTAGTTTGGTTCCATTAGTTTGGTTCCATTAGTTTGGTTCCATTAGTTTGGTTCCATTAGTTTGGTTCCATTAGTTTGGTTCCATTAGTTTGGTTCCATTAGTTTGGTTCCATTAGTTTGGTTCCAACCAGGTCCCCAGTTACCACAAATAATTTGATAACATTCTAACAAACCAGATGCCATTGGTGGAAGTAAAACTTCCCTTCAGTTCGTTTCCATTACTGTACAGTTTTGACTATGAAGATATTTTGAAATTTATGCGGAATTATAACCGATCAGAGCGTTCATGCTTGGGCCATAATCCTAGAACTTCATCACATCACACGTGTAACAGTGCAACAGTACCAGTCTTTACAGTGAAAGGCATGACAACAAATGCATCCAGTACAGCAGTTACACAACGTACCACTTAAGGCCATCGAGGCAACAGCACGAGTCAGTTGCGACAAGTCGTATGCTAAATACCGCCTAGTGCTGCCATGTTTTGGTATGCGGCATGAAACTGTGCTACGAGGCTGCTGTTGCCCTGAAAAATGCATTTACTGATGTCGCTTGGTACAAGTTGCCTGTGTTTATAACATGCACCTCACTGAATTCCAATGAAGCAACGTCAGAATAGTTTATCACATCTTCGCAAACGTTAGCAGCACAATACCACATTCCGCTCGCTTCAGAGAAAGGAAATATCCGAAAATATTGCAGTTTAGAGTATGCTTGTAGTGTCTGGAAATGATAGGAGACAAACACCGGTCGTCAGAAGGCATATTCACAAAATTTAGCTGCTTAGCGCGGTTGCTGGCGATAAGCAAGAGATCTGGGTCCTTATATTCGTCTAGTTCAAATATCAGTTCATACGACACATGAAAACTAGTCACTTAGTGGACCGCTGTTTATTACAACTTACAGAAGTTTTCACGCCTGCGTGGAAAACGTAGAGAACCAACTATTACATGAACTAACGTGTAGGCTGTCCTCAACGACTCCGGCTGTCTCTAGACTACCGATAACGCGAACTCCACTTTGAGAAACATTCCTATAACAAATATGAAGCAAAACCAATGCGGCTCTACACGGTACGTCAGCAAATTAAGAGACACCGAGATGAAATTGCACACACCTGCAATTGTTTGGAAAACTGTACACTCATGTAATCAGAATACAAACAATGAACGCCAAATGCATTCATAAGACGTGAATCGCAGCTGTTATGAGGCCTTTCAAGTCAAATTTCCATCATGTTAAAGCAGACTACGTTGGCGAGAGAAATCAACTGGAATGTATGACAGCCAACGTGTTTCTGATTACTTCATATAATGTCAAATTAGAGGAACAGAGACCAATAAAAGAAGAATTTAAGCCTTTTGACTCAAAAGTTAAATTCAAAAATTTATTAAGAGACAGTTGATTTCTCGTCAAGCCATTCATTCCAGCGCCAAGTGTTCGTCTTTTGGTGTTTTTAGTGAGCGAAATAAGAAGGTAGGGGATTAAGTGTTGCCGGCCGTTGTGGGCTAGCGTTTCTAGACGCTTCAACCTGGAACCGCGCGACCGCTACGGTCGCAGCTTAGAATCCTGCCTCGGGCATGGATGTGTGTGATGTCCTTTGGTTAGTTAGGTTTAAGTACTTCTAAGTTCTAGGGCACTGATGATCTCAGACGTTAAGTCCCATAGTGCTCAGAGCCATCTGAACCATTTTTGATTAAGTGTTGAAGTCCCGTCGACGAGGACTTCATTAAAGATGGACCACAAACTCGGAATGAGGAAGGAAATCATCCCGACACTTAAGCGATTTAAAGAAACTATAGAATACTCTAAATCTGGAACAATGAGGATATGAACCGCCGTATTTCAGATCGCGGGTGTTACGTGACCGAAAACTGCTACTCTTCTGAGAACGAATTTCAGCATGCGACAGTAGGATTCTGCAGTCACTGAAATCTTCAGTGCAATCGTCGTTTTATTCATAAAACTAAATAAGTTACCCCCTGAAGGTCACTTAACAAGAATGATCGCAGAAACGGTTTTCTGAAGTCTCTTCGTCTTAACAGCCTTCGCGCCTTGTTGCAGCGTTTCGACGAATTTTCTGATCGTCGTCTTCAGGTCTGAAGATCACGAGTAGGAAAACTCGTCGACACATTGCAACATTGCGCCACGACTCGGCTGATAACTGGGGCAGATTTCATGAAGAAAATCGCTTAGAAAGCCTGCATTCTTATACAGAGACCTTTTATTGAAGACGGTACCATTTTAACAGAACTGATCAATTTTTTTTCCTGTCACGGAGAAAAATATGTAGTTCGCTGCTGCCGTTCACTTTCCCTCTCTTCATTCTACAGGTAACAGTATTACCGTTAGTTCAATTTCAACTGAAATCAACAGTTTTTTCTAAAAAGCACTAACACCTAAATTACTTCAAACAAGGTTCAAATGGCTCTGAGCACTATGCGACTTAACTTCTGAGGTCATCAGTCGCCTAGAACTTAGAACTACTTAAACCTAACTAACCTAAGGACATCACACACATCCATGCCCGAGGCAGGATTCGAACCTGCGACCGTAGCGGTCGCTCGTTTCCAGACTGTAGCGCCTAGAACCGCACGGCCACTACGGCCGGCTTCAAACAAGGGAATTCTCTTACCCTAAGCCCGTTTTATATGGAATTCTCTATTATGTATGTGGATGTTCTATTCGAAAGGAAAGAAAGAGCCTGCGGTTTTGATGACTGGGGGGCCTCGAAGGGTAGGTGTAACTGCCTAATCACATTCTCCCGCGTACAGTGCCTTTTCCTCGTATGTGCGAGAGCTGTGTGTTAAACTGTTGACTGTTGTCCACAGGAAGTGTAGACCTCAGACTGAAATGGAGCGAAACTTCTGCCTCCGGAAAGACCAATCAGTAATCAGTAAGGGACACGGCTGGGCGGCGTCTGTTTTCGTTTCCGAATAGGACATAATTCTCTCTCTTTAAAGCAGATTATCGCATCTACAAAACAACTTTCTCCTTTCCAGTCTCGAATAGAATTGTATTGGCAATACCTTCTTATCCCTTCCGGCCCCGTCACAGCATTGATAGACAGCATAGTGTAGGAGTTATAATTCAGTTCTTCAACTGCAAGTTGTTCACAATGATGATATTTACACGATTGACTCCATGACGAATATGAGATTATAGGTAAAAAATGCAAGAGTCGCCTCAGTTATAGTCCCGAATATCACAGGCTCCCATAAAGTTATTTGCGTGTTTTTTCTTTCCACGCAAACAGTAGCCGCCATCACATAGTTTTGCTGCTGGAAAGCTGTTAATTTACCAGAATATTGCTCGCGTGTGTGGGTGTGGGAGCCGCGTCATATGGGACGAACTGGAGATACTGGGTGTACACGAAGAAGGGCGATTGGAATGGTCACAGATTCGTATGTGCCATGGGAGAGTGCCATGAAAAAAAAAAAAAAAAAAAAAAAAAAAAAAAAAAAAAAAAAAAAGAAAGAAAGAAAGAAAGAAACCTGAAGACCATTCCGCGAAGAGTTTCGAGAACAAGTATTAAGTGAGGAATCTAGGAACATACTACGAATCGCTCCCGTAGAGACTGCAAAGAGAAGATTGTTGTCGTTGTTGTTGTCTTCAGTCCTGAGACTTGTTTGATGCAGCTCTCCATGCTACTCTATCCTGTGCAAGCTGCTTCATCTCCCAGTACGTACTGCAGGCTACATCCTTCTGAATCTGCTTAGTGTATTCATCTCTTGGTCTCCCTCTACGATTTTTACCCTCCACACTGCCCTCCAATACTAAATTGGTGACCCTTGATGCCTTAGAACATGTCCTACCAACCGATCCCTTCTTCTAGTCGTGCCACAAAAACTCCTCTTCTCCCCAATCCTATTCATTACCTCCTCATTAGTTACGTGACCTACTTATCTAATCTTCAGCATTCTTCTGTAGCACCACATTTGGAAAGCTTCTATTCTCTTCCTGTCCAAACTATTTATCGTCCTTGTTTCACTTCCTTACATGGCCACACTCCATACAAATGCTTTCAGAAACGACTCCCTGACACTTAAATCTATACTCGACGTTAACAAATAAAGATTAGTACTATATACTTATGGCTTCCACTGACGCATGCAAGCAATCATCCTTCCCGTGGTTCCTACGCGAATGGAACACGAAGAAGCGCTAAGAAACAGTACGAGGGGGGCAGACCGTCCGTCGCGCATTTCACAGCGGCTTGCACCGTTTGGATGTAGAGGTAGGCATCAAGGCGTCTTGCTGCTACTCGCCCCTATCCGTGTGTGAGTGGAGGCTACGTTCCAAGAGGACGAGGACAAGCCGTAGGCATTGATAACAAGGTTTAATAAGGTTTCTAGTTCCTGTTGCAAGTGCTACTCTGAGATAAAGAGGTTGGCACAGGAGAGGAATTCGTGGCGGGCCGCATCAAACTAGTCAAAAGACTGATGCCTCAAAAAAAAAAAAAAAAAAAAATCCCTGTTTCGTTCAGTTCTGTGAATCGTGCAGTGAGTAAACACTGGAAGGCAGCCAGCCAGGGAACAATAGACAGCCTTGTGATCGCGGTGGCAGAACATCTGGCCATCGTGAGCAACGGCGCGCACGGAGGGCCGTCTTTTTCCATGGCCGGGACTTCCGCTAGCCTCGCACAAAGCCGCTACACGAGCTCCTCTGCGGACTCACCCGCGCCAGTATTTCCGCGGGGAGGCACGCCGCCTGCGGTTAATTAGAAAGCGTGCCGCAGAGCGCGGCGCCTCTGCGGACACGGCGTCCGGTCGATACCGTCATCATCAGCGCTGCCTGGGCTGTGGTGGTCTCGCGAGGGGGAACCCTTATACTGCACTGCCGTAGGGCAAACCAACTTCTACATAAACACAAGGGTAAACGGAAACAACGACATTTTTGCCGTACTGGAGATAACAATTACAGTTGAATTTTTTTAAAACAGTTTATTTTCCTCCACAATTACTTACAATTTGCACGGGAAATTACCGGCCATCATTAGATTATAAGAAGCAGGCCGCTGTTCACTCTCTACAATGCGACCTCAGGTTCCTTCTACACTATTACCAGCGTACACTGAAGTGACAAAACTCATGGGACACCTAATATCGGACCTCCTTTTGCCCGACGTAGTGTAGCAAAGCGATTGGCATGGACTCAAGAAGGCGTTGGAACTCCTCTGCAGAAATATTGAGCCGTGCTACCTCTATAGCCGTCCATAATTAGGGATGTGCTCCGGCGCAGGATTTTGTGCACGAACTGACCTCTCGATTATGTTCCATCTGCCAGGAAGTTTCATATCAGCGCACACTCCGCTGCAGAGTGAAAATCTCATTCTGGAAACATCCCCAAGGCTGTGGCTAAGCCATGTCTCCGCAATATCCTTTCTTTCAGGAGTGCTAGTTCTGCAAGGTTCGCAGGAGAGCTTCTGTAAAGTTTGGAAGGTAGGAGTCGAGGTACTGGCAGAAGTAAAGCTGTGAGTACCGGGCGTGAGTCGTGCTTCGGTAGCTCAGTTGGTAGAGCACTTGCCCGCGAAAGGCAAAGGTCCCGAGTTCGAGTCTCGGTCGGGCACACAGTTTTAATCTGCCAGGAAGTTTCATGTTCCATAAATGTTCGATGGGATTCGTGTCGGGCGAATTGGGTGGCCAAAATCACTCGCTAGAGCTGCCCAGAATGTTCTTGAAACCAATCGCGAACAATTGTGGTCCGGTGACACAGCGCATTGTGATTCATAAAAAAATCCATCGTTGTTTCGGAACATGGAGTCCACGAATGGCTGCAAATGGTCTGCAAGTAGCCGAAAATAACCATTTCCAGTCAATGGTCGATTCAGTTGTGTCATAGAACCCAGTTCATTTGATGTAAACACAGCCCATACCATTATGAAACCACCACCAGTTTGCACAGTGGCTTGTTGACAACTTGGATCCATGGCTTCGTGAAATATGCACCATACTGGAATCCTACCATCAGCTGTTACCTACTGAAATCAGGGTTCATCTGACGAGCCACGGTTTTCCAGTCGTCTAGGGTCCAACCGATATGGTCACGAGACCTGCCGGCGATGTCGTGCTCTTAGCGAAGGCACTTGTGTCGGTCACCTGCTGTCATAGCTCATTAACACCAAATTTCGACGCAACGATAATAATTTTCTACGTGCTATTAGTCACAAAACACGAATACTATAAATTAGTGCAGCGAAGGACTGACACTTCTGCTAGTTTGAGTAGCAGAAATATTTGGCATGTAACTGATACCACTTATTATAGGTTACGTGTTCCAATTTAAAACCTATTTTTACAAATCCGAAAATGTGTAAATGCCGCGATGGCTCCTTTAAGAAGGAGATTGGCCAAATACCCTCCACAATATCTGTTTGTGCTCCGTCTGTTTTCGTGTTGGCTTGTTTGGGGGAAGATACCAAACAGCGAGGTCATCGGTCTCATCGGATTAGGGAAGGACGGGGAAGGAAGTCAGCCTTTCCCTGTCAAAGGAACCATCTCGGCATTTGCCTGGACCGATTTAGGGAAATCACGGAAAACCTAAATCAAGATGGCCGGACGCGGGATTGAACCGTCGTCCTCCCGAATGCGAGTCCAGTGTGCTAACCAACCAATGCGCCACCTCGCTCGGTGTTTTCGTGTCGTCATCCGTTCCTTCCATGAAATACTTACGACTTATTGGGGTTGGACCTCCATTTCTTAATAGTACTGTTCAAAATGGTTCAAATGGCTCTGAGCACTATGGGACTTAACTTCTGAGGTCATCAGTGCCCTAGACTTAGAACTACTTAAACCTAACTAACGTAAGGACATCACACACATCCACGCCCGAGGCAAGATTCGAACCTGCGATCGCAGTGGTCGTGCGGTTCCAGACTGTAGCGCCTAGAACCGCTCGGCCACTCCGGCCGGCAATAGTACTGTTATTCGAGGCGGGTTATAAGCACTAACTGGACTTTGCTGTGGTCACACGCCAGTGTGTGCAAGACCCCTTTCGCAGATCGTACAGTAATCTAAAACTACCGAATTCACGTCATTACTTTGTATCATAAATAAATTTCAATCGTTTTCTTCTCTGATCGCTCCACCATGAGGTGGTTGTTTGCATAAGAATTGGTATGCCGTAAGAGGTTTTATCCGAACTGTCTTCAATGAGGCAAATGTAAACAGGAACGAATTCTAGGTAAACGTTACATTTATGGTCCACAGCACACATTTGGATCGTCAGTTTGTCTCCGAGAGCAGCATACAGGCGGACCGCTACTCACTACAGTACGCTCTTAACGCCCCCGCTACCAGCTGAGCTTAAAAGCGAACTCCCGTCGCGCTCATGGTAACGCACAGCCCGTGAGTGTGCAGCAGTGGTCTCCCGGCGTAGCCTTTTAGGCGTCCCGTTAGCCGCAAAGCGTCCTCACATGTATCACGCACGGCGTTAATCGCGCATAATATCACAAGCTGATAATCTCACCACCGTCCCACATTGTTCTTTCCAGACATCGTACAATAACAGCATGACCTGCATCACAGCGGCGATCCTGTTCAGCTTACAGATAGTTTTAGCGCACGAAATCTTATCGTAGAGATGGCACTAACCTTCTGCGGGAAGCAGGCTACAAAACGATATGGCGTGTGCACCATCTAACATTCAGCACGCAACAACATTTTAAGCACAATTTACGAAATACAACTAGCTTTATGCATACTAGGAAGCTTAAAACATATACGTCAAGGTGAATGAAAAAATACTTTCAAACATTCTTGTAACGATCTAACATGTTCACATAAACACTGAAATAAAGAAAAAAGGTTTCAAAGGACAGAATGAGAAGCTTAATAACGTAACAATACATACATTAAATGTATTTATTTTTATTAAAATTGTTAAATTTTATGGTTAAAATTTTCATCTTTTAGTATGACTGAATTATTAATGTTAAGAATTTTAACATGTTAGCTCTGTGCCTATATCCTTAAAAGGTTAACTGTAAACTATATGTATCTCTTACACTCTGCCAGGCACTTAAATGTGATTTGCAGTGTATCCATGAAGTTGATGTGGATGTAGATGTAGATGTTGTTGTTGCCATACGATAAATAAATAAACCATATTTGGAAGAATTAACAAAATACTGTCCGTTTCGGAATAGTATTCTGGATTCGAAAATATCTGTAAGATACATACAACATACGAAGTGCATGCCATAGGTAGTGAACGGGAGATGATTCATTGTTCGATTACCACCGTTATTGCTGTGTCATTGCACTAACAACTTTGTTGTTCACGCGTTTTCTGCAGAAATGAAGGAAACTAAACTCACCTTCAACTACGCGCCGCTGGCTGTGAACTGTTCGTGTATCAGTTCACTCAATGCACTGCTTCAGCATTCAAACCGCTGTCTTCGTTCCGTGCATTTAGTTACAACAAGACAAGGAAATTTTTATAGAGGCGTTGGGAAATTTTAATCGAAGCGCGAGGAAATTTTCACATGTGCGTCACACACCTGCCATGCAAGTTTTGCGATTGTTGTCCTCGGCAGACCACTTCTCATTGACGTAGTGGAGGCTTTCAGCAACTTACGTAATTTCTCGCGTACCAGAGCGATATAC
The DNA here is from genome assembly GCF_023864345.2 of Schistocerca serialis cubense. Lineage (NCBI taxonomy): Eukaryota > Metazoa > Arthropoda > Insecta > Orthoptera > Acrididae > Schistocerca > Schistocerca serialis. The sequence continues at coordinate 875,221,874 of NC_064639.1, forward strand.
ACGGTCGAGTCACATTGTGTGACTGCCGCCAATGTTTGACGTCAGCGTGTAATAACCACTCACAGTCGGCAGGTTACAGCACTAGCAGTGGAGGGTTTGTAAAGCCTGGAGGGGGGGGGGGGGAAGGGAGGTGGAGAACAATGCAGTCCTGTCATAATTCGGAAACGGAGCGATTTATCTGACGTGTAAAAGAATATAATCATCGGCTTTCGGGCCGCTGGTAGAAGCATTTGTAACCTCCCCCTCACTTATCGACCTTAATGACAGTGAAAAATTAAACCGCGTGTACCTAATGGAAATTTGGGAAAAGCAATCGTCACCGAAGTTAATTTGTCGGTAAAGAGGGAAGTACTAGGAATGACGAGATACGTTTGAAGTTCTCTAACGCTATAGATACAGCAATAAGGAATAGCTCAGTAGGCAGTACAGTTGAAGAGGAATGGACATCTCTAAAAAGGGCCATCACAGAAGTTGGGAAGGAAAACATGGGTACAAGGAAGGTAGCTGCAAAGAAACCATGAGTAACAGAAGAAATAATTCAGTTGATTGATGAAAGGAGGAAGTACAAACATGTTCCGGGAAAATCAGGAATACAGGAATACAAGTCGCTGAGGAATGAAATAAATAGGAAGTGCAGGGAAGCTAAGACGAAATGGCTGCAGGAAAAATGTGAAGACATCGAAAAAGATATGATTGTCGGAAGGACAGACTCAGCATACAGGAAAGTCAAAACAACCTTTGGTGACATTAAAATCAACGGTGGTAACATTAAGAGTGCAACGGGAATTCCAATGTTAAATGCAGAGGAGAGAGCTGATAGGTGGAAAGAATACATTGAAAGCCTCTATGAGGGTGAAGATTTGTCTGATGTGATAGAAGAAGAAACAGGAGTCGATTTAGAAAACATAGGGGATCCAGTATTAGAATCGGAATTTAAAAGAGCTTTGGAGGACTTACGGTCAAATAAGGCAGAAGGGATAGATAACTTTCCATCAGAATTTCTAAAATCATTGGGGGAAATGGCAACAAAACGACTATTCACGTTGGTGTGTAGAATATATGAGTCTGGCGATATACCATCTGACTTTCGGAAAAGCATCATCCACACAATTCCGAAGACGGCAAGAGCTGACAAGTGCGAGAATTATCGCACAATCAGCTTAACAGCTCATGCATCGAAGCTGCTTACAAGAATAATATACAGAAGAATGGAAAAGAAAATTGAGAATGCGCTAGGTAACTATCAGTTTCGCTTTAGGAAAAGTAAAGGGACGAGAGAGGCAATTCTGACGTTACGGCTAATAATGGAAGCAAGGCTAAAGAAAAATCAAGACACTTTCATAGGATTTGTCGACCTGGAAAAAGCGTTCGACAATATAAAATGGTGCAAGCTGTTCGAGATTCTGAAAAAAGTAGGGGTAAGCTATAGGGAGAGACGGGTCATATACAATATGTACAACAACCAAGAGAGAATAATAAGAGTGGACGATCAAGAACGAAGTGCTCGTATTAAGAAGGGTGTAAGACAAGGCTGTAGCCTTTCGCCCCTACTCTTCAATCTGTACATCGAGGAAGCAATGATTGAAATAAAAGAAAGGTTCAGGAGTGGAATTAAAATACAAGGTGAAAGGATATCAATGATACGATTCGCTGATGACATTGCTATCCTGAGTGAAAGTGAAGAGGAATTAAATGATCTGCTGAACGGAATGAACAGTCTAATGAGTGCACAATATGGTTTGAGAGTAAATCGGAGAAAGACGAAGGTAATGAGAAGTAGTAGAAATGAGAACAGCGAGAAACTTAACATCAGGATTGATGGTCACGAAGTCAATGAATTTAAGGAATTCTGCTAGGCAGTAAAATAACCAATGACGGACGGAGCAAGGAGGACAGCAAAAGCAGACTCGCTATGGCAAAAAAGGCATTTCTGGCCAAGAGAAGTCTACTAATATCAAACACCAGCCTTAATTTGAGGAAGAAATTTCTGAGGATGTACGTCTGGAGTACAGCATTGTATGGTAGTGAAACATGGACTGTGGGAAAACCGGAACAGAAGAGAATCGAAGCATTTGAGATGTGGTGCTATAGACGAATGTTGAAAATTAGGTGGACTGATAAGGTAAGGAATGAGGAGGTTCTACGCAGAATCGGAGAGGAAAGAAATATGTGGAAAACACTGATAACGAGAAGGGACATGATGATAGGACATCTGCTAAGACATGAGGGAATGACTTCCATGGTACTAGAGGGAGCTGTAGGGGGCAAAAACTGCAGAGGAAGACAGAGATTGGGAATACGTCAAGCAAATAATTGAGGACGTAGGTTGCAAGTGCTACTCTGAGATGAAGAGGAATTCGTGGCGGGCCGCATCAAACCAGTCAGTAGACTGATATGAGAGGGAAAAAAAAAAAAAAAAAAAAAAAATGGAGGAAAGGGTTACATCTAAATGAAAGGAAAAATGCAAATGAAACGGGTGGAAATTAATTTTGAAAAGGGGTAAAGTTAATAAAGAAAGTAAATGTGCGGCCGTTACGTTAACAATTAACTAGCGGGAATGATATTTGAGATTTGGGGGAAATTACGGTCGCCAGTCCTAAGGACAATTACTATAGTAACTGAAAAAGAAAGGTTATTACACATGTAACTAGCACTAGAAGCGTGGCAACTGAAGGTTGACACGTATAGTGTGAAAACTGAAAGTTTGTCAGAAGTAATAAATTTCGCTACACTCTGACTTGATTTAGCAAAAGAATTAATAAAACCGGAAAATCGAAAGTTAATTTAGTGACTGAAGTTAATAGTGAGCTTTCTTTCAGAAGCACATCGAAATTCAGTAAAATACGGTTAGTCTTGGACTAACTCAACAATCATTTCAAAAGCTACTTGAATCTACGCAATTTAGAAGTAAGAGATTTAACTTTGAACTTGAATTAAATCATTCTGAACAATGAACAATAGTAAAATTTAGTAGGTACCAAGCTGAGCTGTAGACACAGGTAAGCTAAAATATGGTAATAAAACTCGCACTCATAATTTGTGCTTGTGTAATCTAAATATTGTAGCCAGCTATGAATAATTAAACTGAACTTTGAAATTAAAGCAGTGAAATAGAATAATACTGGCGTTTGAATTTCAACGACACTCGGGTTCATTCCGGAAAAGGAAGGGACCCCTGCTTGGTAATGCAATTGGGACAATGAGCAACAAAGGTTCATGCTACATTGCTGTAATTTTGTGATTTGAACAGTTTGAAAAGCTGAGGTCTGCCATACAGATCTAAAACTTTACGTGCTTCCAGTCTTCCTTTTTGGTTGATTGAAGGTTTGAAGCCGTCGATCGAGGAGGTGGCGACAGTCACTCATTGTCGGCCGTCGCTGTTGCAGAAGCTGGATGTTGGCGCGCCTTCTTCTCGACACGGTCACCAGGCGAAACGGGCTCTTGATGTGCGCCAGCTAATGCTTCCTGTCCGCGACACCGTGTCAGAAACCATCATAGCAAGTCGATCGCAATTACATGCTGCCCAACCCCGAAAGCGCGGCAACTCGCGGGAGCGTGACACAACACACCTGCTCCACTGCACTACCCCAGCCAGACTCCCTCTGCCCGCGCTCCACGCGACAGAGTTAACACTACCAAAGATCCTCAACACATTTGTTCTCCACACGACGTATCGATGTATTTGTTCGATAGCATAGTTTTCCCTAGGCCAGACCCACCGTGTAAATACAAATAATATTCACAAAACAAACCAATTATAAATCGACATAAATGCATAAATATATACAAATAGTAAAACAATTACAATATATAAAGACACAGAAATGTCATATCTTCGGGTAACAAAATAAGGAAAAATCTATAGCACAATAGATGGAAATAGAAGGATATACATTTCCGGCGTTACACATTTCCGAAACGGCTAAATCTGTAAACAGTTCGTGTGCCGCAGTGAGTAAATTATACCGTGAATGGAAAAATAGCGCTATACAAAACCGGCACCGAGACAACTATGGTTCATCCTATGGTTCATCACAGGGAATAGATAACAGTGGTGAACGTCGGCTGAGGAGATGTGTACGGGCGAATAGACTTCTGTAAACCCTCGTCGCCAGTGTTGTAGAGGCTTCGTCCCTATTGCTGTGGAGGCCCAGCTTGTGAGTTCGTGAAACGGCTTCTGGCGCAATACACCGTTAAGACAATTTTCCTTGCCACTATTATACCGCTATGCCCCAGGGTCAGTTGACAGGACAGGAGAGCGAAGGTTGTGCAACACTCCACCAAACTAGAAACTAAGTTATACAAATGAGTTAAAAGGTTTGCTTATCTTTATGACTCAAGTGGCTCTGAGCACTATGGGACTTAACATCTGGGGTCATCAGTCCCCTAGAACTTAGAACTACTTAAACCTAACTAACCTAAGGACAACACACACACAACCATGCCCGAGGCAGGATTCGAAGCTGCGACCGTAGCAGCCGCGTGGTTCCGGACTGAAGCGCCTAGAGCCGCTCGACCACAGCGGCCGGCTATCTTTGTGACAATTTGAATGATTAAGTCTGCAACAATGTCTGTTGTATAGGCCCTCAATGGCTAAATGCAAATAACCGTAGGTACATTTCACAGTACGTAGCAACATCTACAACAGCTACCTGTTCTCTTCTAGGAATCACCAAACGACGTTCCCTGTCTAAGCATTGGACGATGACCTGTAACCAAGTGGGCGAGAACTGCTCTTCTGTCTTCCAAATGGGGTCTTGTACGTTGTCGTCCGGTCATTGACTGACTGTACTCGGCCGGCAATACCTTCATCCTTAGGGCCGCCTGTGGCGCTGGAGGAATCGCGCAAGTGGTGAGTCTCTATGGCACTGGCACCAGCTTTCATCTTTGCGCCTTTGGTGTTTTTGCCCTGGTTGTCTCGTGTTCGGACGCCACAGCATCGACGTTCAACTGTTCAGTAACTCAACGCCCAAGTGAACCGAGGCGTACCGAAGACCGTTCAGCGAATATTTCCTGAGCATGGGCCTCCACAGCGGGCGCCTGGATCATGCATCCTCTTTATCGGCGACGAAGGCTAGAATTTTCACGCTAATACTACAGCTGGACGTCCACTGAGTGGCGGCTGGTGGCTTTTCTGATGAAATGGCATGTACGGCCGAAACGTTTAAAACCAAACACTCTGCAACCAGGCGGGAGCGTTATCGTTTGGGCAATGTCTTCGTGGCATTCCCAGGGTGGTTTAGTCGTACTGGAAGTTTTGTATCCATCCTCGGGGACCATCCCCATCCCCATCCCCAAATGCAGCCGGCCGGTGTGGCCGTGCGGTTAAAGGCGCTTCAGTCTGGAACCGCGTGACCGCTCCGGTCGCAGGTTCGAATCCTGCCTCGGGCATGGATGTGTGTGATGTCCTTAGGTTAGTTAGGTTTAAGTATTTCTAAGTTCTAGGGGACTGATGACCTCAGATGTCAAGTCCCATAGTGCTCAGAGCCATTTGAACCATTTGAACCCAAATGCAGTTTGTTTTTCCTCGGCACTATGGCATCCACCAGCAAGATAGTGCAACGTGTCACAGCCAGCAGTGTACGCGCGTGGTTCGAAGAGTTTGTCGTACTCTCCTGGCCACCATACTCCGCGGATTAAAACCCAATCGAGAATGTGTGTGTGACTATCTCGATCGAGCTGTTCGAGCCATGGATCCTCAACTTAGAAAAAAAAATGGTTCAAAAGGCTCTGAGCACTATGGGACTCAACTGCTGTGGTCATCAGTCCCCTAGAACATAGAACTACTTAAACCTAACTAACCTACGGACATCACACACATCCATGCCCGAGGCAGGATTCGAACCTGCGACCGTAGCAGTCGCACGGTTCCGGACTGCGCGCCTAGAACCGCGAGACCACCGCGGCCGGCCCTCAACCTAGAACCCTAGTGCAACTGGCTACGGAAGTAAAGTCAGCATGGCTCCAAATACCGGTCGGTACTTTCCAGAACCGCGTTGCCTCTTCGTGTGCGTCACGCGCTGCAAAAGGTGATTATTCAGGATTTTGACAAGTGATCACATAAACGTGATAGCGCACTTAAAATATTTACTCTGCGATAATCACATAATAGAAAAGCTGCAAAGACTACAAGCACTGTTGTTGTTGTTATTGTGGTCTTCAGTCTTGAGACTGGTTTGATGCAGCTCTCCATGCTACTCTATCCTGTGCAAGCTGCTTCATCTCCCAGTACCTACTGCAGCCTACATCCTTCTGAATCTGCTTAGTGTATTCATCTCTTGGTCTCCCTCTACGATTTTTACCCTCCACGCTGCCCTCCAATACTAAATTGGTCATCCCTTGATGCCTCACAACATGTCCTACCAACCGATCCCTTCTTCTAGTCAAGTTGTGCCACAAACTCCTCTTCTCCCCAATTCTATGCAGTACCTCCTCATTAGTTATGTGATCTACCCATCAAATCTTCAGCATTCTTCTGTAGCACCACATTTCGAAATCTTCTATTTTCTCCCTGTCCAAACTACTTATCGTCCACGTTTCACTTCTATACATGGCTACACTCCATACAAATACTTCCAGAAACGACTTCCTGACACTTAAATCTATACTCGATGTTAACAAATTTCTCTTCTTCAGAAACGCTTTCCTTGCCATTGTCAGTCTACATTTTATATCCTCTCTACTTCGACCATCATCAGTTATTTTGCTCCCCAAGTAGCAAAACTCCTTTACTACTTTAAGTGTCTCATTTCCTGATCTAATTCCCTCAGCATCACCCGATTTAATTCGACTACATTCCCTTATCCTCGTTTTGCTTTTGTTGACGTTCATCTTATATCCTCCTTTCACGACGCTGTCCATTCCGTTCAGCTGCTCTTGCATGTACTTTGCTGTCTCTGACAGAATTGCAATGTCATCGGCGAACCTCAAAGTTTTTATTTCTTCTCCATGGATTTTAATTCCTACTCCGAATTTTTCTTTTGTTTCCTTTACTGCTTGCTCAATGTACAGATTATACTGCTATCTGTTTTCTGTACAAATTGTAAATAGCCTTTCGATCCTTGTATTTTACCCCTGCCACCTTCAGAATTTGAAAGAGAGTATTCCAGTCAACATTGTCAAACTATAAAAATCGAAAAGACATAAAAATAATATTTTATAAGACAATGGTGACAGCGTTGCTGTTTTATCGTAGCGAAAATTGGGTAAAGAAACAAATACGACAGCTGAATACATTCAGAAGAGATAACACCACTGACAATAGTGAAGGGCTGCACAATAAGCGATCTAATTAGAAAAAGAGACGCAAGTCGTGAATTAATTGTGTATGTTGATAATGAAAAACGTGACAATGTCTTGTTGGATACCGCGTGTGGACCGAACCGCAGATGGGAGACTAGCCAAGAAAATCCTTAATTGTAATCGTGAAGGAAAGAGATACTGTCCGAAAACATCTATTGCATATTTGCAAACACGTTTACACATAATTAAAATTCGATATCAGTCGTAAGAAAGAAGAAAACAATCTAGTTTATAACAATCTTTCGAATACTGTTATGACTGCGTGCATGACTGGCGAGTCTATTGGTCAGAGACCTGTCCCCCTTTATAGCACCACGACAGAGATTTGTTACGAAAACTATGACGAGACGTTAGCGTTGACATGAAAAGCGAAAAATCACAAGTGTTATACTATTATCGTTTCGCATTTGTTATTTATTGCCTGAGGTGCTACAAGCTGAAATTTTGGAGATGGTTCTGGATATTCTAGCGCTTTATTTCTGTGCGGGAAAAAAAATTGAAAAAAAAAGATTTTTTTTACCACTCATATGTTTCAGCACATAATGTGTAAATTTCAGAAGATCTGCCTACTGTTTGTCTTTGTAACACAAAAAAGAATAAAAAATTAAGTTGTATCTGTATATTTTCTAGCACTGGCAATCCGAGACAAATTATATGACACAAATAAACAACAAATTCAATGATAACAGCAGATAATGTGCACAAAACGTATCTGCGAACGTGCTGCGAAAAAGCGAAATACGCATCCCAGTTTTTCCAATTTCATGGAGGTAAATAATATCGCATATATATAGCGAAAAAAACAATACCTGGGCTATATTTTTTTCAGTTTAACGTAATAACAAAGACAGAGAAAGCCTCTGAGAATATATGTCTTTTCAGAGACGAATGCCACTGAAGAAAATAGTAGTGTTGTTCCAAATGAAGCTCGCTTTGACGCAAGCGTCCGCCACGTCCAGGACAGCATTGTGATTTGATGAAAATACACTGAATGCTTCTAATGCATAACGCTCTATCTCTGTCAACACAATTACTGCGCCAATTATACACTGTGCGAAGCTTTTACTGCATCAACGGGATAGGAAAATTGGGAAAACGCTAATCGGAAACTGCAAGTGAATTCACAGGGATCAGCAAGTGAACATTTGTACAACTCTGTTCGCATTGACCATTTACGTCCAAGGCTGTTTCCGACGGCGAAAACCGGTGTCCATACTTCGGCAACAACGTAACAAGATAGTGGATGTATCCCAGATATACAGAAACATCCTGAACAAAAGTTTCCGACCATTCATAGGAGACGATGTTATGCATTGACGTTACTCTGTTTGAAAATTGCAACTTACTGTTCTTGTACAGTATAGCAGGATTGACACGTTTTTACGTTTTCCTCCTGAACGCCTTTTAACACGTGATATAAGAACTGTATAGTACGAGATCCAGAAGTGCATATTTCACAAAAACTCGAAAAACGAAGAAAGTAATCGGCTTGGAGGCAAGTTCTATTTAAGTGATACTGAAGACAATTTATAGATGTTATTCCCCCTTCTCAGTACGTCTATAGCAGTGGTTCCCAACCCGGGGACAATTACCCTCTGAGGTGTAAATTATCCTGAGGGGTTAAAACTAAACGATTCGATTGTTTCAGTCATGAAACTAAATTATTTTCTAAAGATCATTACTATTACCATAATTTTGTAAGACCCTAATACTGATTATACAAGTTACCAATAATTACCTTTTATGAATTAGTAAGATTAATGCCGTGGAGGTCGCTGATTCATTACACGGTCCACCCATTACACACATATGTTGTGCTTTGTCCCGTACATCGCTGATGAAAGAAGTGAGGCATACACGTAACAAATCCTGAACATAACAGGAAAATGTGTTCTCCAAGCTGTAGATAGTACCTGCAGTAGTCCAGAAATTGCTTCATTATTCGCTGCGAAACAGATAAATTAATTGACAGCACGGCACAGCAGTACACAGTAGTGCTGCACATAGTATTTTTATTATTATTACTATTATTAGCCAGACACAAAGTATTAACAGCCTGAAGTGTTCCAATAACTGCCAGTTCAGAACTAAGGAGTGCAGCAATCAAGTGATTTATAAACAGTACGTACAGTGCACACATTTTAACTTTGTTTTTCAAATGGGACTGCAGTGTGCAGGTCAACCAAGTGACGCAGTGCAGAAGAGTAACGCAGGGGAAGTATGTTTTGTAACTGGTGTCTACCCTCACTGTGAATAGTTAGCTTTCTTATCTGAGAAAGAGTTGTGGGTAGCACTTGTGATGCACCACAAATTCATTCGTCACTCGTTCTAAGAACACCTCACACACACACACACACACACACACACACACACACACACACACACACACACACACACATATCACTCATCTTTCATCATTTTTAAAACAAAAGTTTTCCACGAAAAGTCTTTTATTCTACAGTTTAGTTAGGTGCTAAGGTTGGTGGTAATGAAGGGGAGGGGGGAGAGGGCAACAGACGGAAGGGGGAGGGGGAGCTTGTCTTGTCTACTCTACAGAGTATTGTTATCTGAGTGATAGGCGCACTACATGATGGTTTACACGTCTGCAAGAAAATTTCGTGCTGGAAGCTAGACAGCGAACTGATAGAGGATCGCATAGGACTCAGACTGTGACGTCAGTGGGGGCAATCATAGGCAATCTTTCAGGCAGGCTTCGGCTGGATCCACATGACGATTACGAGTGTAATCTTGCAAAGTCAGTTCACCTCGGAACCTGCACCCAAGACACGTCCATCGCGATGCTGTACGCGGAACCACGATCCGGCTGGAGAGACGACTCGGTACCACTCCTGTGGTCAGTGCTGAGGTTGGCCGGACCACTGTACGCGCACCTCTTTCCGCTGCTGCGTCAAAGAAAGAAGGAAGATGAGGTCCAACGTCCCGTCGACGTCGAGGTCATTAGAGACGGAGCATAAGCTCTGATGGTGTCAAGGACGGGGAAAGAAGTAGGCCGTGTCTTTTCAAAAGAACATCCCAGCATTTGCTTTGAGCGATTTTGGGAAATCACGGAAAACCTAAATCTGGAAGGCCGGACGCGGGTTTGAACCGTTGTCCTCCCGAGTGCGAGACCAGTGTGCTAACCACTGCGCCACCTCGCTCGGTACCGCGTCAAAGGAAGCAGCAACGATGGTCATCCCCGCAGCTAGTAACATCTTAATACCACTTCGAGACCAGACGTTCAATGCCTACGTGTAAAAAAGTACGCAGTTGCCTACCGAACTACGATTCAACCCACGCGTGCACCTCTTCGTCCGAAGCAAATCCACGAATGTCTTTCTTCTGGGCTTCAAAGGAATCAGAATCGCAGGGGGTGGGATCGGAACTGTATAGAAGATGTGTATGGGCTTCTCACCGAAATTTCTGCAGCGTACTCTAAGCAACGTACCTACAAAATGCCCGTCCACGTACTAAAAATGGTTCAAATGGCTCTGAGCACTATGGGACTTAACATCTATGGTCATCAGTCCCCTAGAACTTAGAACTACTTAAACCTAACTAACCTAAGGACAGCACACAACACCCAGCCATCACGAGGCAGAGAAAATCCCTGACCCCGCCGGGAATCGAACCCGGGAACCCGGGCGTGGGAAGCGAGAACGCTACCGCACGACCACGAGATGCGGGCTGTCCACGTACTGCCAAGGTTGTTACGTGTATACTGCAGAAGTTTCGCTTGGCAGCCCTGACACATCCTCCATACAGTGCCGATATCTCCCCTTGTGATTTTCGTATTTTTGGTGCCTTGAAGAAAGACATTCGTTGGCGTCGGTTTGCTTTTGAGGAAGAGGTGCAGGCCTGGGTACAATCATGGTTCTGTAGACCAGTACAAAGATTTGTCCATGGGCGATTGAGCATCTTGTCTACCAGTGGAATAAATGTATTAACTGTTATGAAGATTACTTTTGAAATAGTAAGTAGTTATTTTTTTCTCCATCTATCTCGTTTTCATATGACTGACCTTTGTATTAGTGCACAGCCTTTCAAACTAGCCCCTATACATTTTATACACTGGAGAGCCAAAGAAACTGGTACACCTCCCTAATATCGTGTAGGACCCTCGCGAGATCGCAGAACAGCCGCAACACGACGTGGCATGGACTCGACTAATGTCTGAAGCAGTGCTGGACAGAACTGACACCATGAATCCTGCAGAGCTGTCCATAAATGCGTAAGAGTACGAGGTGGTGGAGAACCCTTCTGAGCAACACCTTGCAAGGCATCTCGGATATGCTCAACAGTGTTCGTGTCTGGGGAGTTTGGTGGCCAGCGGAAGTGTTTAATCTCCGAAGAGTGTTCCTGGAGCCGCTCTGTAGCAATTCTGGATGTTTGGGGTGTCGCATTGTCCTGTTGGAATTGCCCAAGTCCGTCGGAATGCACAATGGACATGAATGGATGCAGGTGATCAGACAGGATGCTTAAGTATGTGTCACCTGTCAGAGACGTACGTACACGTATCAGGGGTCCCATATCACTCTCACTGCACATGTCCCTCACCATTAGTCCGCAGCTCTTGGTTTCGCGGTCGCGCTCTCGCTTCCCGAGCACGGGGTCCGGGGTTCGATTCCCGGCGGGGTCAGGGATGACTGGGTGCTTCTGTTGTCATCATTTCATCACAATTCATAAAAAGTGGCGAGATTCGGCTGAGCAAAGGTTGGGAATTTGTACGGGCCCTGATAACCGCGCAGTTGAGCGCCCCACAAACCAAACATCGTCATCATCATCATCATCATCATCCCTCATCATTACACAGTCTCCACCAGCTTGAACAGTTCCCTGCTGAGCCGGCCGGAGTGGCCGTGCGGTTCTAGGCGCTACAGTCTGGAGCCGAGCGACCGCTACGGTCGCAGGTTCGAATGCTGCTTCGGGCATGGATGTGCGTGATGTCCTTAGGTTAGTTAGGTTTAATTAGTTCTAAGTTCTAGGGGACTGATGACCTCAGAAGTTAAGTCGCTTAGTGCTCAGAGCCATTTGAACCATTTTTTGCTCAGAGCCATTTGAACCAGTTCCCTGCTGACAAGCAGGGTTCATGGATTCATGCGGTTGTCTTCATACCCCTACACGTCCATCCGCTCGATACAATTTGAAACGAGACTCATCCGACAAGGCAACATGTTCCCTATCATCAACAGCCCAATGTCGGTGTTGACGGATCTAGGCGAGGCGTAAACCTTTGTGTCGTGCAATTAACAATGGTACACGAGTGGTCCTTCGGCTCCGAAAGTGCATATCGATGATGTTTCATTCAATGAGTCGCACGCTGACACTTGTTGATGGCCCAGCATTGAAACCTGCAGCAATTTACTGAAGGGCTGCACTTCTGTCACATTGAACGATTGTCTTCAGTGGTCGTCGGTCCCGTTCTTGCAGGATCTTTTTCCGGCCACAGCAATGTCGGAGATTTGATGTTTTACCGGATTCCTGATATTGACGGTGCGCTCGTCAAATGGTCGTACGGGAAAATCCCCACTTCATCGCTACCTCGGGATGCTGTGTCCCATCGCTTGCACGCCGACTATAACACCACGTTCAATCTCACTTAAATCTTAATAACCTACCACTGTAGCAGCAGTAACCGATGTAACAACTGTGCCAGACACTTGTTGTCTTATATTGGCGTTGCCGTACGCAGCGCCGTATTCTGCCTGTTTACATATCTCTATATTTGAATACGCATGCCTGTAGTTCGCCGCCGGTAGCTGAGTGGTCAGGGTGACAGACTGTCAAACCTAAGGGCCCGGGTTCGATTCCCGGATGGGTCGGAGATTTTCTCCACTCAGGGACTGGGTGTTGTGTTGTCCTAATCATCATTATTTCATCCCCATCGACGCGCAAGTCACCGAAGTGGCGTCAAAGCGAAAGACTTGCACCAGGCGAGCGGTCTACCCGACGGGAGGCCCTAGTCACACGCCACATCACATCACATCACCAGTTTCTTTGGCGTTTCAGTGTGTTGTACACCCGCAAATATGGAGCAATAGTGAAGAGTATCTAGTTCCGCAAAACACGGCTTTGGGATAAGGAAACACAGTAGGCTGGCCAATCAGCAGCCAGAGAGTCGAGTACTCCGGCTAATGGCGGCCCGTTCCTCGCGTGTGCGAAGCGCCGGGACGGCGAGCGTCACACAGCACGCAACGCGTGCCGCGCCTTGCGCTTGGCAGGAGGGGCGCTGCTGCACTCGCCAGGGCCGCGGCGCGCTGTTTTCGTTCCCCCGACCGTCACCCTGCCCAGGTCGACACGTGTCGACACCTCGGCACACTCGACAGACTGACATAGGCTACTCTAAGACCCTTTCACACGAAATGCAGTAAGATCGAATTTAATCATTGCCGACCAGTCTCGCCACTTATTCTCGAATGTACAGGAAAATAAATACGCAGGAGCCGCAACACACCTCTCTAAATAAGATACAGTCTCAATAAGGATTTTACTACCATCTCTCCAAAGAAAACGTTATTTTTCAATTCACGAATCAGATTATACCAAACTTAAATGAGTTGTTTCCAGTTTGTATTTTATGGGACTTATCAAAAGCATTTGACTGTGCAGGCCACAGTATACTGCTAGCGAAGCTCAAATACTACGCTAATTCTTTCCATCCTAACTAACTAAAAGGACTCAGATTGCTGCACATATTTTAACAGAGTGTAAACGATGAAGTAGCAGCTTCAGAATAGCGAAAAGTAAAATTACTACAAGTGAATCACAGGCCACGATATCGGGCCCTGATATATCTAAATAATCTTCCACCGTGTATCCGAGCAGCAGAATTAGTTCTATTCTGCTGATAACGCGCGTATTATAATCAAGCCTAATTGAGAAACTTTCACATTTCCAAATTTAAATAAATTTTTATTGCTAATTAATAACTAACTCTAAACGTAAATAAATGTTTACTGAGAATCAATAATTGGTTCCCCTCCAAGTGTCACTGAATTCAGACATGGCCCAATTACACAACTGAGTAATGCCCACTGGCTGACCACACCGTTAGAACTAATGCTTGAGGGCAAATCAGTAAATGAAACAGAATATTCTCAATTCTTAGCAGAACTGCAAGTCTCGTGTGACAAAACTTAAACATTTAGGTTCTACAGCTTTTGGAAAAGATACTGTCAAAAAGTTGGCTTAATGTACTTTTATATTTTTTTCGATAATGGTTTAGGCCATCACATTCTGGGGTACAGAAGTGTGTCAAAGTTAATTTGTCGTGCCCACTCTGTACCTCATGTCGGCAGCTTAAGCAACTGAACATACCGACAGAACATAGTCGCAAGGCGTCTCCTCCCTCAGGAAGTCTGGTGTACACGATCAATGACAGTCTAAAATCAACAGCAACGTTCGTAAGCACAGTACTAGAAGCAGAACTGATTGGCACTACGTATCACCCAGCCTCAGTGTGGAACAGAAAGAAGTGAGCAACTCAAGTCTTAAAATATTTGACTACGAAAAGATTTTAATGGATGATAAAACTAATTTTACACAGCAGAGATCGACCACCCCTGAGTACTACTGAAGTGTTTGTTATACCCACGAAGTCGCGTTAAAGCAAGACCGACGCAGTTCGGAGGCATACGGCTAAATTTGTTACCGGTAAGTTCGATTAGCACGCGAGTGTTACGGAAATGTTGCCGTAACTCAAAAGGGAATTCCTGGAGAGAAGGCGACGTTGTATTTGCGAAAATCTATTCATAAATTTTAAAGCCCCGGCATCGGAGGTTGACTGGAGAACGATTCCACTACCATCAACGCACATCTCGCGTTAGCACTGCGAAGACAACAGGCAAATTCCATATTTCTAGATTTACGGAAAGCATTTGACGCAGTGTCCCATTGCAGCCTGTTGACGAAGGTACGAGCATATGCAGTAAGTTCACAGATGTGTGAGTGGCTCGGAGATTTCTTAAATAATAGAACCCAGTATGTTTTCCTCGACGGCGAGTGTTCATCAGAGACAAGAGTATTGTCAGGAGTGCCACAGGGAAGTGTGATAGAACCGCTGTTGTCCTCTATAAACGTAAATTATTTGGCTGACAGGGTGGGCAGCAGTCTGCGGATGTTTGCTGATGATGCCGTGGTGTACGGGAAGGTGTCGAGTGACTGTAGGAAGATACAAGACGACTTAGACAAAATTTCCAGTTGGTGTGATGAATGACAGCTAGCCCTAAATGTGTAAAAACGTAAGTTAAGGCGGATGAGTAGGAAGATCAAACCTGTGATGTTCGGATACAGTATTGCTAGTCTCCTGCTTTACACATTCACGTCGTTTAAATAACTGGGCGTAACGCTGAAAAGCGATATGACTTGGGACGAGCATGTGAGAACTGTGGTAGGGAAGGCGAATAGTCGACTTCAGTTTATTGGGAGAATTTTAGGAAAGAGTTGTTCACCTTTAAAGGAGACCGCACATAGGACGCTGGTGTGACCTATTCTTGAGTACTGTTCGAGTGTTTGGGATCCGTGCCATGTCGGATTACAGGAATCGAAGCAATTCAGAGGCGGGCTACTAGATTTGTTACCGGTAGGTTCGAACAACACGCAAGTGTTACGGAGAGGATTCGAGAAATCAAATGGGAATCGTTGGAGGGAAGGCGACATTCTTTTCGAGAAACACCG
The DNA here is from genome assembly GCF_023864345.2 of Schistocerca serialis cubense. NCBI lineage: Eukaryota > Metazoa > Arthropoda > Insecta > Orthoptera > Acrididae > Schistocerca > Schistocerca serialis. Next base: position 875,237,849 of record NC_064639.1, read on the forward strand.
TTCAGTAAGAAACTTCGTGGCAGATTGAAACACTGTGCCGGACTGAGACTCGAAGTCAAGATCTTTGCCTTTCGCTGGTAAGTGCTCTACCAACTGAGCTACCCAAGCACGACTCACGACCCGTCCTCACAGCTTTAGTTCCGCCAGTGCCTCGTCTCTTACCTTCCAAACTTCACAGAAGCTCTCCTTCGAACCTTACACAACTAGCACTCCCGGAAAAATGAGAAAATTTAGAGAACCGGCATTCGAAGCTGACCGTCGAATGATTCTACTGCCGCCAACATGTTCCACGAAGATAAGAGAAATCAGGGCTCATACTGAGGCATATAGACAGTTGTCTATCCCTCTCTGTGTTTGCAAGTGGAACAAGAAAGGAAATGAGTAGTAGTGGTACAAGGTACCCTCCGCCACGCACCGTACGTCGACTTGCGGAGTATGTATGTAGATGTAAATGTAGAATATCAGAGCACATATGGAAGCATGTAGACTGCAGTAGTTGTTCTCCAGGCACATGTGCAGTGGTGGTAAAAGGTACCCTCCGCCATGCACCATACAGCCGGCAGCTCCTGGCCGGCTTGCCTAGAGCTGTGCTGTGCTGTGCTGTGCTGTGTGGTCGTCGGCCCTGAGGTCAGTGACCAAAGTGGCGCCACGACCGGGCACTTCGCGTCTTATGCAGAAGAGACATTCCCGAGCCATTCCTCGTCTGTGCCCGGCACCTACGTGCTTTCATTACATGTGCAGCCTACCCTGCACGCACAGCGTCTAATTCCGGAGCCGCGGAACGCCTGCTGGCTACTGAACTACACTTCCGAGACCGTACGCACGAGCAATGCCCCTGCTGCCACTTCTGAAAAGTTTCCGCGTTCCGCCCAGGCTCTGAAAACAACGACGGACATATTCAAGGGTACTTCCTCCTCAATTAGTGTTCCCCTTCTAACAACAGTTTATAGGACGTAGCTGGAATTCAAATACGTGTGCACTATAGTCACAACTGACAAGTAGTATCGGAATTTTAATTTATCCGCTCAAGAAAAATTTGTGAAGCATACTTACTATACTGCCTACTGAAAAAGAAGATTTATAAGCTCATTGCGCAGTTACACGTGAAAAGAGAATGGAGGCTTTAAAACATAGCCACACAAAGAGTCCAAGTTCGGAGCTATGGGTTTATCAAGAAGATAGACAAGGCAGAAGAAAATATCGATGATGAAGACAAGCAGGTTAAGGCTGATCTCAAAAACAATCGTGGGAAATGTGAATCTACACTCAGGGGGAAGCTGGCAACTACGAATTTTTTGGATCACGCTAGAACTTCAACTGAACTGATATAAAAGTAAAAAACTAAGTCAAATATGCAATTTGGAGAAGTACGTTTCTGTTTCAACTGCAATTTTTTATTTTTAAAAAGAAACTATTAAGAAAGCAATAAAAGTTTCTGGGAACTGAGAGAAGGATTAGTTACTAAATGAAGCACCTGTACTTCTGGCAAGGACGCATGTCAGAGGTAGACCCAATAAAGGAAAAAGTGAACCAGGTGGAAATGACTGCATCTCGTAGAAATTTCTCATTTCATTGTGTAACATCTCGGTTCAGTTTACAGTGATAAAAGCTATAGAAAGAATATTTTAAAATTAAGAATAGAATTTTTAGGGGGGAAAATAGTGTAGAATCAGAGTTTGGTAATTGTAGATCAAAATTGTAGTATATCAGCAAGTAGTTAAGGTCTAAGTACAGCAAAGCCACGGAAGCTCCGTCATGAAGAAGGCAGTGACGTTAAACTCTTGTGATGAAAAACCTATAAAAAGGCCTGATCGTCATTATTGCGGCCTTTTTTTCCTTGATTGTTTCGTTAAAGGGCGGGGAACCCGTGTCAGTCAGCGAGACAATAATTAGATTGGACTTTATTGTGTTAAGATTCACGATAAACTGTTAGAATATTACGGAGATTAAAAGTGATGTAGTGTACGATCTCTGACTGTTGGTAGCAACGGAGTATTAAGGGGATTTTAGGAGTTTAGTGCTAGATTGGAACTTTACGGACATATAGACGACTGAAACTCAAATTATCTGCTCGTACGAGTGAATTCAGAGGTACCGGTATTCAGATATTAATGTGTGGACTTTTGAAAGTGTCGTGTGCCGTTAGTTGCGAATCTGGACGTAGAGCGCGTGCATATCGGCATTTGCGGACTATTTAGATTCCTCCAGGCTAGGAACCTTATAAATGGACCATCATCCATCACCATCTTAATCCTTGAATATAGAGAGAAAGTGAAATACAAGAGTGTTTTACTTATTTCATTTACCTAGTACAAATCAGTGAAGGTTTTACGGAACCAAAGCTATTCAGCAGTAAGTCAGTACCATCTAGCGGAAAGCGTAGGGGAGAGTTTTAGCGGGGCACAGTGCTAAATAAAAGCGATATTTACAAGACTCGCAGTAATAGCAAAACACAAGGCCCGCACCTCATCGGAGAGTCGTCGCTGTCACGTCGGGAAGTAAAGCCGGAAAACCTACCGACGATACGTATCTACGAGCAGACGTCGACGTGGAGTACCTAAAAAGGGAACCACAAGAGTTGGGGATGCTTCAGTTGGGCAGGATGGTATAATAATATGGCAGATATTGTCCGAATGTTCGATCCGGAAGGTAATCTCACCGAATTCATAGACGAATATTGTAAATGGATGAACTTGAAAATCAGAACAATGATGACAGAGCATGGGCTGTAAAAGCATTAGACGTTTGCGAGGCTTCTGAAAAGGTTTTAGGAGTAAATATTGGTCTAATGACAGATAGTAATAGAAGAGAGGAAAATTTAGGGAGGCGCCTCAAAACGGAAGACACTCTTTCGGAAACCAGACGTTGCCGACAGAAAAGTTGAAAAAAAAAAAAAAATAGTATTCTCAGCATCATAGGGCATTTGGGACTAGTTCAACGGACACATTAGTAGCTACATTATGTAGCAACTCGGGAAAAAGTTGCATATTACTGGTTAAGAAAAATGAACTCAACACTAAGTCAAGCAATATTTTGAAAGCAGGATATACGCCGAAGAGCCAAAGAAACTGGTGTGGGATCCTTACCAGATAGGACTGACGGAGTACATCGAAAAAGTTCGAAGAAAGGCAGCACGTCTTGTATTATCGCGAAATATATGAGAGAGTGTCACAGAAATGATACAGGACTTGGGCTGGAAATCATTAAAAGAAAGGCGTTTTTCGTTGCGACGGAATCTTCTCACGAAATTCCAATCACCAACTTTCTCCTCCGAATGCGAAAATATTTTGTTGACACCGACCTCGTACATAGGGCGGAGCGATCACCACGATAAAATAACGGAAATCAGAGATCGTACGGAAAGATATAGGTGTTCATTCTTCCGCGCGTTATACGAGACTCGAAGAATAGAGAAATGTGAAGGTGGTTCGATGAACCCTCTGCCAGGCACTTAAACGTGATTTGTAGAGTATCCATGTAGACGCAGATGTACACATGCCTAATATCGTGTAGGGTCCCCACGAAAACGCAGAACTGCCGCAACTCGAAGTGGCATGTACTTGACTAATGTCTGAAATAGTGCTAGAGGGAAATGACTCCACGAATCCTGCAGGGCAGCTCATAAATCCGTAAGAGTACGAGGGTGTGGAGATCTCTTCTGAGCAGCACGTTGCAAAGCATCCCAGATAAGCTCAATAATGTTCGTGTCTGGGGAGTTTGGTGGTCAGCGGAAGTGTTCAGACTCAGGAAAGTGTTCCTGGAGCCACTCTGTAGCAATTCTGGACGTGTGGGGGTGTCGCATTGTCCTGCTGAAATTGCCCACGTCCGTCGGAGCGCAAAATTGACACGAATGGATGCAGGCGATCAGGATGCTTACGTACGTGTCACTTGTATCTAGACGTATCAGGATCCCACATAACTCCAACTGCACACGCCCCACATCATTACAAAGCCTCCACCAGCTTGAACAGTCCTCTGCTGACTTGCACGGTTCATGGATGCATGAGGTTGTCTCCATAGAAGTACACTTCCATCCTCTCGATATAATTTGAAACGAGACTCTTCCGACCAGGCAACATGTTTCAGGTCATCAACAGTCCATTGTCGATGATGACGGGCCCAGGCGAGGCGTAAAGCTTTGTGTCGTGAAGTCATCGAGGGTACACGAGCGGGCATTTGGCTCCGTAAGCCCATATCGATGATGTTTCGTTGAATGGTTCGCACGCTGATACTTGTTGATGGCTCAGCATTGAAATCTGTCACATTGAACGATTCTCTTCAGTAGTCGTTGGTCCCGTTCTTGCAGGATCTTTTTCTGGCCGCAGCGATGTCGGAGATTTGATGTTTTACAGTATTCCTGATATTCACGGTACACTCGTGAAATGGTCGCTACCTCGGAGATGCTATATCCCATCGCTCGTGCATCGATTATAAATCAGCGTTAAAATTCACTTAAATCTTGATAACCTGACATTGTAGCAGCAGTAACCGATCTGGCAACAGCGCCAGGCATTTGTTGAGTAATATAGTCGTTGCCGACCGCAGCGCCGCATTCTGCCTGTTTACATATCTCTGTATTTGAATACGCATGCCTATACCAGTTTCTTTAGTTCTTCACTGTACATATATGGCAGAAACAATAGGAAATCAATGAAACAAGTAGGAAAACTTAGAACTGTTTTTCTAAATTAGGAGAGCGACTAAACTTTGTAACTGGATTGACGGTTTGATGTAGGCAAGGTGCTACATGTTACCTTGGAAGTGAAGTCATTGACAGTTGTAGCATCTTAAGGTGTATATTAATGATCTGGCTGATAACAATACATCCTCACGCTTTTTCCAGATGATGCAGTTATCTACAATCAGGACTATGTGAATAAAGCTGCACAAATACAGTCAGATGTCGATACGAAGACAAGACTATTCGAAGACGACACAGTTGCATACAATTAGATAACAGTTTTAGGAACTTTATACAAACTGCAGCTGCACTTGCAGACGATCAGCACCTGTTAGAAAGATTGGCAGCTCACCATAAAAATTCATAAATGTAATTTAATGTAGCGCACGATGAAAATATTTATTCTGAAATTTACAAGGTCCCACTTTCCCAAATTCTTATGAGGATTATCCTCTGCCACACACCTATGGTAGCATGCCGAGTACAGACGTGGATTTCTCTCCAACACAACAGCTAACTCTACGTCATTTGCTCACTGGTAAGAACGAAGATGAGTGCGAACAGACAATGAGTGCTTTATGGGTCAGACGGCGGATATGATTCGGACTTCAGTTGTTTACGTCGCGGGTCGGGAATTAGTAGTGCTCTGCTCGAACTTACTACTGCCCCGCCATCTACCGATTTCTGTTGGTACTACGTCAAGCACTTCCCTTGCTGCTTTCTTTTCACCTGAATGTTATAACCATGTTTCCAAACTTGTTACAACTTTTTAGCTGTTCTTTCAGCATGTGAACGGTATCGACATTGTAATTTGAAAGCCACCTGTAAACCATTACCATACAGTTTCGAATAACCAAAAGAAATATTTTTCCCCCTCTATGCTATTCCGATTCAAGTAATATATACAGCTCCATCTACTACCAAGCAAGTCATTCCCTCATGTCTTAAGAGATGTCCTATCATCCTGTCCCATCTCCTTGTCAACGTTCTCCACATATTCTTTTCCTCTCCGATTCAGCACAGAACCTCATCATTCTATACCTTATCTGTCAACCTAATTTTCAACATCCGTCTATAGCACCCGATCTCAAATGCTTCGATTCACTTCTGTTCCGACAGTCGATGTTTCACTACCATACAACACTGATCCAAACGTACATTCTCAGAAATTTCTTCCTCAAATTAAGGCCTATGTTTGATGCTAGTAGACTTCTCTTGGCCAGGAATGCCCTTTTTGCCATTGATAGTCTGCTTTTGATATCCTCCTTGCTCCGTCTGTCATTGGTTATTTTGCTGCCTGGGTAGCAGAATTCCTTAACTTCATCTACTTCGTGACCATTAGATCATTCCACTGAGTAGACCTTTTAATTCTTCTTCACTTTCACACAGGATAGCGATGTCATCAGCGAATAGTATCATTGATATACCTTGACCTTGAATTTTAATTCCACTCCTGAAACTTTCTTTTATTTGCATCATTGCTTCTTTGATGTTCAGATTGATCAGTAGGCGCGGAAGATTACATCCCTGTCTTACACCCCTTTTAATCCCAGCACTTCGTTTTTGGTCGTCCACTCTTATTAGTCCCTCTTGGCTATTGTAGATATTGTATATTATCCGCCGCTCCCCTATATTTGTCAAAAAAATTTCTTAAAAATCCCAATACATGATTATTTACATACGGCGTGTTTGACTATTACTAGTTCAAACGAAAGGCTGGGGCAGACAACGAAACAAGCAGATATTCCTAATAAACATACGTTCGGGAACCAACAGTTTGTAAATTTATAAAAAAAAAAAAAAAAACAAGTGAATACAGTGGAATTATTGAATGCTATTTTCTTCGGTAATTTTTCCGAAACTATCAAATTTCATGCGTAGCTATAGCTTGTGATGATGACTGGATCTAGCTCCTTGCGTATCGTTCGCATTCGCGCAACTCGAATCGAATGTCACGTTATGTTTCGAGCAGCGCTCATCACCGTATCGATCTCTGCGTCGTATCGGAAATCTCGAGCTCGTTCGAATGCAAGGGTCATTTGCCGAGTTTCGCGGTGGTTGCACCCCGGCAGATCACCAGCTGCACAAGCACAGACAGTGCCGCGCTGTGTGTCGTGCCATCTACCGGAGCGCTTTCGCTCTGTTCGTTCTAGTTCCGGCCCGGGGTCAACATTCGTCACGCCACTTCACGTCAAATCACGTGACGCCGACCCGCACTAACTGATACGTTCTCCACGCGGAGCCGCAATGCGGCTTCACATCCTCTGTACTGAAACTGGCGTTCACCGGAGCTGCTTTGTGAAGATTTATTGTTTGGAATAACATGTAGCTTCAGTTTCTCCTTGCTGTTTCTGTTCTTTCTTTTCTACTGTGTCTGTCTTATGACGTGTTTGAACTGGATGCTCTCCATCTTGTCCTGTTCAGCATCTTCTTTAATCTATGTTTTCGTTCGGCCATTACTAACGTCGTCCATCATTCCACTTTTTAAGTCCCATAGTGCTCAGAGCCATTTGAACCATTCCACTTCTCTTCCTGACGCCTCCTCTTATTCCCCCCACTTTTCTCTCTATGTCTTTGTTGAAGAAAATACCTACGTGCTAGATGGTAGATGTCCCAGCTGGGACCAAAGGTTTCTCCTCTTTCTAATCACTTCCAATGATCTTCTTCCTGCCCCTATTTCCGTTTTTACTTCATCGTTCTTAAGTCTATTTCACTAAGGACACTGTTACTGAAACAGCAGACAACTTATTACCCCAGTGTGAGTCAAAGTCTGACACGAATCCTGGCACCCATGATTAGAGCTCGGGCCTGCATTGCGTACTAGTTAAGACCTCGACCTGCCGGCGCCTAATGGTTCTACTTTCAATTAGGAGACACTGCCACTATAATATTTCTATGATCCCTAAACAAGAGAGCCATCGGGAATTTGGAGGGCAACGACATAAGGTTGGGCGTGCACCCAGATCGCTCAACTGGCAGTGTTCTAGCTTCAAGTAACAACACGCATTCGAAACTGGATTTGACGCAGTCATACAAATATGTAGCAATAGATACCGACGCCCAGGTTCGTGTTGTGTTGCTTGACTCTTAGAGGGCGTTCCAAATAGCAAACAAAATACGAACTTTAGTTAGGATGAGATCAGGGTCTGGTCTGAAGACTTTCTCGCAGACATAACTCACTGGAGAGAAATCGTCATATGTGAAAATAGCCTCGGGGCTACTCTGCAGAGGTTTCAAACTCGATACAGCAACTGAAAATTGACACTCACCAAAACCAAACGTAATGCTGCACTCATTTTGGGGTGGGAGAGACAGCCGCACGGAGTGGCCGCGCGGTTTGAGGCGCCATGTCGCGGATTGCGCGGCTCCTCCCGCCGGAGGTTCGAGTCATCCCTCGGGCATGGGTGTGTGTGTTGTTCTTAGCATAAGTTAGTTTAAGTAGTGTGTAAGTCTAGGGACCGATGACTTCAGCAGTTTGGTCCCTTAGGAATTCACACACATTTGAACATTTGGGAGACATTTTCCTTCGTTTATTCAACCGGTCTTATCAAAATAGTAACAACCGTTAAATATCTGTAAACAATAGTTCGCTGCTGTGGTTTAGTGCAAACGTTACTAGTGATGGTGGAACGAACATATGTATGTACAGATCGTGCTGTTTTACGTTAGATGGACATGTGTGCTCACACTAAATGGTTCAAATGGCTCTGAGTACTATGCGACTTAACTGCTGAGGTCATCAGTCGCCTAGAACTTAGAACTAATTAAACCTAACTAACCTAAGGACATCACACACATCCATGCCCGAGGCAGGATTCGAACCTGCGACCGTAGCGGTCACGCGGTTCCAGACTGAAGCGCCTTTAACCGCACGGCCACACCGGCCGGCGCTCACACTACTTAGCACCGTTACGAATGTATATAACAGCAAATGATTACGGCATATAAATGTGTCAGCTTGTATAAAGTAGACATGGCTTAAAGCCACAACATCTGCACTTGATAATGGCCTAAGGCCGAAATTGCAATAGTGGAGATAAAAAGTTTAACAGTCGCTGGCATAAACATGATGTCTTTCAATAACCATTTACAGTCAATGATCGATTCACTTGGATCAGAGGATCCAGTCCATTCCATATCAGCACAGGTACACTATTACGGAGTCACCACCAACTTGCACAGTGCCTTGTTGACAACTTGGATCCATGGCTTTGCTGGGTCTGTGTCAGACTTTAACCCTACCATCAGCTCTTACCAACTGAAATCGGGACTCATCTGATCAGGCTACGGTTTTCCAATCGTCTAGGGTCCAAACGATATTGTCACGAGGCCAAGAAAGGCGCTGCAGGCGATGTGGTGTTGTTAGCAAGGGCCTCACTCCGGTGATCTACTGCCATAGCCCATTAACACCAAATTTCGCCGCACTGTCCTAACGTATACGTTCGTCGTACATCCCACACTGGTTTCTACGGTTATTTTACGCAGTGTTGCTTCTCTGTTAGCACTGACAACTCTACACAGGCGCCGCTGCTATCAGTCGTTAAGTGAAGGCCTTAAGCCACTGCGTTGTCCGTTATGAGAGGTAATGCCTGAAATTTAGTACTCGCGGCACAATCTTGGCGCTGGGGATCTCGGAATGTTGAATTCCCTAATTCCCGTCGTGCGTCCATTATGACATCGGAAACCATTTCACAATGACAGCTCCGCCAATGCACTCCCCTCTCACAATTTGTGTACGTGGTACTACCGCCATCTGTGTTTGTGCATATCGTTATCCCACGACTTATATCACCTCAATGTATATCTAACGGTGGTTTACAACAGTGGTGAAAGTGCCTGTAAGTGAAGCTGTAGTTACTCCGAAACTGTAGCAAATAAATAAAAGTAAACACAGTTGAGTGAGGATAATGTGATGGAGACCCACACTCCTTGACAGAGCGTAGGGGACCGCTGTACTAGGCACGGTCCAAGCGGAGGTGGTTTGCCATTGTCTTCCTCCGACCGTAATGGGGAGGAATGATGATGATGATGATGATGACGACAGAACACCCAGTCATCCCGAGGCAGGTGAAAATCCCAGATCCCGCCGGGAATCGAACCCGGGACCCCGTGCTCGGGAAGCGAGAACGCTACCGCGAGACCACGAGGGGTGCGGACGAGTGAGGGTAAAAACAGTAAAATAACAACCTTTGTTCTCCACAATAAAATATGTAACATCTGATATCCCAATTTTCCAGCACTGAGGAATCCAGAAGGAATACTTCCCCGTTTTTTCCTAAACCTGAAGTCGCTCACGTGTTTCGCGTTTCGGTATGATAATGGCGGCCATAAACGAGGACACGCGAGAACAGTGACCGTGCAGGGCACTGTTTGCTCGCAGCGCCGCAAATGAACACGTGGCGCCAAGATCCGGCAAGGCGAGGCGAGCGCCGATCCAGCGTCGCAATGCGTCCACCGGCGTATCTGCCAGCAGCGCCGCTTTCCACGTAGCTCAGCCGACGTACCCTTCTCCTGTGTCAACCTCTTCCCTTCAGAGTAGCGCTTACACCCATCCTTTGCGATTAATTTGTTGTATACGTTAAAATCGCTGTCTTCCACTACAGTTTTTGCCCGCGACGGTCATCTCCAGTACGATGTAAGTTGTTACCTCATGTTTTAACACATGTCTCACCATCCTTTCGTAGTTACTAATATTGTTATCCTTCTCGAATCCGCAGAGAATTTCCTCATTTCTTACCTTCTCAGTCGCCCGCATCTCGTGGTCGTGCGGTAGCGTTCTCGCTTCCCACGCCCGGGTTCCCGGGTTCGATTTCCGGCGGGGTCAGGGATTTTCTCTGCCTCGTGATGGCTGGGTGTTGTGTGATGTCCTTAGGTTAGTTAGGTTTAAGTAGTTCTAAGTTCTAGGGGACTGATGACCATAGAAGTTAAGTCCCATAGTGCTCAGAGCCATTTTTTTTTACCTTCTCAGTCAACTTAATTTTCAGTACCCTTAGTGTATCAAGCCGGCCGTGGTGGCCGAGCGGTTCTAGGCCCTTCAGTCGGGAACCGCGCGACTGCTACGGTCGCAGGTTCGAATCCTGCCTCGGGCAGGGATGTGTGTGATGTCGCTAGTTAGTTTTAAGTAGTTCTAAGTTCTAGGGGACTGATGACCTCCGATGTTAAGTCCCATAGTGCTCAGAGCCATTTGAACCATTCAGTGTATCAAACGCTTCTCTTCACTTCTTTTCCGGTTTTCCTATAGCCGACGACTCACTTCCACTGAACCCTGTGCTTCAAACATCAGAAATGTCTCTTTGAGACAATTACACTTCCTGAAGCCAAATTGAGAACCGTGCGGGGTGGCGCTGTGGCTAGCACACTGGACTCGCATTCGGGAGGACGACGATTCAAACCTGCATCCTGATTTAGGTTTTCCGCGATTTCCCTAAATCGCTTCGGGCAAATGCCGGGACGCTTTTCCTTGAAAGGGCGCGGCCGACTTCGTTCCCCTTCTTTTCCTAATCCTATGGGTTCGATAACCTCGCCGTTTTGTGCCCTCCCCCGAATCAACCAACCAAACGTATCTTAACACATCCTGAATTCTCATTCCCATTCTTCTGTATATTATGCTTGTGAGCAACAGCCGGCCGGTGTGGCCGTGCGGTTCTAGGCGCTTCAGTCTGGAGCCGCGTGACCACTACGGTCGCAGGTTCGAATCCTGCCTCGGGCATGGACGTGTGTGATGTCCTTATGTTAGTTAGGTTTAAGTAGTTCTAAGTACTAGGGGACTGATGACCTCAGATGTTAAGTCCCATAGTGCTCAGAGCCATTTTTGTGAGCAACAAGGTCGCACGGTCTGTCAAATTAATTGCACGGTACTTCTCCCTTTTATCAGTAGTTTCTACCTTTGAGATTTTTTGCTTCATAGTCTTTTCCGAAAGCCTAATGGTATGTCTACATTCTCATATTTCGTACGCTAAACTGAACAGTCGTTGGGTAGCCACCATTGCCACAGACGATAGGAATTCTGAAGCAATGTTATCCATGCCTTCTACTTTGTTTGATCCGAAATCTTCCAAAGCTCTCCCTACTTCTGCGATGTTGTCAAACAATTCCTTCCTTCGTGTAGGCGTTCAAACTACACATTCCACTTATCCGCTCTATGTGCAGACAATGTAATTAATTGTTTTTGCAATCTTAATGCACACGCCTATGTCAGTTTTATTTTCCTATATGAAAAATGTCATCTTCAAATGACCATTTCTTGTCCCTGCAGGCTTTTCGTATTGACTCCTTGCACTCCACATTGATTTTATTTTTAACTGACTTCTACTCCGTGCGGTTAAAGGCGCTGCAGTCTGGAACCCCCGCTGCGGTCGCAGGTTCGAATCCTGCCTCGGGCATGGATGTTTGTGACGTCCTTAGGTTAGTTAGGTTTAACTAGTTCTAAGTTCTAGGGGACTAATGACCTCAGCAGTTGAGTCCCATAGCGCTCCGAGCCATTTGAACCATTTTTTTTTTTTTTTACTTCTACTGCTGTAACCTTTTCTTTCGCAAAAACATTTGTGTGTGTCCTTCCTTCGTCGATCATTTCACGTATTTCTTCTATTATTGTTGTTGTTCTTGTTTTATTGTTCTACTCTTGACTCTGAAGACCGGTTTGACGCAGCTCTCAACACTAGTCTATCCTGTACATGCCTCCTCGACTCCGCGTAGCAACTGCAACATACATCCATTTGAATCTGTTCATTCTAGCCAAACATTACTCTGATTTCTACCTTTGTTAGCCCCCACACTTCCTTCCACACCAAACTCACGTTTCCTTGATGTCTCAGGATGTGTTCTATCAATTGATATGTTCTTTTAGTTAAATTCTGCCATTAACTTAATTTCTACAAAATTTGATTCAGTACCCGTACCCATCTAATCTTGACAATCATTCTGTAGCGTCACATTTCAAAACTGTCTGTTTCATTCTTTTCTGAAGTGCTTATTGTCCATGTTTCAGTTCCGTTCAAGGCTACGCTCCTGACAAAGTCCTCAGAAAAGTCTCTCTAATACTTGAATTTATTTGCGATGTTAACAATTCCCCGTTTGTCAGAAACGTTTTTCTTGATATTACCTCTCTACTACGGCCATCAGCAGTTGCTTTGGTGCCCAAATAACATAACTCATGCACAACGTTTAGTCTCTCATTCCTCAGCATCGCCTCATTTAATTCCATTACCTCCGTTTTACTTGTTTTGATATTCATCTCATAATCTCCTTTCAAGACACTACCCATTCCGTTCAACTGATCTTCCAGTCCTTTGCCGCCCATCTCGGAAGTACAATGTTGTCGGTACACCTCAAACTTTTTATACAGGTGCTCGAAAATTCTCGTTACATACCTCTAGGACATGTAGAGGGGAGTGAGTACATACTGTTTAGAATATGAACCTACGTCCGGAAACGTACCGTTTCAGTTCTACGGCGGTTTCAGTTCAGATAATGATGATGATGATTATTATTTTTGGTTTGTGGGGTGCTCAACAGCGCGGTTCAAATGGTTCAAATGCCTCTGAGCACTATGGGACTTAACATCTGAGGTCATCAGTCCCCTAGAACTTAGAACTACTTAAACCTAACTAACCTAAGGACAACACACACAACCATGCCCGAGGTAGGATTCGAACCTGCGACCGTAGCGGTCGCGCGGTTCCAGACTGAACGGTCGGCTCAACAGCGCGGTTATCAGCGCCTGCACAAATTCCCAATCTTGTTCACTGTCCAATCTCGCCACTTCCTTAAAGACGATGAAATGGTGAGGACAACATAACATCCAGTCCCCGAGCGGAGAAAATCTCCAGTTCAGTCGGGAATCGAACCCGGGCCCGCTTGCATGGGAGGCGAGCACGTTACTACCCAGCTAAGCAGGCGGACAGGATTTTGAAACTATGACACTTTAAACTGATGGTTCTGTATTATTCACACTTGTCAGTACCTTCTTTTGTTTTGTATTTGTGGGGCTCCACAGCCTCCAGATGCTTAATAAACGTAAACACGGTCCGTAGTAGGCTGTAAAGCGATGTTTATTTAATCGTGTGACTAGTTAATTGATACTAAGCATCACTGTCGAGCACATTTGTAATTACAGAATCGCAATACAGCCTACTTCGTACCATGTTTACGTTTATTAAGCGTATGGAGGCTGTGGATCCCCGAAAATACAAAATTTTAAGGACTTTGCCTAGTACGGCATGGGATTCTGTAATTACAAAAGTGCTTTACAATGACGCTTAGTCGAAATTAGCTAATCACACGATTAAATAACATCGCCTTACAGCCTATTACGGACCATGTTTCCGTTTATTAACCTTCTTTAGTGTTAAGGAGTATTACGTTCTTCTTATGGCCTGAAGGTGTTTCGCTTATCTCATACCTTGCACACCATATGGAATAGTTTTGTCATGACTGTCTTTTCTGAGGATCTCAAAAATTCTGAGGGAGTGTCGTTTTGACTTGGATCTTTCACTGCTCTGCCAAATTCTTCTCCCAGTATCACATCCAGTCTATCATTTTAATCTATTTCGTCTCTCCTCTTCATACCATTTTGTACATACCCAAAATTTATTAGGAGCTGCCTTTCTCACACCTACATTCGCCTGTTTGCATTTATAGACAAGCCATACAATCCAATACGAATTGGTGCTTAGGTGAAAAGCTCTGCGACGAAACATCTAGCTGGGCAGCGTGATGGGGGCACCTTCCTCGCGTGCCGCGAAGAGTAGCTGCAGGGCGATTGACGAACGCCTTGAAAATATCGGAGCGTAGCTTCTAGGCGGTCTCGCACAATCTCTGCAGCGCTTGGTAGGCTGGTTTCCCAAAACAGCGTCACACAGACAATACGAAATGGATTAAAACATGATGACATGAAACGGAGTATACGCTATCTGACCTGACCTCCATTTCACAAGTCATAGTCAAAGTGACGTGTCGCTAGGGACGGCAAGCGATCTGGACTTTTCTGGTCTCTGGCAGGAAACTGTACACTGAAACAGCAGCCATCGACCAGAAGAAAACTCCGCTGAACTGATGTGTGTGCCGTTGCTGAAGCGAAGTTGGCGTCTACTGGAGAATGTGAACCAGATAGAGAGACGACTCAGAGCCAGGCGTAGAAGTATGAAACCGGAATTTCCCTATAGATGATGTTAGTCCTCAGTGTAGGGCCCGTGAGACCGCGTCTTCAGCGCCATCTGCTTCCTGTAACGGCTGACGACGAATATCAATACGCAGTAACCCAAGTTCCATACACTGATATCTGTTTCAAACGTGTAAACATGTGGAGTTTTGTGTCGATGAACTAAGATTTGCGGGCAGCATTGGTTTTTCTGTTATCATCTGAAGAAAACTGCTGCAGAATCGCATCGAATGCTTGTCGAAGCTTTCGGCGATCATGCTCTTGTGGAAGCAGTGTTTCGAATAGTTGAAAAAATTCAAAAGTGTTGATTTTGACGTGAGAAACGACGAGCGCGGGAAACCACCGAAAAAGTTTCAAGACAACGAACTGCAGGCCTTATTGAATGGAGATGACACTCGAACTCAACGGGAACTCGCGGAACAACTGAATGTCAAGGAGAAAGCCGTCTCTCTCCGGTTGAAAACTATGGGGAAGGTGCAGAAAGTCAGAAAATGGATTCCACATGACCTGAATGAAAGACAGCAAGCGAACTCGAAAGACCACTTGTGAAATGGTGCTTGCCAGATACAAAAGAAAGTCGTTTCTTCATCGAATACTGACAGGTGAAGAAAAATGGAAATATTTTACGAATCTTATCGTATATCATGGGTGAATCCAGGAAAACCGTCGACATCCACCGCAAGACCAAATCGCTTTGGAAAGAAGACAATGCTTTGTGTTTGGTGGATCAGAAGGGTGTCATCTATTACGAGCTGCTAAAACCTGGTGAAACCGTTAACACTGATCGCTACCAACATCAAATGATCGATTCAAATCGATTATTACGTGAAAAACGACCGGATCATACTGATCCATGAAAACTCCCCATCACACACTGCAAAACGGGTCAGGGAACGATCGAGGCGTTCAGTTAGGGCATGCGGCTTATTCTCCAGACTTGGCTCATTCCAATTACCATCTATTTGTATCACTGGGACACGCTCTCGCTGAACAACGCTTCAATTCGTATGAAAATGTACGAAAATGGCTCGCTGACTGGTTCGCTTCAAAAGAACTATTCTTTTTGGCGTGGCGTTCATAGCCTGCCGGAGAGGTGGGAGAAATGTATAAAAGGCAATGGAATTATTCTGAATAAAATATTAACACTTTCAAACAACAGGTGTTTCATTATTGCAACCAAATTCCGGTTTCATACTTCTACACCTGGTATTTATCTGTCTACCCGAGTGCCTGGAACGCAGTGGGACCAGCGCGATACTGGTAGAGCAGGCCTCTGCAGGCAGGTTACTGTGTAAATCCTGCACCACCGTTTGCATGAGTCTGTTCTGAAATTAAGGACAAGAAAGCATACCTTATCCAGTAGGATCAAGTCTACGGGAGGCTATGTCGCGTTCATACCTAACTTCCAGCTGATAAACACATTACTCTTCGTGTCGTCCGTGCGTGTCCGTCTCGTTACTGTTTACAACTACAGGCAAACTTCTAAAACACAGCTTATCAGTGGAACCCGTGGGAGACTTGACTGGACACCTTCTTAAAAGAGACGGCCGCCAGCTGTGGCAGACGGATTTCCAGGAAATTTCTCTCATCTCTACGTGGTTGTTGAGGAAACGGAAATATAATTTTTTTATTCTGCCAATTACTACAGTCATAATGACTATAACTACCTGGCAAGCCATTAGAGAGGTATAGTGGTAAATGTGTCATACTCTGAATTTGCAGACTCGGGTCAAGTCCTGATTTTGACGAATTTATTTTCTTATACAAATATACTGTTTCGTAAAGGAGAAGCACATCTTCAACAGAACCCAAAAAATGGATATTGATGAAAGTTTCCTTCTCTGGATTTGCAGAATCGGGTTTAAGCTCGATCATCGTGCATCAGTATCGCAAACAGTTTTATTTATTTCATACAGACGAAATGCCAGTACTATCAAACTTCGCATGTTAACTTTTGTTTCGTGTCATCGTCAGACATTATACGAGGGTAATCCCGAAAGTAAGGTCTCCTATTTTTTTATAAGTACATAGACCTTGCAATGTCCCCACAGAAAATACCCTCTACCACGCACCAATTAATCATTGTCAATCAAACCATCCACATTCATTCACTTTGGAAAAGTATCTGATCTGATTTTCTCGTAACATATGCGGCGACAGCTCGACGACGCCAAAGTATTTTCTAGTGCGTTTATTCTTTGAA